>NW_008825532.1:2042669-2049493 GCF_000699105.1 Pygoscelis adeliae
GAGCGAGTGCTGATCAGAAACTTCTCCCGTGACAAGCACACTCGTAAGGCCATGCCCCCACATGCACGCTCCCTAACATCCCTGAGCTGATGCTAGCAGCTCCTGCCCGGCAGAGGTGGACCCTCACCTCTGTTACCCTCTGACTTCTGCAGCACTGCAGCTACCTCGGCTGAGGCTTCTTGCCCTCTCACAAGCCTGCTCCCAATGAGCTCAAGCAGGCTCAGAAGTTACTGAGGGTGAGAGGAAATAGCAGATGTGGCCATGCAGCTGTACTGGCATGCAAGGTGAGGGTAGAGCCCCCAGTGCTTTAGGAAACACAGACGAAAAGCCTGCTGGAAGCCAGGGAGCGTCTCTCCCAACCCACCCCAAGCCTCGCTTGGTGCTGCTGAGCTAATGCTCAGCTGCCTGGGTGCTACCTCCTCAAGCTGAGAGCATGTTGCAGCAGCACTGCGCAGAGGGGCTCGGGAGCTTGCAGTTGGCCAAAATCTGCTGGAGCTGCCCATATGTGTCTCGTAGCGCATGTGTATCTCTCTGTGACTTTGTGCTGGTGGGGCGAGATTAGCTGCTCGAATTGACACAGGGAAGTTTGCCCGAGCGAGGCGGAAGCAGAGCAGGCCGATAACGGGGAAGTCGGTTATTTCATGAGACCCCTGCTGCTCTGCCCTGGCAAGCAGCCAGCCCTCTCCCCACTTCTCTGCTTCAGGAGGGGGTTGCTGTGGCAGCTGAAGCCAGTGTAAAATCCACAGGGAAAAGGGGAAAGAAAATGCTCGCCTTTTGCTGCTGGGATGCCCGCATCCTGCTCCACCAGAGAAGGGGCTCTCTGCACCCTGCAGAGCTGCTGTGGGCCAGCACTGTGCTGCGATGGTGTTTAGGCACATCCAGTTGTCCCTCTAGTTTGGGGAGAAGTATGAAGAAGCCAGTCGGTGCCTGCCTGGCAAGGGACCAGTCTCCCAGCAAGGGAAGTCTCTGAGCAGGCAGCAGATGGTGGCAGTGCCCTGCTCTCCCCATGGACAAGCCAGGCACAGCACTCTCCACTTCTGAAAAAAAAGGGTTCAAAAGAGCTGCAAACCGTGGGCCTCCACAGCCCAGGGGATGCTGGATGTTTTGGCTGACAGGAGGGCCAGTCACAGCAGGACTTGCCCCTCCAAGCATGCTCATGTTCTTTTGCAGAGCTGCTGAAGAGCTTTGATCAAATCTGAGGAACGGCCTGGCTCTCCCCAGGCTAGGGGTTTCGTGGCACAGGGTTTGCATAGCCACAGCACTAAAACATGAGCAAGGAGTTGAGGGAAACCTGAGCAGCACAGAGAGGATGAAGTGATTTAATGGGGCTGATGGGGCTGATCATCTGCATTCAGGGAGCAGAGAGCTCTCCACAGCGGGCTGGGGACACAGCCCCGGGTCGCACATATCTCCCCTCCTCTGCTACAGTGATCCGGTACAACAGCGACCTGGTACAGAAGTATCACCCCTGCTTCTGGATCGACGGCCAGTACCTGTGCTGCTCCCAGACAGCCAAGAACGCCATGGGCTGCCAGCTCCTGTAGAGCGGGCATGGCAGTAAGACATTGGGCACCCTCCCCTTGCCCCATCCCAAGCCCCTGGGGACCACCACAGCACGACGCCGGGGATCTCTTCTCACCTTAGTCCCTTTTCTGTTCTGAAGGTTTAAAAGTTGGACGGTCACATCGCAAGACAAAGAAGCCTCTTCCCCCCACTCCTGAGGAGGACCAGGTAGGGGTCAGTGTCAGCATGTGGGTTTGCTCCAAGGTGTTTAAGGAAAGGTCTACCTGGCAAAAGCCAACACGTTCAATGACTGACAGGGCATTGCTCTGGAGAGGGATGTCAAGATGGTGCCCTAAGGGAGAAGGAGCTTGAACTAGGGGATGGAGGAAAGGCAAATGATCTCACCCCTGAGGTTCCCCAGGGGGAGCTGGGAGGATAGGAAAGCCCTGATACAGGGTGGAGGAGTCACAGGTTAAGCCAAAAGGTAGGGAGAAAACACATAATCTTTTGTGAGGACAGGTCTCCAAGGAGGAAATGTTGCAATAAAAAGCGCCGAAGGGGGATTGGTCTCCTGGTGGGGATACATGTGGGAGCTGAGACAAACACTGCACTGACCTGGCCTGAGCCCACTGCCCTGCCAGGCCTGGGGAGGGTCTCGCCTGGGAAACAGTGTGTCTGCCAGCCTCACCATGTCCCATGCTCTCCCTCGCTCTGGGAAAGATGGTGATGAAGCCCCTGCCCCCTGAGCCGGCCCCCACCACAGCAGGCGAGATGAAGAAGGTGGTGGCCCTCTACAACTACCTGCCGATGAATGCACAGGACCTGCAACTGCAGAAGGGCGAGGAGTACTTCATCCTGGAGGAAAGCCACCTGCCCTGGTGGAAAGCCCGTGACAAGAATGGGTAAGAGCTCTCACTGCCTGCAGCACTCGCCCTGCAACGGTGCCCTCTCCTGGTGCCAAGGCACTGGTGGGCAAACACACCTCTTCAGCATTGCGGGGGTTAGGATAGGCTGCCTGCCTGCCTGCCCCTGCATGGGATGGCACATGAGGAGGGTGAGGGAGACTGAAGCAGGCTGTGGTATCAGCCCTCTCCAAGCATGAACACAAATGGGTTTGCGCCAAGGTTTTTGAGCCTATTTCTACTCAGCCTTCTGGGACAGGAACCTGCTTTCCCCTCGGCCTCCCCCATCAGTGTGTGACCAGCCCCTTTTCTCCTGCAGGAGGGAAGGATACATCCCCAGCAACTATGTCACTGAAACCAGCAATTCCCTGGAGATCTTTGAGTGAGTAAGAGAAGGTGCAGGGACAGGGCAAGTTGCACTTGGTTGGAGTCTTTTTACATTCAGTTCTGTTAACCTATGCAGCCTGCGAGCCCAGCCTGGCTGGGTCACTCTCCCTCTTGCACACACTTCGAGAGCCTCCGGCCCTGTGACAGCCATCCCTGCCCTGCTCCCTGCACCACCTGTCCTGGCTGGGCTAGGGTCAGACCAGGCTGGGGACTGCGGTGGCTGCAGTGATCTCCCTGACGACTGTGTCCCTGTTCCAGGTGGTACTCAAAGAATATCACTCGGAGCCAAGCGGAGCAACTGCTGAAACAGGAGGTAAATTTTGACTCCCAAGGCTGGGTCCTTTCTACACACCAGCCCTCCGTGGGCTGCTGTCACGTTGTGTTCAGCATGGGACTAACCCTGGCTTGCACTGGGAGGGGAGTGTCACCCCAACAGCCCCAGGAACTATCTCTACCCCAACGTGACCTCCTCCTGGCAGGCACTTCAGGTGGCCCCCCAGGCAGGGACTGGAAGTAGGACTCCTCTGACTTATCATGCCCTCTCCAGCCATGCTGTGATCTTTACTCACTTTAAGTCTTGCCTGTTACAGTCATGCCTCCCCACAACCACCCCGTCCCCTCTCCCCTTTCTGTTTTAGGGTAAGGAAGGGGGCTTCATTGTCCGAGACTCCACCAGCAAGATGGGGAAATACACTGTCTCCGTCTATGCCAAGTCCTCTGTGTAAGTGGATCTAAGAACAGCTTGTTCCTACCTCAGAGGGCCCCTCCAGGCACCCTGCACCCTCTGCCTGTCCTCCCCATGCCGCTGACCCCACGTACTGTCTCCCCAGAGACCCCCAAGGCACAATCCGCCATTATGTTGTATGCTGCACCCCCCAGAATCAGTATTACTTGGCAGAAAAGCACCTGTTCAACACCATCCCGGAGCTCATCACATACCATCAGCACAACTCTGCCGGTCAGTGTTTGGGGGACAGAGTGAGGTCAGCAGTGTTTTTACTGACACGACAGCATCCTCACCTTCCTGTGCTGAAGGCAGGAGGCTTGTGTTCCCTGCTGGAACATGGCGGGTAAGCGTGGTGTGGCAATCTACCTTTTTGTGTTTCAGGGCTCATATCCAGACTGAAGTACCCCGTGTCTCAACACCAGAAAAGTGCTCCTTCCACAGCTGGCCTCGGCTATGGTAATTTGGCCTCAGCTACCTCACTGTTCCCTGGTTGTAGGCCCCGTCTCTACCAGCAGTAACTCTCCCAGGCTGGGATCCTGGCTGTCCCATGGTAACAGGGCTCACAGCCTTCCCAGGAACCACTTCCCAACACTCACTGGCCCTCTGGTGACAGTACTGACCAAGAGACGCCACAAGCTACTTTGCTCCCCATCCCCTGGAGGAACAGGTCTCAGATTTCGTGGATTTTTTGGGATGGTTTTTCAGGCAGCCCATGCTCGTGAGCTCTTCTTGGGCTTGTAGATCAAATGACGGGGAGCACCCTGCAGGAAGGTCACCTGCACCCACATTACGCTCGCACTCTCTGTCCTAGGGTCGTGGGAGATTGACCCAAAGGATCTGACCTTCCTGAAGGAACTGGGGACGGGGCAGTTTGGTGTGGTGAAGTACGGGAAATGGAGAGGCCAGTTCAACGTTGCTATCAAGATGATCAGGGAGGGCTCCATGTCAGAGGATGAGTTTATCGACGAAGCCAAAGTCATGATGTAAGTGGTGAGCAGCCTGCAGGTCAGTGCTGGATATGCCTTGCCAGAATGGCTGCACTCCTGGGTGATGTGGAGGGACAGTCTCAGGCAGCCTCACACTCCACAAAATGCATCCAAGAACCTACTGCCTTTATGCTGATTCCCCGGTGAGCTTTTCTACCATCGACTGGGCCAGGAACACCTTCCCTTCCCAAACTCTATTCACAGATGCTTCTTTTGCTGCTTGGCCTTCTAGATGCTCAGAATTGCCCCTCTTGCCCCCAATACAGGAACCTGTCTCATGAGAAGCTGGTGCAGCTCTATGGGGTCTGCACCAAGCAGCGTCCCATCTTCATCATCACCGAGTACATGGCCAATGGCTGCCTCCTGAACTTTCTGAGGGAAACTCGGCGGCGGTTCCAGCCTGCTGAGCTGCTGGAGATGTGCAAGGACGTCTGTGAAGCTATGGAGTACCTGGAATCCAAGCAGTTCCTGCACCGAGACCTGGTAGGGCTGTGGCTGAAGGACACATCTCCAGCTCAGTGACAGCCACAGCACGTCCTCGGCAGGGTCCAGCTAGTTCGTCAAATGAGGAGAGGCAGCTCTGCAGCCTTCTCTGCAGAACATCCCTCTAAGCTTCCCTGCCCACCTGAGCATGGGCGGGATGCTCTGAAGTCACTGCTCTGCAGTGTTAGCAGAGACTGCAGAAAGGCCAGGACTAGGCAGTTTTCCAGGGGACAGGAAATGCATTTGTGGCTAGGGCAGGGTTTGCGTTAGGCAGCACAGGCAGCATTGCTGGCTCAGACATGAAGAGGGACCTCTGGACCCACATGAAAAGCTGAGCCTGCAGTTTGTCAGGCCTTGGGCTAGCACTGCTAGCTTGCAGTCCTGCTAGGTGCCATACCTGATCTCCTCCTGGTGCCGCTTTGTTCAGGCAAAATCCCGCCAGGGAAGTCACCCCTCCATAGATAAACAAGATGCCTGGAGACCTCTCTTGCTATCTTTGCTGAGGACTTCGTAGCTTGCCCCAGTCCAGGTGAACCTGCAGGACAAAGTGAGGCAAACTGTTAAGTGGGTGGGGGCAAGATGAAGTTCCAGATGGTACATGGGGATGGGAGAGGCAGGAGCAGATAGGAGTGACTGCCTCCATCTCTCCATCCACAGGCTGCTCGAAACTGTTTGGTGAACGACCAAGGAATTGTGAAAGTATCAGATTTTGGCCTTTCCAGGTCTGGTAGATAAGTCTGTGTCACTTTCCTGTCTCAATCCCCCATCTCCTCCTTCAGTCTCTTCTGCACTTCAGTCTTTCTCCCCACCATCCTCCAGCTCTGCTTTTCCTCCATCTTCTCCCATCTTTCCGCTTCATCTATCTGGCTCAACCTTCTGCCCCTCCACTTCCACCACCCCTTTCTTACTTCCCCTGTCCCTTTTCCCCCTCTCTGCTGCTTCTTTCCCCTACCTTTAGTCTCCTGGCTACAGCTTTTTGCTGTAGCCATCCCCTTTTTGCTATGCTTCTGTGTCACCCTATCCCTTCCCCTATCTTGACTAACTCGTTTGCAAAGGGACATTTCTGCCTATTGAAACCCATGCAGAGTGCAACTTCTGGTCACTCTGAGAGCTGTCAACTCCTTTTGGGCTTGGTTGGTTGCATGGAGGAGTGAAACGTGAAATCCAGGACAGGCACCCTGATCCATTTATCTGCTGCAGGTACGTTCTAGATGACGAGTATACAAGCTCCATGGGGTCAAAGTTTCCAGTGCGGTGGTCTCCCCCTGAAGTGCTTCTGTACAGCAAGTTCAGCAGCAAGTCTGACATCTGGGCTTTTGGTAAGAGCATGGCATTAATGACTCGGACATCGGGAAGAGAGGGTGCCCCACAACAGTGAGGTCCTCTGCAAACCAGCTTCAGGCACAGGCGCTCCCGTGCCATGAACTGTCCCTACCATTTCCTCTAACAGGCGTTCTGATGTGGGAAGTTTACTCTCTGGGAAAGATGCCTTATGAGAGGTTTAATAACAGCGAGACAACAGAGCACGTCATCCAAGGCCTGCGCCTCTACCGGCCGCAGCAGGCCTCAGAGCGGGTCTACGCCATCATGTACAGCTGCTGGCATGAGGTAGGTTGCTCTCACCCTCGGTGATCACCCACCCCCAGCTGCTCTGGGGGGGCTGACATGGCTCTGCAGCTCCGCCGGGGTGCGGGGAGCGGTGGGGCGGCTGGCAGGCTCCAGCAGGGATTCCCCCCTCTCGCACGGCAGAAGGCCGAGGAGCGCCCAACCTTCACCGCGCTGCTGGGCAGCATCCTGGACATCACTGATGAGGAGCCCTGACAAGGGGCTGGGCCG
>NW_008825532.1:2050810-2056651 GCF_000699105.1 Pygoscelis adeliae
TCCAAATCGACCTTCTCGGAGAGCCTGTCCGACTGAGTGGGACCTGCGCCCCGGGGGACGCAGCCAGCGCCCCGCGAGGCTGGGCCCTCCGCTGCGCTGGCTCCCGGTCTCTCTGCCGCCTGAATGAGCCAGGATCAGCTCTGGGGTTTAGGATTTAATTAAATGCAGTCTTGGGGAAGTTGCAGCCAGATGAGAGCCCACGACAGAGGCACAGTCACTCCTCCTCAGGGTGACGCGCTGCCAGCAGCTGTCCTTGCGCTGGGACTCCGGGGCTACCGATGCTACGTAGGGAGCATTTGGCACGCACCCGCCCAGCTGAAAGGAGGGGTGGCGATGCTCGCATCAGGGGCTGATGTGAATCTCGGCCCTGGGCGAGGCCAGCCTGCGACCGCTGCCTTAAACAGTGCTGCACAGAACAAACCCTCCTGGGTGGATGCTAACAAGCCCTGCAGGCGCCGTTGCCGAGCGGTCCGGTACAGGTACCCTTAGTGAGAAGAGTTTGCTGAGCACAGTGATCATCCCAGACAGTGTCGCTACTGGAAAATACTTTCACGCTTCCGTAGGTAAATCGTTCATGTGGCCGTGACAAATTTTCAAATTGCAGCACAACTCTGTCAATACTGACTTGCTCCATTAACTGCTTTCCCCTGGTCAATGTAATAAATATTAACTGCGTCAATTTTTAACATGAGATTCTCCTTTGTTCAGGTAGATGACCACCGAGAATTGAAAATCTGACCTTCTTGTCATTCTCCCTCCTTCCCAGTAATCCTGTTTATTGCAAAATTAGTAGGGAGGGGGCATAATTGTCTTCTGGCTAGAAGGTCTGCTCTGAATTCTGATTTGTTGCTCAACTGATTTGGTCCCATGAATCAAACTTGTTTCTGGGAGAGGCTGTGGCCTTTCCTCCTCATCCCCAAAGGGTTAACAGATCCTGCTGTCCTGTAAAGGAGTAGTTTCTGTAGAGAAACTAAATGCAGGAAATAAGTAACCAGCTACTTTATAACCTCGTGCACCTTCACCTGTGGAGAGCAGGGGAGGAAGGCCTATGGCTGCACCTCCTGGACTTCTGCCCCCAGGACACAGAGAGGAGCTTCTAACTGGAGAAACAACAAACTACTGATCCACCCTCTGGAAAGGCAGCATAGCATTTCAGCAGTGTTGACGTACAGCATGGCTCTGGGAAGCCTGGAGTGACCCACTGACAGTGGCTTGGAGCTCTACACAGGAACCTGGTAAAGCAGTTTTGCACACATGCCTTTGCTGTGGGTGGCTGGACAGGGCGTGCGAGTTCCTAACACGGGTGGCTTGTAGCCAGCAGCCTTCCTGGGAACAAGTTCAGGATGTGTTCAGCAGAGATATGCAGATATAAACCCACGTTAGTCAGGACACAGCTGTCCAGTTATCCTTCAGAAACTTACCTCAATAGCTAAGGACTCTTGGGTCACTCCTCTTCCCGCAGTAAGTGATTCCCTCTCCTGTCCCTATCTTGAGTTTCTCTCAAGCATCCACACGGTTCTTCCTACCGCTGTAAGTCTTCACACCTTTCAGCGCTGGCCCAGCTCTCAGTACAAATGTATCACTAGCCACTCGGTAACTGAACAAATAGGTTTTTAATAGAATACAGTAAGCAGGTGCTTCATCAACCTGCACAGCAGATGTTGCATGAAGAGGTTGGTCCCTCCGTAAGAGCCACAGCAGCATGTGGCAGCACCACTGAAGTTTTCTAGTTTTGGCTGTATTCTGTTCTTGGATGTGAATCTGTAAATAAATTCTAGCAGAGTGAGCAAAACAAGTACTTGACAGAGGAATTTTTGAATTAATATTCTGGATATGTCATCTTTAAAGCCAGACATCCATCTTTTCTCCATGTAATCTTAGCACCATGTTAGATTATTTTGTAACTGTTAATCTTTTAAGTATATTTTTAAAAAAATGCTGTGAGGCCTCCCCAAATGCGTGGTCTTCACATTCAGTAAGGGTTAGCACTGTGTTAGTGCTGCGGGGCCTCTGCGCCGCCAAAGCCTATGTCCTGACGTGGGCAGATCAATTCTTCATGTAAAAGAACAGTGAAGAGGCACCAGATCGCAGGAACTGGGCAGTTCCCAGTGCTCCTGTCTGTAGCCGCAGGAGGCTGCTGTCCCTGTCAGCCTCCTGGCAGTGGCAGGTCACCCATCTTGTGCCGGGGGCAGGTAGATGGTAACTGCCAACTCCTGCTTGTGCAGCAGTAGCTAGCAGCAGCTGAGGCAGCATGTTCAACCTTGCAGTGGAGCTGTTCAGCAGTGGGAGCAAAAACCTAGCAGTTCGGAGGCTTCCTCACACGCTTTCAGCTTCCTCCTCCTCTGTGCTGTGAGAGCCTTTGTCCTCTGAGGGCAGAAGAGGCTGGTGCTGACATGACTGATGTCTGTCTGCACTCCTCCACGAGGCGTGCAGGTCTGTCCTGCCTTGCTGCAGGAAGAGGGGCAGGAGGTCGGGGGTGAAGGGCATGTCCCTGAAGGCGTGCAGGAGGAAGATGCCAGACACGATGGTGAGGAAGCCACTGATGGTGCCGATGATGTTGTCTAGCACCATGTGTTGCCACTCCTTGAAGAGGATGGCAGAGCACATCATGACTGCTGTGGTGAACAGCACATAGTAAATGGGTGTGACCACAGATGTGTTGAAGATGTCCAAGGCTTTGTTCAGATAGTTGATTTGGATGCTGATGCAGATCACCAGGCACACCAGGAGCACCCAGCCCAGTGGTTCTTTCAGGACTGGCTTCCCGGAAAACAGTTCTTTCAGGGCAATCCCCAAGCCTTTGACACAGGACACAGAAAGCGAGCCGATGGCGGAGCAGACCAAAACATAAACCAGGACATTGCTCTGTCCGTAGCGGGGTCCAGCCACAAAGATAAGCAGAAGGGAGCTCACCAGCACACATACAGCAAATACAATGAATCCTTGGGGAAAGAAGAATTAGAGAGCTCTATCAGAGAACAGTAGCACCAGTGACAGATGTAACTGAACAGCAAGTAGAGATGGAGGACGGGCGGGTAACTGCCCCATCAGTCTGTCTTTTTAGCCTCCACCTGTAGGGACCAGGGTTGGGAAGCAGAGTTGGTCTCCAGCCTGAGCAAAGCTGCAGAGACAACAGCAGCTCTACAGTGCTGATCACACCATCGCCCCACAAGGCAGCCTGTCAGGGGATACAGCTGCCCGTGCTGGAAGGGGTAGGGGCACAGCCAGCCTCTACGGCACTAGTGGAGGTGGGGGGCTTGTTGACCAGGAAGACGAGAGGGCACAGCTCTGCAGGAGGCCCAAGAGGGTGGCAGAAGGCTTGGGAAGCCCTAGCTGAACTCTGTGGGCTGTGGTGGAATAAAGAGGAAAGTGCCATACCACAGGAGCGCGAGGTCCTGCCAGAGCACTCCCTCTAATGAGCAGCATCATCTACCTGTTACTCTGCTTTGCTCTTCTCCCTGTGCTTCCTTCCTCCATCTCCTGTGGCTTATTCTGGCATTCGTGCTATTGACCAAATCATATCCTTGCAACCTGATTCATCCTCTAACATAAATACCAGGACTACTTGATCTTGGGCGTAACTCCTAGAATCGCTCATTCATCTTTGCCTGAAGTTCCTCCTCTGTCTTCCCTCAGCCACACCACTGCCACACTCGTGTACAGGAATTCCATCTCCTATCCTGGCACTGCCACAGGCCAACCCCTTCTGCTGACAGCTGCAGCTAATTCCCATGCTCTTCATTCTTTGCATCTATACCTCATAGACAGTACAAAAAAAGCACTCTTGCTAACTGTTAATGACCCAAGTTCTCATCCTGTCTTCAGCACAGACCCAGTAACTTGGGAGCATCACCCAGACTCCCTCTCTGTGAAGTGGGGTTCCCGTCTGCTTCTTTCATCCGGGGTCAAGAGGACCTGACAGTCCTAAAAAGCCATTCTGAAGCTGACATGTCCCCCTATGTTTTGAGCTAGTTAATAAGGTGTAAATCCTCTGAGCACATGCATTAAATGCTGTTTGACTGTCACCAAACTTTCATATTTAGAGTGTGGAGACCCCAGCCTTTTCCCACCACAGAAGGCAACCCACAAGCTATGCTGGACACAGGGGAATGTTTCCTCCACTGGTGCGCAGAAGAAGAAACAGCTCAACTACCCTTTAGTTCAGTCCTTCCCAATCTAGCCAAGTTGTGTCCTACCTTCTACTGTCATTTCCAAGCCTGAAGTTGACAGGACCCCTTTTATTTAAGTACCTGGATCTTTCAGCTTCTCTGCCATTGACTCCAGGCTGGAAACCTCTTCTTCCTGTGGAGCATGGATCACCATCACCGTGGAGCCCAGGATACTCAGGATGCAGCCAATCTTCCCATGAACATTCAGCTGCTCATGCAGGAAGGTGGAAGACAGAACTGCACTGAAAGATAGTAAAAAAAACCAAAACTAATTAGGCCAAGGGATGGAGTACCTGAGGGAAGAGACAGAGGAAAGCAGAGCAACTGCTTTCACCACTAAGGGGTGGTAGGTGAGGTAAGGGTGTTTCTGAGGCTGCTTACCTGACAAGGACACTTAGAGCACCCAGTGGAGTTACCAGCGTTGCAGGGGCAAAGGCATAGGCAGCAAAATTTGCTGCTTCTCCAACTCCCACTGCAAGAGAAACTCTGTCAGGTGAGCGTCAAAGTAGGAGCAGTTCAGCATAATACAAGGTTGAGTGCAGTCAGAAGAGAGCCTCAGTTTCCACCTGAGCATCCCGTGTTTCTCAGGTATGTTGTGCAACCAGGAAAGAACAGCACCAGCAAGAACAAGCAGAAGCCCGATACAGGTTCTCTTGGGAAGAGAAGGCTCGTGGTTACGCACGGTGATCCGTAGTCACACGTGGCTATGCAGCTGAGCAGTAACCACAGGAAAATACTTCCATAATGTCCTCAAAGTTGAAAGGAGTTTTGACCCGTTTTGTATTTCTAAGTCATGTTCTTCTCCTGCAACAGCTTTTACAGCTTTTTAAAGGGTAAATCAAGTACAATTGGTTATTAATGTTGAAAAGTGTAAAATAGAGCAGCTGAAACCGCTGTAGCCTAAACCCACAGTGCTGGATGTGCTGTTATCAACTACATTGTCTGGGCGGGCCATTTCAGAAGCACTTAACCCAAGCCAGTTAGACTAGCTCCTCAACTCCTATTTAGCAGAGAAACCTGGTAATGCATGAGACTTCAGAATATTTTAGAGTTCTAATTAGATCAACAACATCCTCAGACACTCAGAGAAAAATCAAGCAGTCAAACAACGATTGTAATAATAAAACACGAAAGCAACTGACAAACACACTCTTAAGCGTGTCTCCCTACGGTTTCAGAGCGGGTACTTACTGCACAGCAGCCCTGCCCACCAAAGCCATTCTTGCAGGTAGGCGTGACCTCCTTGCCCTAAGCGAGGAAGAAAGAGTAACAAGAAACCTCAGATGAAGCTACACGAAAGGCTCGTTATCCCGCCAGAACTGCCTCGGAGAAGCAAGCAGGAGCAGTCTGATCTCCTCTACGTGCACGGCTGCCTTGGCTCTGCCTGCCTTGTCACATGTTGGCCCGACCCAGGCGTGGGCAAGCACCGATTCTTCTACCCTAAAAGCAAAGATTCTATCCCCTGTTCTCCCGCGTTTGAAAGACGGCAGCTTCAAGCACGCGCGAGCGGTTACAGAAACGCGTCCTCGCTGGCTGCTGGCAGCGGCTGGCTATCCCCGCGGACGAAGCCTGCTTTTAGACCAAAAAGCCCCCGAAGCGAGGAGCGGGGCGGCCCAGGCCCAGCGCGGGCCGGACTGCCCGGGCGGAGGCTGACGCGGCCTGCAGCGTCCGG
>NW_008825532.1:2057238-2071744 GCF_000699105.1 Pygoscelis adeliae
CCCAGCGCCCCCCGCCGCCGCCCCTGTGCGGGACGCCCGTGGGTGAGGGCCTGGCCCTCGGGGTGTCGGGCTGGGGTTGCCTTGTGGGAGCCTTCTTGGCGACGAGGTGACTGTAGCTTGTTCTTCAAGCTGAAGAAGACGGGATGAGTAAGAGCAAGGACGATGCTCCGCACGAGCTGGAGAGTCAGTTCGTGCTGCGGCTGCCGCCGGTAAGAGACCGTTCAGTCCGGTGCAGCTGAAGGGGCCACCGTCACGTTTAACACGCAGCTCAGTCCAGTTTGCTCGGCGAGCACGGGCGTTGGGAGAGGGATTAGCAACGCGGGTGAAGTCAGTGGGAAATCTGCGGACCTGGCAAGGAACGTGGAAGGGGTGGGATGCTTTTGGCCTCGGGTAGCCCACGAATTTGAACAGTTTTTGCACGGCCTCCTCTCGAGAGGTGCTCCTGTGACACAGAGCAGGAGGCTTGGAAGACAACTAGGGAGGAAATTTCTGTAAGGGTAGAGCTTTAGCAAGAGCTGGGTCTTCAGTTGCTATGGCTGTCAGTGTACCTGGTGCTGTCTGTTAGATGCTTAAAGCTGAGACTGTCCCCTGCGGAGACCACAAGAGCTCGGTGAGGGGAGCTGTAACTTCCCCCAGAGCTGTCGTCCTCTGGTAGGGTGTCTCTGTCGGGGGCCCCATGCCACTGTCACAGCTGTATCATGTCAGGGGGTGTGAAGGGCACTGGGAATAACAGAGCCACAGGGTTAACGCGTGGTATTGGGAGGAGGGTGCAATTTTCGTTGCGGTTCTTGCAGTTGTTCTTCTGCATTGGGATAGCAGGGGCGTTTAAAGCTGGGTAGGTTGGAGAGAAGCCTTTGATGATTCTTGGAGGAAGCGCACTCAGTCCTGACGTAAGTCTGTCCAACCTTCCCAGGAATATGCCTCCACTGTGCGGCGAGCGGTACAGTCCGGGAATGTCAACTTGAAGGACAGGCTCACCATTGAGCTACACGGTGAGTGAGCAGTATCAGGGCATCTTAAAACTCCTCTGACTGTCCGAAAGTGAAGCCGTGCAACTTGCATGTGTTTTCCCATGAAATTTCTGCTGCCCAGGAATGTAGTGCTCAGTTTAGCTGTTTAGCAACAGCACTAACCTGTCCTGTGGCTTTCCGCAGCGGATGGGCGCCACGGGATTGTCCGCGTAGACCGGGTGCCACTGGCAGCCAAGCTGGTGGATCTGCCCTGCATCATCGAGAGCTTAAAAACCATTGACAAGAAAACCTTCTATAAGACAGCGGATATTTGCCAGGTATGGGCTGTCCTTCTTGCCTGCCCCAACAGCTTAACTCCTTGCTCCCCTCTCCAGGAAAACCCTTGTACACTTTGGGAGCTGGATACCCAGTATAACATGGCCAATTCCTGTATTCTCACAATATTAGCAGTTTAAAATTCCCCACTCCGCTTGGTGTTTAGAAATCCCATTTCTGAAGCATGAAATGTGATTGTCCTTGTAACAGCTTAACTGCTGCTGTGTTTAGATATGAACTGAGCTGGGTGTGAAACGTGTTTCTCGTACCCCATGCCCATGAATCCCTTTGGCTCACAATATGCAGTGGGAAGTCACTGTTCATTTTCCAGAAAAGCTTTCACATCCTTTTGTCCTTGCGTTACGATAAGCACCCTTTGTGTTTATATGGGGATTCCAGATGCTTGTTTGCACTGTGGATGGTGATCTCTACCCCCCTTTGGAAGAGCAAACTGTGAGCACTGACCCCAAGGCAAACAAGAAGAAGGACAAGGACAGAGAAAAGAAATTCATCTGGAACCATGGCAGTGAGTAGAGGCTGTGCCAAACCCCTCCATCCCACCACCCCAGTGTCCCCACAGCTGTGCAGGGCACTCACCACTGCTGTGTCCCAGCTGTGCTGCTTCTCCGTTTTCAGTGCTGTCTCTGTTCCCGA
This sequence comes from Pygoscelis adeliae, assembly GCF_000699105.1. NCBI lineage: Eukaryota > Metazoa > Chordata > Aves > Sphenisciformes > Spheniscidae > Pygoscelis > Pygoscelis adeliae. The sequence goes on from NW_008825532.1 coordinate 2,059,179, forward strand.
AGGGATCTTCTCCCTTTTGGCATGCAGCTCTCCCATTAGGCCATCTGCCTGACACATGCAATCTGTTTCCTCTGTCACAGTCACTCTTCCCTTGAAAAATGTACGGAAGAGACGTTTCCGGAAGACAGCTAAGAAGAAGGTGAGTTGCTTCTCACACAGATGCAGGTGCAATAACCAAGGGATAGGAAGGCAGAGGCATTAGAGCTGTAACTGTCTATTAGTCCAGAAAACATGTAATTTCTTAACATTGCTTCACATGTTTCCTTGCCTGAGATGAGGGTGAAGGGAGGGTAGTAGATTTAAACACTTCCTTGGGTGCTTCCTCCATGTTTTCCAAGATGCTCCTGAGGGGAAAATCCTCTGTGCAGAGAACTGCTGGACTCCATTCCTGCGGTTGCCTTGCCATAGCGCATCTCTTCCTGCTCATTGAGAAGAAAGGAAGACTTGCATGGAAATGAGGCTTCGCTCATTTCTGCTTTCTCAGCTGAAATCTCTCTATGCATAGCCTGTTCACTTCATTCCTGCTTTCCCAGCTGAAATCTCTCTATGCATAGCCTGTTCACTTCCCCAACAAGGAACACTACAAATAGAATAACTGTCATGTCAGCTGGGGGAGTGACAACAGATGGAGCTCAGAGACTGAGTCTGTGCATACGCACAAGCCAGGCAAGGTGTTGGGGAGATGCAGCACCGTGAGGCTGGGAAGACTTGTTCTTCTCTGCTTTGCAGTTTCTGAGAACAGGATGGAGTGCTATTTTGCATGACATTTGAGAAACAAATTACTTGAGACATTCTTATAGCTCGCAGGAGAGATCTGATGTCACTGCATTAAGATTCCTGGCTGATTTAGAAGTGAAAAATGAAACCTTCTTTTGAGTGAGATGGGAAGGAGTTGAGTTGACCATCCATCAGGAAACTCAAGGACTTTCTGCATACACACAGAAAGTCCTATTTCATAAGTAGTATAAGTAGAAAAATGAGAGTATACAACCCATCAAGGAGCTCTGTACAAAAAAGATGGATTGCTTTCTGGAGGTGCATAAATTACTTTTAGGGTGAACTTGAGCAAAGGCTGAGCAGAAAGCATAAGAGAAGAAAGGCTTGAAATAGGTCTCTGTTCAGAGGTGGAGGGTTGGAGTTGACCAGCATCAGCAGCCTGCACGAGGCATTTAACAGTGTCTCTGTTATCTTTCCCCTCTCTGGCCCAGTATATTGAGTCTCCTGATGTGGAAAAAGAGGTGAAGCGTCTCCTGAGCACAGATGCTGAAGCTGTCAGTGTCCGTATCCTTTTAGGAGAAAAAAAAGCTCAAGTGGGGGACAGGACACTATGTGTGACCTGGGGGTTGTGGAAAGGAGAGACAAGTTCAGCTTTGTGTGACTGTGAGAGGCTGGGGAGATAAGCACACAAGAGGCACTGAAGTTTTGGAGCTTCATCTTTGCCTTGTTCAAAGCTCATTGTTTCTTCATGGTGACCTTCCTTGCAGACTGTACTATTGTACTGAGCAGGAACTTACATAACAGCAGAGGAGAAGTCATCAAAAAAGGGGGCTGGGGTGGTTCGTCTTGGATATCCATAGCTGCAAGGCCAGACTTGTTGGAGGGGCGGTGATCTCCTGCAGTTTTTAGCATTCTTTCATGGTACTGCATCTTTCACATTCCTCTTTTCCCTTGACTCGTCTGTTCCTGCTATCAGGCTGGGAAGTCATTGCTGAAGATGAAACAAAAGAAGTAGACAACCATGGTTCGCTCACCGGCCTGGACATCTCCTCCCCAGGGATGTCGGGACATAAGCAAGGCCATGGCTCCTCAGGTGCAGTGGGGAAGGCTGTTGTTTTCTTTCTAGCCACTAAGTAATCAGTTGGGCCCATTCTCTCTGGGGTAAGCCCTAACAAGAGCGAAGGAGAGAGGGCGTTGAGACAGGCACCCTGTACTGACGTGGTCCCTGGCAGGCAAAGAGTGCTGGAAGGTCATCAGCTGCGTTTTTCCTCTTCCCTTTTGCACCCCCCTAGAACATGATGAACTGCGGGAGATATTTAATGACATCAGCAGCAGCAGCGAAGATGAAGATGAGAGGGATCATCATGACGACGAAGACCTGAACATCATGGACACTGAGGAGGACTTGGAGAGGCAGCTGCAGGACAAGCTGAATGAGTCCGATGGGCAGCAACAGGAGAACGAGGGGTCCAACCAAATAGGTGAGTAGGCGGCAGAGCGCAGCAGAATCGCCGGGGTGCTAGGCAGGCTGCGCTGCCCAGCTCTGCTGCTGCTCTGGGTCTGAACTCGCTCTCTCTTCCAGTCATGGGGATCCAGAAACAGATTGACAACCTGAAAAGTAAACTCCAGGAGACCCAGGACAGGAGGAAGCGCCAGGAAGATCTCATCATGAAAGTGGAGAACCTAGCCCTCAAGGTGAGAGCTCTCTCTCTCTTCAAGTCTTCTGCTTAACACTGGCTTGCCATTAGATCCAGCAAACTGATTCAGCTGCTGCCCTGGAAAAGCCAGGGGTCTTTGCCTGCTGGGTTAAAAATTATTGTGGTGTGACCATACACACTCCAGCATTTCCCCATGGAGGCAAAACAATCCATGAAACTGCAGGAGATAAGGGGGCTGGTTGTCAGTGCAGCCTGGGACTTGCTGCACCATTTGACATGTGCCAGCACCCATTCAGTTGAGAACATGTTGGTAACTGTGGTCTGGCATGTTTGTCTCTGCAGACCCGTCTCCAGGCTGTGCTGGATGAGTTCAAGCAGCAGGAAGAGCGAGAGAAGCAGCAGGTGAGGAAACTCCCACAGTGGAGTGGGAAGGACTGGGGCACTACATGGTTCTAGGCCTGGCCTCTGACAAAGTTCCCTGATCTTGTACCACACCAGCTGCTTTGAACTCTAGTGTTACAGGTCAGGTGTGGTTGTACCTCATCTGTACTTGCGTGGGGCTTCCTAAGACACAAGGAGGTATAGGAAATGAGGCTGATTGCAGCCTTCCTTCTGGAGGAGCAGTGAGCCAAAACATGTCTACTCAGCAGTCCAAAGCTGCTAGGATTGCCGCCTGGGGTAAAACATGACACAGAAACCCGCTAGCACCCGTGTACAAGAAAGGGAGTAGCTGTAGGGTCTTGGCAGATTTCCTGCCTGGGCAGCTCTGCTCAGTTTCAGCCAGATACCAAGGCAGGAGGTTCCCACTCCCCAGGTGCCTGTTGTGTGGCTTCATCTTGTGGGCAGTGCTGAGTTCTGCCCCAGAGGTGCCCAGGCACGGCTCCCTGCAACGTACAGGCAAAGCAGCCACTGGCGTAGGTGGAAGATCTGCAGAAACACAGAAGTGCTTGGGCTGGAGCTGCCAGGAGTCCCAGCCATGCTTTACTGTAATGCTTCACTCTCTCTTCCCAGATGACATCCCTGCAGGAGCAGCTGGAATCCCTCATGGAGAAGTGAGGAGCGGGCCTTGATTTTTGCACCTGTGAGCAGAGCTGGAAGTGTTGTTCATCTGCCATGCTGAAGTTTTTGCTCTAGTCCCACACTTCTGTTGCCAGATGTGCTGCTGGGCAGTGCTAGAGGCCCCATGCCCAGGGCTGCTGTCACATACGTTCTGCTGGGCTTGGCTGAGTGGAGCTAAAGAATTGGACTATGCCTGTGAGAGCAGCCAAAACACTGGATTTACTGTAAATATTCAGCACCATCCTCCCAGAGGGGTTTAGTTCTTCCTGGGACAGTGCGGTGCAGCTTTCTGTATCTTACTGAGTCTTGGACTTGATGGGCTGTGGCCTGGTAGGAGCTTGTTCTTGTGTTTGGGGAATGCTTGTGTCTGCAAACCAGGCTCAATAAAGTACCGTTTCCAACGCTGGTCTGTTCCTCTGTGGTCTCTGGAGCACAGACTAGCACTGCCTTTTGCCAGCTTGTGCCTGACCACACACAGCCCCTGGCTGGTGCTCGCACCAGCATTGTTGGGCTCCTTTGCTGAAATGCTCCTTGTGTGGCTGGGTCAAAGGGAGACTGCGTGCAAAGGGGACCCTGTGAGCTGTCACTCTGTGGGAGGAATGAGGCTCTCCTGATCGGGGAGTTTCTTTAATTCTTCACAGACTAGGCAGGCAAATCCCAGATTAACCTGGCAGTGTGGGAAGAGGATTAGAAAGGCAGTTCCAGAGCACAACGGAGGGCACTGCGGGCTTCACTGAGGGTGTGCCACAGTGGGACACCCCTCTCGCAACCTGAAGGGCAGGGGAAGGGGAGAAGGCTTCCAAGCTCTGCCCGCAGCACGGAAAGCGAAAGGCCAGCAGCAGCGCCGGGAGATGACATGCGTGTCCAGATAGTCAAGAAAGGGAGATACCCTGAGGAAGACGCAGAGCTCGGGAAGGGTCAGAGCACACCCGTGTGCATGTGCCTGTGACCTGCTCCTGGGGGCCAGCAGGAGCAGCCATGGAGGAAACCTACCTGCTGAATGTGGAAGGGGTCAAAAAGAAGATTCTGCATGGAGGCCAAGGGGAGCTGCCAAAGTTGCAGGATGGGAGCAAGGTAAGTCGTCTTGGTTGTTACCCCAAAGCCCTAGAAGAGGGGAGTGGATCCAACACCACTAGCCCTGTCCATTATGGTTAAATTCCCTGCTCACAAGCCAAGCTCCAGGTCTGCGGTATGGGGAGATCCCATCTTCAGGAGATCCCTTGCAAGGGGGGTACAGGAAGGGCTGTTTTGGGCACAGGCAGCCACATTGCCCTCACAGTGACAGCTGACATTGCCCGCTGCCTTCACCTTGCATTGGTGCTGTTACCTGCCTCCTTCCTCTATCCTGGGGCCATCAGAGCTCAGTGGCCATGATGGGTGGCTGGAAATCCGCCTCTCCTGATGCATGTCAAACAGGAGTGAGGGGTGCCAATGGGGAGCTCTTGGGGGTTTCAGAGATTCCCCAGCCTATGGGTATGGGTAGATCAGTGTGGGTTCCACCAGGTCCTGGTGCATGCTGTGGGAGCACTCTGTACTGGGTTATAAAGACGGCTCCAAAGAGAGCAGCAAGATATGGGCATTAAGTTACTCCACCATCTGCTTGCTGTCTAAGACAAGTGGGTAGGAAGTACAGTCTCCTGCTGCAGATGGAGAGCTGCCAATCAAATCGGCACCTCAACGGGAGCAGGCTTAGCCCTGCGTCCTGGCCCCATGGCAGAGGGATTCAGGGCTGGCGACGGGACGGAGGGCTTTCACTGTGGTGCCTGCCCTGGCTCAACACTGAGTTTTCTCTGGGGCAGATCACCTTCCACTTCCAGACGCTGAAGGATGACTTTGAGCGGACAGTGATTGACGACAGCCGGGAAGCTGGCATCCCCATGGAGATCATCGTGGGCAAGATGTTCAAGCTGGAGATCTGGGAGACGCTGCTCAGCTCCATGAGAGCCGGGGAGGTGGCCGAGTTCTGGTGCGACGCCATTGTGAGTGAGGGGCCCATGGGCGCTCACTCCCCTCCTTTCTGCAGAGCCAGGGCACAGGACCATGCACCCCAGAGATGCTCCAGCCTTGTCTGGTGCAAGCACAGGGGACATAGGTGTCACTTAGCCATGGCACCAGGGGGGCTGCCCCAGAGGAAGGGGGTGCAGGCTGGCCCCATGCGGCTGAGCGGGGTGCTCCCCCTCCTTGCAGCACACAGGCATGTACGCCCTGGTCTCCAGGGGAAAGCGGAGGATCGCAGAGGGCCAGGACCCCCTGGAAGGGCAGAAGCACCGCTGTGGCATGGGTAACATGTTTGACTACCACAGCACGGGCTATGATGACCTGGACGAGCTGCAGCGGACGCCGCAGCCCCTCATCTTCATCATGGAGTTGTTCCGGGTAAGGGGGATTGCGGGGATGGCTGTCAGCGTGGGGACAGCCAGGGCAGGCAGCTCAGCTCCCGCTGCCCGTACAGGTGGAGGAGCCCTCAGCGTACAAGCGAGACACCTGGGCTATGAGCAAGGAGGAGAAGCTGGCAGCGGTGCCCATGCTGCACAGCGAGGGCAACCGCCTTGTCCTCTGCAAGGAGTTTGGGCAGGCGGCGGCAAAGTACCAGGAGGCTGTCATCTGCCTGAGGAACCTCCAGGCCAAGGTGAGCAGGACACAGCCACCTCCTGTCATCCCTGCCTGGGTTTCCTCAGCAAGGCACTGCCCTGTGGGCCCTGGGTGCCCGGGAGGGGACAGCCACAGCTGTGAACCAAATGGCTCTCTGGGGCAGGAGAAGCCATGGGAGGATGGATGGCTGAAGCTGGAGAGCCTGGTCACGCCACTGGTGCTTAACTACTGCCAGTGCCAGCTGGAGCTGGGCGAGTACTACGAGGTGCTGGAGCACACAACGGAGCTCCTCCAGAAACACAACGGTACCCGTGCCCTGCATCCTACCCCCCCGCTGTGCCCACAGCCCCCAGAGACTGTGTCCTCTGGATCCCCCATCCATGTCGATGCTCAGCCCACATCCCTCTGCCTGTGATGGTACCTATATCATCTGGATCCTCATGTCCACTGCAGAACCTGTGTCCCAGGTCCCCCTGCCCGTGACAGTGCCCATGTCCCTGGTTTCCTCTGCCCATGATGGCACCTGCACCCCATGTCCTCTAGGTCCCCCTGCCCATGATGTTGTCCAACACCATCCAGATCCCCCTGCCCACCATGGTTCCCCCTGCCCACCATGGTTCCCCTTGCCTGTGATGATCCCTGCACCCCATGTCCCCTAGTGTCCACAGTGGTATGTGCATGGCCCAGGTCCCCTGCCCATGATGGTACCCCTACCTACAAGTGTGTCCACTCCATGTTCTCCTGCCTATGATGGTACCTGTGCTCTGTGTTCCCTGGGTTCCCAGGGTCTCCAGCTCCTGCAGCTAGTGGCCCTGAGCTTCAGGACCCCTGCTGGGGGCTCTCCTCTCCTGGCAGAAAATGCCAAGGCCTATTTCAAGCGGGCGAAGGCCCACGCTGCTGTATGGAATGAGCGAGAGGCACGGGAGGACTTCCTGCGGGTGGCTCACCTTGACCCCTCCATGGCAGCTGCTGTGAAGAAGGAGCTGAAGCAACTGGGGGAGAGGATGAGGAAGAAGCACGTGGAGGATCGAAAGCGCTACCAGGGGCTCTTCCAGCCGCCTCAGGGGCCACGGGCCAGTGAGGAGCAGGAGAGCAGGGAGGTGGGTGACAGGGCGATGCTGCAGGAAGAGGCACCCCAGGGTGAGGCTGGGGTCCTGGAGACCCCTGGGCAGGGGGAGCAGGGTGCAGGGACCAAAGAAGCAGAACAACCAGGGGCTGACCAAGCAGAACAAGGGACCCCTGGGGCTGGGTGTGAAGGAGCAGTGCCCAGAGGAGAAGCAGCCCAGGGGCAGCCTGCAGGGGTGGAGGTGGAAGCAAGGGATGGGATGGGACTGGGGGAAGAAGCAAACCTAGGCATCTGTGGGCCAGAGAGCTGGAGAGCAGAGAGGGGGGCAGAGGAGGAAGATGAGAAAGAAGAGGAGGGGGAGGAGGAAGAAGAAGAGGAGGGGAAGGAGGTGGAGAAGGAGGAAGAAGAGGGGGAGAAGGAGGAGGAGGAAAAGGTAGAGGAGGACGAAAAGGAAGAGAGCTCAGCAGCAGGGATGGAAAAGCTGGCTCTAGGGCAATGTGGGGCAGCAGGGCTCAGGCAGGGGCTGGAGCAGGGAGCCAGTGGGGCAGAGGGAGCTGCCACAGGGAGTGTGGCCTTGGCTGAGCCAGGCAGAGCCCCAGAGCCAGGGCCCCCCAGCAAGGGGCTGGGGCCAGCCGAGGGGCCCCTGGACCTGGAGGATAAAACACCCAGAGAGGCGCTGGAAGAGGGGAGCTGCAGGGAGCAGCGAGCAGGCAGCGGCCAAGGAAATGCTGGAGAAGGCAACATCCCCCCAGACAGCTTCACCCCTGGGGCCGTGCTCCAGGCTGGGCACTCGGGGGCAGACGAGGAGCTGGGCAGAGGGGCAGAAGTACCCCCCTGCCCCATAGCAGCCCGGGAAGGGGGTGATGCACCCCCAGGGCAGTGCAGCGAGAGCAGAGAGCTCGGGGCCGCGATCCTGGGGCATGGCCAGCCCTGAGCAGGGCCGGTTACCCCTGGATGGCGGAAGGGCTGCCAGATCACTGACAAGGAGGCACAGCACAGACAGTGGGGCTGCTGTATGCTGAGAGGGAGGTCCAGGGCTGGGGACTGGCCCTGCAGTGACATGGGAACAATGCTGTCCTCACCCTGCCGCCACTGGGACCACCAGCCCTGCTGTGCAGCAGCGCCTGCTGCCTCACTGCCCCGACTCATCGGCTCCAGCGCCTTTCAGCTGGGCCCTGCTGAGCTTTGCTGGCTGAGAAATAAAAGCTTTTCCCTGGCACCATGTGCTGGATTTGTTCCTGGACGTGACCGGCTTCCCTGATCACAATCTGCACCTCCTGCCTTGCCCTGGAGCCTGCAGCGCAGGGATGGGCATTTTGCTCTACTCTTGAGAGGGGGAGTTAAAGAGGCTGCATTTCACCCCTATTTAAGCTCCTGAATCCCTTATGTGTGAAAGCTGTCCCCATACTTCCCTGCAGTACTACCATGTCAGGCCTTTGCCCAGCAGTGCCAGCCCCTCCAGGTTGGACTGAGAGCAGGTCCAGCCCTACAGCTATCAGTTCTGGGCAGGCTTCATTGTCAGCCAGGGCTGGGCTGCACCCTGTATGGCAGGGAGGGCCTGAGACGCCCCAGCCTTGCCCTAGGCTAGTCCTCAACTGAGCCCCTCACTGTGCCATGGAGACACGGGGAACATGGGCAGCACTTGGGGCAGAGGCACACGGACACCTCTGGGCACTGGAGACCTAATGGGGCTCCAGGGAAAAAGCATGGAGGGAGACGACTGCCTGCCCAGCATCCCACTGCTGCCTACATCCTTCCTGGGGCTGAAGGGTTTCCTACAGCAGAAGTTCCCAGGCAAGGAAGAGGGACTGTCCCCACACAGCCCCTGTCCCAGCCCTCAGGCTGCTATGTGGCTCTGAGCAGACCTTGCTGGAAGAAGACGAAGGAAGATGGCGGTCGGGGGATGCACCTGTGTCTGGGGAGCCCAGGGCTCTGCTCACAGCTTCTGCTCTGCCTCAAATGGTGTGGACAGCCAGGGTGACAGAGGGCACAGGGACATCCATGTCACAGCAGCCCTACAGGAGCGGTGCCAGGATAGCAGAGGGCCAGGAGCTGCCTTGACTTAGCTGAGGTGCACAGACAGAAGAGGCCAGAGCACTGATCCGGGTCTCAGTATAAATACAAATTTATTCTCTTTCCAGAGCAGAGATGGCGCAAAGCAGCAAGTACAGCAGCGCCACAGTACATGGTTACCAGAGCATTAGCCAGCCTGCTCCTCTCCCTGCCGCATCCCATCTCCCAAACACAGCCCACGCTCACCCTGTACCCGACAGCCCAAGCACCCAGCCCGGCCACCACTGCTCCCCACACCTGGCACCGGGGCCAGCAGGTCTGCCCTCATCCTGCCTTTTCCTTCCTCCAGCTCCCCCAAGCCTGGGTACTCCTGACCTCATCCTCAAGCCAAAACCTCACTCCTCCCCATGCTCCCCCCATCCTGCCACTGGGATAACAGGGAGGTCCAGCCGGGGCTCGCAGGCTGGCATGTGGTCCCTCACCACAGTCAAACAAGCAGCCTGACACACAGCAAGCTTACAGCCAGCCTAACACCAATGCCACCACTACTGCCCTCCTGCCACTCGCCCGGGTGTGAGAGGGGATGGCAAGGACAGCAACCCGCACACTGCTAGTGGACACTGCAGCACAAGACCCCAAACACCTGGCCATAAGGCTCATACCGCCTAATCCCCGGTGTGGGCACTGCTTCGCACCTCTGCCAGCATGTCGAAGGCAACCGCCCACACAGCCCTGTGCCCCCACATGTTGCCTTGGTCCGAACCTCCCTGAACAGCTCACTACTGCATCCTGTCCCAGCCAGTGACAACAGCCCTGTCCCTGTCCTCACAGCAAGCCCTGTTTTGGGCAGGATGCTTCACACTGGCATGCAGCCCTGCCCTGCCCCGAGGGCTCAGGCATCTCATCCCTCAGCCTGTGGCCCCAGAGCACCAGCACCATCTCAGCCTCTGCTCTGGGGCACCCCACAGCACCTGACTCCACCTCTTTCTCAACATAACACAGCATGAGACAGCCAGCCTGAGAGAGCCTTTGGAACCAGGAGCCACCATCACTGAGCTACCCTGCCAGCTTGTAGAACAGTCTCCTCCGCTGCCTGGCGGGACTCGCCTGCTTCCAACGAGAGCCTCAAGCCCCTCAGCCCAGCTCAAATTGGGGGACAGCAGCAGGGCAGCTGCTCCTTGGGGGCGGCAAGGAGGTGCCCTGCCTGTTCTGCTGCCTGTCCACACCGCTATGCTCCTGCATCACAGCTCAACATCCTGGTGGCCCCAGGGCTGGAGCTACGGCTGGAGAAACCCCTTCCCACAGCGCCACGGGGGATGGGCAGCTGCAGGAGCCGAGGCTCCCCAGGGATGGAGCCGAGTCCAGGCAGGACAGGCTCTCCATGCCACGGCAAAGGCACAGCTCCCCAGGAAACCAGCCAGGATGCAGTACCTGCTGTTGGTCCGGCCCTCTGCTGAGCTGCCCCCACAGCAGCTCTGCTCCGCTCCAAGGCAGCACCAGCAATGAGGAAGGTGCTGGTCCCTGTGGGAGCAGATGTTGGGCTGGACTGAAAGTGAAGGGCAGCTGCACTTACAGTATTAGAATTTAATGGAGTGAGTCCATGAGAGTATTTAAGTACAGAATATATATAATATATAGAAATATATGCAAATTAAATGATAAGGCTCTGTTATAAAGACCTTCTCAAGATAAGGCTACTAGCTGGGCTGAAGCTCTAACATGGACTCAACCCTACCCCATAAACCTTGCAGACTCTCCCCACCAGACAGTATATGCCTGCCTGGCTGTGGAGCCCTGGGTGGCAAGAGAGAGTTCAATCCGTAAGGCTGGCAGCTGGATGCTGTTAGAAAGAGTTCTTTTAAAAACTGGGTGGCTCCAGGAGTGTTTTGGTGCCCATAAACCTGGAGGCCCCTGGGCACAATTGAAGAGTAGCAGGATGCTGAGCTCTGCATCCCCCAAGGGCTGCGGTCAAAGGTAGCAGCCCACAAGCACAGGGGGAGACAGGCAGCTTTCAAGGCTTCCGTTCTTTCTTCTGAACCTTTCCACCCAGGCTTGGACACTGTGGCTGAGTGATTGAACCAGTCTCCTGGGGAGCCCACGGTACCACTCCTGCATGACCTATGTTCCCCTGAGATCTTCTGGAGCTGGCAAGCATCCTGCGCAACCGGCTCGGACGGAGTCTGTGCGAGGTCTGCTGCAGCACAGGGAGCATGGCAGGGAGAGGAAGGGGAGGAAAGCAGCTGGGTAGCTGGTTAGAAAAAGCCTCTGGCTCACAGGAGGTGTTAGATAAGGGAGGTCATACCTGAAAGACAAATGGAGAAGTCAGGAAAATAGGACCCAGAGCCACCTGGTTAGAACGGGGCTGCTGCAGAGCCAGGAGGATCCTGCTCAGGGATGGCAGAAAGTGGGCAAGGGTCTGTGTGGGCAGAGAGGGAAGCTCTCCCCCACCTCGCGTTAGTGCTGGCACCAAGCAATGTCTCCCCGCAGCACATGGATGGGCAGCCTGGGCGAGGGACCAAGTGCTGCTCCCAGGCTGGAGCACAGAGGGACAGCAGAAAGACCAACACCATACCCCACTGGGTGAGTGGAGCGCCGTCCACACATGCATCCCCCACTCCTCCTCCCTTCAGGGAAGAGCCATCCATGAGCATCTAGGAGACCTTGCAGCATTGCTTCCATCTCACCAGGTAACTGGGGCCTCGACCTCCCCTGGAGAGCGGTCTGGACAGGGACAAAGTGTGGAGGTGGCTCAAGGTGATCACTGCAAACTCGATGCTGGCAGGTCTGTCCATGTTCACAGTGGGGAGCCCCACATGGTGCAGGGTCCCGAGCAGGGCAGGAGGCTGCCTTGCAGCTCATCTGGGGGAATCTACTTGGTCTGTACTCTTGGCAGCTCTGATTGCCTCTCCTTGCAGGTGTGAAACCTCCTCCTCAACCTCTCTGTGCCCAGGCCACACACCTGTCCCAGCAGCACCACGGCAGCGTAGCTCTTGGCTGTAGGCGCTGTGGGGGATCAGCTGTCGCAGGGAAGCTGGGATCGGGGCAGCACTCCATGGGGAAATCCTCATCTGAGGGAGCAGTAAGAGGCCAGAGAGGGGGATTTCACTCGAGTACCTCGAGAGTTGGGGAAGGCGCTCCGCAGCTTCTCCATGATGTCTTCCAGGCACACGCTGACTTCCTGGGTTTTCACTTCCACCTCGTCTGCGCAGGAAAGAGGGCAGGGTGGGTGAGTAGGCTCTCTGGGCACCCGCCTCGCCGGCCAGCATCTCTGCAGGACGGCAGGGCGCAGGCAGCTTCCCGCAGCGTTGAACCAAGGGAGCAGGGCAGAGAGCTCAGCCCAACCCCAATCCTCACCTGCAGCTTCGGTGTCAGGGGTGTTGTGCTCTTTCTCCTTTGTCTGGCTGCCTTCAGACTGATACGGAGATGAAGCCAAGGAAGAGGCTGCGGACCGACGGCGAGCT
>NW_008825532.1:2071756-2073510 GCF_000699105.1 Pygoscelis adeliae
ATACGGAGATGAAGCCAAGGAAGAGGCTGCTTAACCGTTGCCATCTGACTCTACTGGAGGCTGGGGAGAGAAGGGGGCTTGTCATGATCCTCTGTCCTTGTCCTCCCCCGCTTCTGACCATCACTTTCTGCCACTGCCCCAGCTCTGTTATGGCACAGCCCACCCCAAGGATGGGCTTCCCCAGGTCCTTGCCCTGAGAGTACCTGCAGCAGCAGCTCCCTCAGCCGGTGCAGCTGGGACTCCAGCTGCTTGTTGTGGTCCTCTAGGATCTGCATGCGGGTCTCCAGGCGGCTCTTGTGCTGCCGAAGGATTCGTGCTTCTGCCAGGAGCTCATCATTATGTGGGTCTTGCACTGATTCAGGGGAGCCTGTAGCCAAGGTTGGAGACTCCACCGCCTCATCATGCTGCCATTTCAAACGTCTCAGCTCTCCCTGGAGGATCCTGCAAGATAGCTTAGGTCAGCATCACCACCCTTTCTAGAGACTGCTGGAAACACCCGACCACTGTGCACTGGGGACGGCCCATGACTTAGAGACAAAACATCCCTGGAGGCTTTGCCACATGTGAAGCTTGAGGCCCAGCATGCTCCTGGACTTTGGCCCTGCACTGCAGGGTGGCCTGCCTGCAGCTCTTCCCCACTTGGGTGGTTTACAAAAAGACATGTAACTGCTTCCTAAGAGGCCGAGAACAAGGGCAGGGAAAGCATAACCTCCTCCTGAGCCAAGCTGCCCTGCCCAATGCCTCACCTCCTGTAGTCCAGAGCAGCACCACCACTGTTTGTGAGGGGCTCAGTGACAAGAAAGACAGCAGTGCCCTGGGCTCACTTCAACCAGTTTGGGGTTCAGGAGGGGAACAGGTTCTGGGGATGGGAGCAGGAACATTTTGGGGAACAGAGTCTTCTCCCTTCCTTGGAGAGCACACCCTCACCGCGTGCTCCCATGAAGGTTTTAGGGCTCAGCCTAGACTCCCTCCAAACCAGCCCACTCAGGTCTCTGAGCTCTGTGCTCTGCCAGGCTTCTCCAGCCCCTTCCTCTTAGGCTATAAACCCCACTTTCAGAGTTGCCCATGCCCCTACCTGTTTTCATCTTCTAAGTGGGCCAGGATTCGCTCCAGCTCTCCCTTGTCATCCATGTTGAGGCTTGCCGGAACCTGCTGGCTGCCCCCAGGCTCTCTGTCAGTGATGGGGCTGGAATGGCGCAGCAGGTACTGGTCCTCATCCCTGTTGCAGCAGGTGGAGAAACACCTTAGTGAGGAACATCAGTCTCAAGTGATTTGTGTGCCCTTGGGGAAGGACAGCCTGGAAGGAGGTGGTTTCATATGGGAGCTCGTTCTGGCTGCTCCAGGTCTAGAGCTCAGAAGTAGCTCAGCACCCCTGGGTAGCTGGGGATGCCCAAGAGCCCCAGACTCAAAGGAACTGGGAAGGAAAGCATTTCTGTGCCCTGGCCAGGCAGGGATGGAGCCACAGGAGCCCTGGCTCAGCAGGAGGTGAGGAGGAGGGAAAGGAGGCAGAACTCACAGGCTATCATCAGGGGACAGGCTGTCATTGAAGAAGGAACAGTTCTGGCTTTCCATCTCTGCAAGTCTGGAGGAAAGAGAAACAGGTTGGGATATGGTCAGAGACACCCTAAATATCTGCTCAATGCACCCTTCGTATGGCAGCCCCTGCAAGACCGCTCTCTGGCAGGGTCTCCCAGCTGGCCTGCACCAGTCTGCCCCTCTTTACAGGCTCTATAGAGTTTTGCCTTTTTGGAAAA
>NW_008825532.1:2073550-2088609 GCF_000699105.1 Pygoscelis adeliae
AGGGCTGCTGCCATGCAGCCGGCTCTGCCTCCTCTCACATAAGCAAAGGAAAGGGGTGAAAGCGTAACAGCTCCAGCCTAGGGCCTGAGCTACAGGGTCCCTGTGCTCCTTGGGTCCCCACTCTGCCTGGACCCGTGGTGATCATTACAAACCACAAGGCAGCAGCAACGGGAAGCGTGCAAGCAGCACTGGTGAGCACACAGGCAGAGTAAGACATTGAGGGATCTGTCTGGTGAGAATTCAACCAGCAGCTAATACTGGGAAGAGCAGGAGGGTACATGGAGGCTGCTTCATCACTAAGACATCTGCTGTCAAATGCATGGTGTTTGCTGCCAATTTGCGTGGCATCAGCCGTGTCCCAGGCAGGAGCAAAGTGGTGCAGGCAGGTTTGCCTGGCCCTGCAGCTGCCTCTTCCCAATGGCACTGCAGCCTGAGCTGCTGTAGCCAGTCTCTGTCTGCCAGGCAGTGTGCTGGGAAGTGTGGAGGGGGCTGTGGGCAGCAGGAGCTCACCATGCGTCTGCCCTGAAACCCCTCCACACCCATCGGAGTCATGCTCTGTGCCCTGCCGTGACAGCAGTGCCCAGTGGTGATACCTGCTGGCAAAGTGCTCGATCCGGGAGTGGGTGTCGGCATGTGGTAACATCGGGGAGGAGGCTGGTCTGGAAGAGACGCACACTGGTCAGCAAGGCTTGGCAGCCCTCACTCAAAGCTAGGGCTTGGAGAGGCTGCCCTGGTGTCACCTGGGCTGAGAAGAGCCAGGGACAGGCTAGAGAGGGAGACTGAAATCTCTGCTCCTCCAAGAACTAGGTGCCATATCAGCCCCAGAGTAAGTGCCCCCTCCAGCCCTCCCACGGGAGCCCTGTCTCACAGCTGAGATGCTGCTTCCATCCATGGAGCCTATGTATCAGGCAGGGTTAAAAGGCACAGCCTGGGGCCCAGCCAACTCACGTCTCGGAGAAGTCAGCCTCGAGCACAGACTGGACGGGCAGGTAACCTCTCTGTGGGTGCTTGCTGAAGTACTGCTTGGACCGAAACTTGTTCTTCAGCGTTGTGGCAAAGTCTCTCATGTTCTCACTGGATGTGGTCTGCAGAGACACAAACATTACCAAGGTGCTGCTTAATGAAGAGTGGGGGATCACAGTGGGGGATCCGCAGGAAAGTAGTCCCTTCAGGCTGAGCATGAGCTCCACAGAGGAAGAGGCAGACAAAACTGAGGAAGCAAGGAAGGCACACAGCAGCTCTGTCAGCCTGTCACAGGGCCTGGCACAAGTCAAGCTGGGCATTGGTGGATGCCATGCATCCCGCTCACCATGAGCCCCAGAATAGCAGGGACACAGGCAACATCCAGCATACGGAGTGGAACAAAAACATACAAGGGATCCACTTCTGGGGCTGCACCAGCCTAAACATCGCAAGGCTGCTGCCGTCGATGTGGACCTGCTCTGAGCCAAGACCCTCCCAGCCCAGCCCAGCTCCATACCGGGGTGTAGTACTCCATGATGGGGTAGTGCAGCTTGTTGCCCTTGCTGGCTCGCCCAGTGAGGAAGCAAGCCTGGCAGATATCCACATTGAATTGCTTCAGGCTCCGATACCTGAAGAGATCAAGAGGCCATAGGGAGGCAGTGAGAATCAGCAAAACCACATCATTTTGGAGCCCAAGGAGAGCTCAGCAAGGGACAGAGGTGGTCTGTGTTGCTCTTGCACCCCACTGAACCCACAGTGCTGATGGCTGAAGTCCCCAGAAAAGCATCCTGCTCCTTCCCCTCTGCTGGCACCTGGTCTGACCTGCCTGAAACACTGCTGCTGCAGAGCTCTAGGTTCCCCCAACAGCACAGAGAAAATTCAGCTCCCTCCTGCAGGACACCATGCACTTCCCTTGAGGGCCAAGGTCCCATATCACAACCCCTACCTGAAGCCCTTGATGGGGCACTGCCGGCAGACAGAGCACTTGGTCTGGTGCTTCACCTGCTCAGCCATGGTCACCCGGTGCAGCACGGCCAGCCACACCATGGACTGCGGCTCCAGGTTGGCCCACTCCAGGAACTGGGATGCCTCGATGGTGGGCTTCCCGTTGCTCTGGGGAGGGGAGAGGAAGGGGCTGCTCAGAGCTGGGACCCAGCTGTGATGGGGTGCAAGCTCCTTGCCAACGCTGGGAGCCTCTCCATGGCACGGCTGCTGCAAAAGGGATGGCACAGGCCACAGCACCCTACTCACAAAGCGGAAGCAGCTGCGGATGCTGGGCTCCACGTTGCTGCCCCCGAACGCTGCCACCTCCCCCAGCTGGCGTGGGACCTGGATGGCCTCGTGGAGCAGGACGCCAAGGTGCCGCTGGTCACACAGTCCCCCAGCGTTTGCCACTTGGCTGAAGAGATCTGCTGGCAGAACAGACACACAGCCCTGTTAGAGACACATGCCTGATGCCCCGACACAGCGGGCAGGATGCAGGCACAGGGGAGCGGTGTGTGATCAGACCAGGGGCCCTGCTGCCTGTCTCCAGCAGGGAGCTCAAATAAGAGGGAAAAACTGAGCGATAATTAAATAACCTTTACCAGTATCCTTCCAGCTCCCAATAACCAGGAGTTTAAGAGTCTTCTTGAGACAGAGGTTACATACATCACTTCTTTAACAGCCACAGCTGGCCTGTCCTCTATGAATCTGCCCAATCCCTTTATTTAACCCCTAGGTGCTTCCTATGCTAACCCCTCCGCAGTATCCCATCGCAGAGAGCACCATGGTTAAAACACAGTGAGAAAAGGGGCTTGCTATAATTTGTCTGAAACCTACTTCCCAGCCATGCAGGTTTTTTCCTTCTGGGAAGCACTGGATAACTGTTTTCTGTTTGCCTTCTCTGCACTGTTCATTATAGTGCCATGCAAGCAAGATCACCACAGCACCAGTCAGTCTGCAAAAATGCCTCCTAATTTAGGCAGCATAGGCTTGGGGAGGGGGGGAGGGAAGGGTGGTGATGCAAGCAGATTGGTCACTGCAGGAAAGTTTTTGCTCTGTTCTTTCTGGGCAAAGAAGGGCTGAGCCAGGAAACAAAAGCACTCCTGCTTTCCCCAGGTTACTCCACACCAGGCCCTAGGGGACGGAGACAGGGGACTTACACTGAAACTTCTCCTTGACCTCTGTCCCGCACAGACATGCAATGCCTGTCTTGAAGGAGAGCGCCCTCATCTTCCCACTGCGGCCACTGCAAGGTGAGATATTGCACAGGTTTGCAAATGTTTTGGAGGTTTTTTTATGCAGGGGAGTCAGCAAGGCAAGCCCGCACTAGGCAGCCCCCTCGCTAGCGGCCAGGGCCTTTTTGCAGCACTGCCAGCTGGAAGAGCAGCACAGAGGTTTCCTTCCAAGCATAGCAGCCCCACAGCTCAGGGGGACACTGAGGAACGGGTACCTGTCAAAGACATTCAAAAGCCAGTTGAGGCTCATGTCCACACAGAGCGGCACATTCACCAGGATGCCCCGCTCCTCCTCCAGCCTCTCGTAGAGGGCGGTCAGGCAGTGAATGACCTCCACCACGTCCATCGCCCGGTCGCTGGGCTGCAGGTCATGCTCATTGAAGATTTCCAAGGCCGTGGCCAGGGTCACCATGTCCACTGTACAGATGGAGGGATCAGAGGCAGAAAGGAAAACAGGAGAGGTGAGAACCAAGAGGAGGGAGACACAGCCCGCCCTGACCTGGGGCAGTCTCAGCCCCACTGCAGTGCAGACGATGCTGGCAGGATAGGCACAGCTCCCAGAATTGCTCTGCCACCTGTAAACCCCTCCCAAAATACCCTCCTATAGTCAACTTGAGCCACCATTCTGTGTGACCTTCCTTCCCTGTTGCTGTGGCCAGCCACAGCCACGAAAATGCTACCCATGAAAGGCTCTGTGCAGAGCCGCAGGTGCCCAGAGCTGGCCTCTGCACGGGCTGGGTCCCTGTGGGGCTGGTGTGGGGAGGTGAGGGGGCACAGACCCACACAGACCCTACGAGCAACTGCCCAGAGGTGGAGTAGTCCTATCTCCAGCTCTGACCGGCAGCGGGTGTCGAGGCAGAAACCTAAAATGGGGCTAGGACAGCATGGGCTACCCTGGATACCCTGCTTTCAGATTTCTATGGCTGCAGGTTGTATGTGCTACCATGTTTAGCAGCCAGCAATCTTTCTTTCCTGAAAGTCTTTCCATTTCTAAGACCATTTATGTTCTCAGTGCCCAGGGGATCATGTGCCATTTCCACACTGTAACTTCACTCTGTGGAAAAGTCCTCCCTTCTCCTGTCAAAGCTGCTGACAGTTGCACTGGGGACCCCCAATTCACACGCCAGTGAGTATTGCTCCTGCTCACCCTCGCGTCCACACTGTCCATGACTGCACATGGCTCTGACATGTCCCACACTGCCTCTTTCTGATATAGCCACTCACTCCACCAAACCTCTCATCATGGGAAAGCTGCTTTGGCAGCCTCCTTGCCCTTCTCAAGTACATCTTGAATAAGAAGCACTTATTCACGTTCTTCCACATCATTTCTGGGCTGGGAAGAAGGCGCCAGTGCAGCATGTGAGATGCAAGAGATGGGCAACCAAAGATGCACAAGCAGCACATGGAAGGGCTCTGCTTTGCTCTCTGCCCTTTTCCTCACCATGCCTGGTGTTTCTGCGGCCGCTGCTGCATGGACATCTTTGCAGGGTGGCGAAAGCTAACTGCTGCTTCCCCCCATTTGCACTACGTCAGCCCTGAATGTGCCCAGGTATGGGACAGCCTGGTCACCACGGTGTCATGAAACTACTCTGCAGCCAGGGTTCAACTCCCCCAAGTACCAAACCTCCTCTCACTTTCACTCATTGCCTTCTTCCAGGCCTTTCACAAGATGTCAAGGAGCACAGGTCTGCCTGGGACCCCACTGCCGCCTGGCTGCATCTCCTCCCTGTCGGAAACGATTAATTCAGGAGGGGGGTTTCCCTCATCCTGCTGCTGTTTGATAGAGCCTTAGGCGAGAGGCCTTGCCAAAAGCTCTCCAGCAGCCAAGGATGCCACATCTATCAGATTCCCATCCGCGTGCTTGCTGATTCCCCCTAGAAACTCCTCAGCAGTTTCCGAGGAGCAGCTGCCCCTCGGAGAGCCATGCATCATGTTGAACTCTTATCGCATCATATTCACCTGGCTATTAATCCTCATTTTAACTGGAGTTTTACCAACAGTGCAGAAGTCAGGTTTATTGGCTCCCTTCCTCCTCTTTAAGTGGTGGAGCCCTCTCTGCCCCTGCTAGCGAGGCTGGTTTCTGCTCTCAGTTACATCCATGGCTTCTCCAGGCTCCCTTGGAGCTCCTGGGTGAGCTCCTGCCTGATCCCACAGCTTTGTAACTCTGAACTAGACTACTTTGTTCTCAAATCCCTTTGACTAACACCCGCCCTTGAGGCATTTCCACCCTAAGCCTGCAAAGAAAGGCGCTGACACAGACACCTCGCTGGTGGGTTTGCTCAGCTTTCCAGCCACAGGCTCATCTTCCTAGTGCTTCTCGCCTCAGCTACCTGTCCCCTGGTGGGCTCCTGCCTTTGATGTGCTGATAAAAGCTTGTGTTAGTTTAATGCCTTTATCGAGGGAGACCCAGCAGGAGGGAAATACTTCCCACACTCACATCGCAGAGCTTTTTGCACCCGTCGTAGTTTCATAGCCGTCCGATACGCTGAGAACTTGATGTTGTTCAAATCCGCTGCAATAACACAGGAAAAGAAGAATAAAACTGCAGCTCAACATCCTTATCTCCAGGGCAGGAAGCAGCAGTTGCAGTTCCCAGACACCAGCCCCACCAGCAGAAGCAGAGTGTGTGTGGAAGGAGGAGGGGCAGAGCCTGGCAGGGGCTCGCACCCCATTGTTTTGGGGAGCCCTGTGCCACAGAGGGGAGCAGGTGGGCTGGGGGAATCTCATATAGCACCCTACACTGCAAAAAGGTGGATGCTACTCAAATGGTTTTGTGGCAGCCTCCTTACCCAGTGTCTGGTACAACTCCGTCATCTTCGGGTGGTCCCAGCATGTAGTCTGGGCCTGGTGGCTGGAAGGAAAATAGAAGGAAACCAAGAGTCAAGCTGGGAATTAAGCAGCTGCCGTGAGAGGTTAC
This sequence comes from Pygoscelis adeliae, assembly GCF_000699105.1. Classification (NCBI taxonomy): domain Eukaryota; kingdom Metazoa; phylum Chordata; class Aves; order Sphenisciformes; family Spheniscidae; genus Pygoscelis; species Pygoscelis adeliae. The sequence continues at coordinate 2,079,650 of NW_008825532.1, forward strand.
AAAAAAGGACCCGGCCAGCCCTGAGAGCAAGTCTCCCAGTGCCTGCAGATGCTGGGGCCGCTGCACCCCGGTGAGCACCCCCCCCAGCCACAGCAGCAGGGAGGATGCCCACAGGAGGATGCCCTCACTTGCTGCCAGCCCACCCTCCTTCCAGTCAGCGTCGCCCCTCATCTGGGGCATTTCAGCAGGCAGGGAAAGCCTGGCTCTGCCAGGTTGGGGGCAACACACTTCGCTGGAGGTCAGTGCTCAGACCAGTCTGCTTACTGCCCCCTGCTCCTAATTGGTTCCCAATTCCTGTTTCCCACTGGGCCAGAGAAGACCACAGGCTTTGGTTGGGAGCACACTCACTTGATGTAGTACGGCACTTTGTTAGGGGAAATGGCTCGCTCCCAGGGGACCTGGACAGAGGCTGCAAGGAGAGAGACACAGATGTCAGATCAACACCAAACACTCCTTCAGGCTGATGCTGTTTCTGATGAGACACCAGCGGGACTGTGCCAGCAGGTGGGTGCCTCTGAAGAGGCTGTGCCTTCCCAAATCACCAACTGGGGGTGTTGGAACAGGCAAGTGGATGCTGCCTATAAGAGAGGCACAAGACTGCTGGTCTTGTCAGAGGTGTCTTATCTCTCCTGAGACAGGGGCTCTGAATCTGGCTGAGCTCAGAACTCAGGAAGAGACACTTCCTGATGCTTTTGATGATGCTCAAGGCAACGCTGTGGTCACCAGTGCGCAGGGCACATCATCCCCACCAGTTGGGATTCGGGCACACACACAGCACTGCCTGTTATGGCCAGGCTTGGGCACCCACAGCATCTGCTGTTCCCATTACTCATGCTCTGTGTGTCAGCTGCAGTACTTCGGGAAGATGAGGACGCATCCCGTGCCAGTTGCCTGCCACCCTACATTTGTTATCTAGAGGACGAAAGCCCTTTTATGACGCTCAGCTATTTTCCCTTATCATAGGCAGCTTATCAATTCCAGCAACTGGAAAAGTTGCTCTTCCTTTCAGATAGGAGGACGTGGTCTGAAGAGAAACACAGGCCAACAAACCCCACTGACATCTGGAGACCCTGCAGAGCTCAGCATTTACGAGGATGGACCCCAGACTCTGGAGCACAACCTGCTGCCCATCCTTTGCAGGTCTGAGAGCTGTCAGCCAGCCGCAGCTCAGCTCTGTAGGAGCAGCATCCCTCTGCCTCGCCACGTGAATGAAAACCTCCTCAACGTGTGCATTTTTGGCCTCTGAATGACTAACACGGGATATGGGGGACTGCCTTTTTCTGCCATCTGTTGTCTTGCCCACCCAGTCTCTGAGGCTGGCACAGTCCCAGTATCACCTGGGAGCTGTTGCTGCGAGTGTCACAGCTCTGTGCTCTGAAGGGAAACCACACTCATGTCCCACCCTTGGTCCCCCAAGGTGAGGTAGAACAATGCTAACTTTGGGACATGCCTTCTGCTCTGGTTCCTGTGTACCAGGCACTGGCCTGGGCCCTTTTCTAGCTGCAGGCATGTCTCTGGGGACTCTGGGCTGAGCAACAGGACTCTGCACCCCATTCTCCTGTGCCACAGCCCATGCTAAGCCACTCTGCAGAGGCAGCCTCACGGCGGGAAGCCAGGAGGACCTGCTTACGTACAGGAGAGGAAGTGCTGGGAGCCTGGTCCAAAGTCCCGGTGGGCATCTTGGAGCTGCTTCAGGCGTTCGTTTATGGAGGCCTGGAGAATGGGACAGAAGAATTCAATGGCAGCCCATCAGGCATTTCAGATTGAAGCCCCATTCAGGAAGGCTTGTGGATGGACTCAGACATGCCCCAGCACACAGGTCCTCTTCCTTCCTTGCCTGCCTTGGTATTTGCATTCCCCAGTCCACTCAGCCCTCTACACCTCCTCCCACAGGCAGAGGCAGCACAGGCCACATCTCCAGCTCACCTGTATCCATATTTTTACAGACGTCAACAAAGCCACAGCTGGTACTGACCCCCCCATCAGATCCTGCTTTTACTCAGACAGCATCCTTTGTTCTTCCCACTGCCTTTTCCTGCTCAAGACCTCTACAGATTTACCAGCCACTCTCCTCACACTGAACTGATGCTATCCTCCTCCAGGAACACTAGCTATACCATCCCTGCTATGCCAAGCCTTACTTTATTGTCCTTGAAGCTCAACAGTGACAGCCCTTCCCCAGCATCCTCCTGTCTGTGGTTTATTTGCAGTGCTTGGTCCTGACTCCTTCCCACCTGCAGCTGCTTCCAGCGCATGTTGATCTGCTCCAGGGTACGGGAGTTCTCCATGGACAGGTGGACATCTGAGATGGCAAGCTGGTGTGCAAGATCATTGACCACTTTCACCCCATCCTTCATGGGGGAGAGCTCCTCTTTGAACAGCTGGAGTCCCGTGCCCGGGGGAACAGACACAGGGCAGGGGAAGAAGGAAAAGAAACAGGCAAGCGGTCAGGACTTGGATCTGATTCCTCTGCTACAAGCTAAGGTGGGCTAATGGCTGGCAAGACGCTGCTGAGTAACCCTCCCACAGGGTACCTTAATAGGGAAAAAAGAAACAAAACAAACCAGCCAGGCTGGAGATTACTCAAATCTCCTGAGAATTGGAACATGGACAATGGCTTATCTATGCTGAGCCACTGTACCTGTGTAAGGTCTGTGCCATGACAAGGTGCTCAGCACAGCCAATTGCTCAGGACACTGCGGGCCAAATCCACCCTCACAAAGCTAGGGGACTGTCGGAGGGAGGACCTGGCCCCTGAGACCTCAAGTAACAAGGCTGCATTGGACCGAGCAGTCAGGAGGAGCAGCACTGCTCTCCTGGGAAGTAGCATCTCATCACTTCTGGGGCCAAGGCTGGAGCCTTCTCAGAGCCAGAAGTACCTTGGTTGACTGGATGTGCTCTGGTAAGGAGTCAATGAAGAGGTCCCCAATGGGTTCCCAGGTTTCACACACGCTTTCAGCCTGGTCCAGTGTCATGCTGAGCTCCTCCATGGCCCCTTTAATCTCTAGCAGCTGCTCCAGTGTCCGTTCGATGTGACGGTGCTGGTCCACGCACCGGGCTGTGAGCTTCTCCCACAGCTCACTGGCCACGTTCGCCTGCTTCCAGACAAAGCGGCTGATGTTTTGGATCCGGTGCCGGGGAGAGACATCTGTGAAGGCAAAGCAGAAGAGGAATGGAGAGCAAAAATGAGATCCCAGCCCAGAGGAGATTGGGCAAGAGATGGAGGGAGGGCACAGAAAAGGGAGATAAAAAAATCTAGGGAAAACTGGAAAGAGGGAGGGAAAACAAGCGATAATAATATCCATCTCTGCACCAGCTCCTCTAGGTATCCAGCCTGCCCACAGACCTCTGTCTGCTCTCTGTCTGTCCTCACAAGCAGAAGCCCTGCTGCCCTTTAAAAACCTACCCCAGAGCACATCTGATGCTGTTTCATGAGATGCACTCCATCATGGGCTGCGCCAGCAGCTTCTGCCTTTGCCCAGGACAGAAGCACTGCTCTGTGCCAGTCTGACCTTTGGCCAAAGGGTTGGAAACAGCCTGGTGCATGATGGCACAAGGCAGAGCACTGACGTGCCACTTTGTGCCACACCAACCACCTCCACTCCATCCTCTCTGGTCCAGCCCAGGAGGCACTGTGCTGTGCTATGAGAGAACAAGGAAGGGGGAGCTCCACAGACCTTTGCTTTCTGACATTGGTTCTTCTAATTCCTCAAATGGATGCTGGGAAAGGAAGGCCTGTGCTGACTCCAGGACAGAGTAAATGTATGGTCCCCGAGACTTCACTTCTTCCATGAAAGCCTGGAGAGCAGAGCACAGAGATGAGACAGCAGCCTGAGCTGGAGAATTGTGCCCCTGCTGCCCCCTTGCCAAAGGCTGCAGTGATTTATTCACTCCAGGGCCCAAACCTCACTGGAGATATAAAGAGAGGTTAACAGAGAAATATTTTTGCAGTTCGGGGAAGGAATGACCACCTGCAAGAAGGTGGCTCCTGCAGAGGTCTGGACTGCAGCTTTGCTGGAGGGGGGAGGCAGAACAGCAAGCCCAGAAGGGTGTGTTGAGCCAGGGCTGCGCAAGAGGAACTGCTTTATTGATGATGCTTTCACAGGCACTGCTTGGAGACACTCCTCACTCATGCAGTGAGAGCATGGTCATGCAAACAGTCCTTCCAGCAGCTTTTCAGCAACAGGTCCAGCTGCTGGAGGAACAAGGAGGGGGACAGCAGGATGCCCCAAAGCAGCATATCCACCAGGGCAGACTTCAGAGGCAGGCTGGTTTAGGATGTCCTCTCCTCCCCTCCAACTGCAGCCCCCCACTGGTGCTGTCGGTTGGACTGGCTATTTGTGTGCTGGGGAAGTGGCTAGCTCCAGCAAGGATGAGGGATAGCAACAGTAAGCAATAGTTCAGTTTTGTTTTCAAGGTAAAAACAACTAAAGTCCAACAGCCACTGGCAGCAAGAAGGAAATGCTCTGATCAGGGAAGCAGGAAACTCTGATCTGTCTGGGTTTACCCCAGTTTCAGATATGATGATAATGTGCTACTGCAAGAATCACTCATGTCCAGACTACTGGGTCGCCTTTAGACCAACTGACCTCCTCAGGCCCCAGAAACCCAAAAGCAGAGGCCAGTGAGAGGCAATTCCCTCTGTTGCAGAGTTAGGACATAAGGAGGATACTAGGCAAGAAGTGATGGGGCCAACTACCAGCTGCAGCACCTGCAGATGACTTGAGGCTGTAATGCAGATTTATTGCCTAAAACCAGATGGGCTCTGCCTGTCATGTGCCATGGCTATTTGCTATGGGATTGGGGCTCTGCCTTTCCACGGGGAGCACAGATGGAGACGGGCAAGGACTGGTGCACTCACAGGCTGTGGGCATGGGCAGTGATACGAGGCAGGGGTCCCAGGCAGGGCTGCCCACCTGCAGCTCATCTTAGCAGTGAACAGCAGCAGGGGAGGCGCGAGGGAACATACCGCATGTGTCTCCTTTTCCTGCTGCACCAGGAGGACATCGCCTCGCAGGGGCAGCTGTGCCGAGAGCTCCTCATCCTTCTGCCCGAGCCAGTCTATGATCTCCTGGAGAGGCACCTGCAGCTTCCCACTGTGGTCAGAAAAGGCCTCCAGACGAGCCCTGGCAGGAGAGCAAGCACAGCAGGACGGTGGTCAGACGGACAGGAGAAGAGCAGAACAGGAAGGGGAGGCATAGCACCATGGCTGGGGTGGTGACCCCTGGGCATCCACAGGACTGGCATCATGCCTCAGCACAGGCTGTGCATGACCCTCAGCCAGCACAGATGCTGCACCACCAGGTGGGATGAAGCACAGAGGCATTGGGGAGCGGAAACTCTGAGGCTATTCATCACCCTGGAGCCCGGAGCAGAGGACAGAGCTGCTCCGCATTTGCCTGTGGGTTGGGGCTGTGCTCTGGCTAGCACATGGGGGGCTTGGCTCAGCATTTACGTGACTGGACAGCTTCCAGGATCCTTGCATTAAGGCAGGAGACAATTAACACGCCCCAGTTAAGCTCTCCATCATGCTGGCTGTGGAGCTGCAACCTCTGACAGTCTGGAAGGCATGTTCCCCCCGCGCAGTGGAGAGGGCTCCCAGCGAAGGGACAAGCGCAGAGGAGGTGGCGGCAAGGCTATGGGGCAAAAAGAGACAAGCCGCAGAGACAGCAGTGGCAGAGGAAGGAGAAAGCAGCAGAAAGCAAACAGGAGTGAAGGAGGGGAGGGAGAGGAGAACAGGATGGGTGGAAATAGAGGGGATGCTTTTCAGCTTAGGGAGAAAGTCTCAGAGGTCTGTGGCCAAGAGGGGAAAGGGAGCCAAGGTCACTGTGAATTCATGTGGCTTGTCAAGCGAACAAGTTCAAAAACCGCCTGACAAGCACATGCAGCAGGCAAGGCTGGAAGGCCAGGCCAGCCCCGGAGCTTGCCCCAGGCAGGGACTCTTACCGAAGGCTGTGGGATTTCTTTTTGATCTCATTCCAGCAAAGATTCATCTCCAGAGGGGCCTGAGGCCCGGTGGCACCGCTTGGAGCCCGGGGGGTTACACACGAAGGTCCTGCACCATCCTGCGAGGCTTCAACCTGGGCAGAAACAGAACCACGCTGCATCCAGAGAACACTGCCTGGTGTTTACAGCACCTGCCTGGGGACACCTACTGCCCTCTGTCCTGACCCTGCCTGGCTTTTCAACTTGCAAGGGGGGCTGCCCTGCTCCCAGAGGGGTCTGTTAGCAGCTCCAGGGAAGCTCATGGCTGTGTCTGGAGGAAGGATGCAGTGCCAGCTCCAGCAGCATTAAGAGGAAAGGTTGAAGGAAGGGCTTACAGCACATCTCCTGTTCTGCAGGATCTCTGTGCTCCTCAGTTATCCAGCAATGAACTTATCTCACTGCTAGGTATTAAATCAGAGCTGGCCCTTGTGTGTCACAGTCCCTGCAAGGTTAATGGCGATTTTTTTCCACACCATACAGGGCTGCTGTGCTTCAAGAAGAGGTGAGCACCATGGGTCCTGTTGTTCCTAGGGACCAAGGGGACCTGCCAACCTCCTTTACACCATCCCCAGTACTGGGAGCTGCCACCTGCTCCTCTACAGAAGCACAAGGATATTCCCTGCCTGCACAGCAAATCTGAGATGCCGCTTCTCCTCCACAGATGCTGCTTCTCCTCCGCACCTCTCCAGAATGAGTAGTGGTGGGAAGGATGCTCCAAGAGGCCATGGAGCAGATGACAGCAAATCCTAACCCAGCCACATGAAGGGAGCACACTTTGCACCGCGCCACTCAGCCTGGAAAACCAGGTGCTGATCCCTGGACAACAAATCCTTGGTGGATGGGGGAAGGAATCCTCTCCTAAGCCTTTAGCACTGTATCATGCTCCTGCTCGTGATGGCAGCGAAGACATCGTTGCACTTGCTGGTGACAGCAACACACACCAGCAGGACTGGAAGCATCTCACATAGGACTCAGTGACTGACAGGGGATTTCCTCTTCGAAAAACATAGTTTGTTGTGCAAAACACACCGACACATTGCATTTCCACAAGTGAGACGTTGATGCGCTTTGTTGGGAAATGGCAGCATTTCGATCTAATGCTACTTTGATATTAGAGCTCACTTGTCATAATTATCCCCAGGTGATTAATCAACCATAATTAACTGCATTAGCACTTTCTAAACAGCACATACAACAGGTACCCCTTTGCCATAGAAGGGCAGCTGCCTCTGGGGGAAAGCAGCAGCTCTTCCAAGGGGAATGTGTGGATAGTTGTCACTTGTCCTGTCCAATGGCTCCCGAAGGTGTCCAGGGGACAGATCCAGCCAAGCCAAGGAGAACAACAGGCAGGAGGAAACCACCAGATTTTGCCATACAGCTAAAACAATACCCCTTCCATGCCAGTTCTCAGAGAGAAGTCAAATGATCGCCAAGACTGGTGCTAAGTTTGCTTCATCTAAAAACATCTAACACCAGGCTGTTCTCTGCCTCCCCATCCTGCCACTCCAGGAGCATCAAGAAAACAGAGAAAACCGTCACCCACAGAGTTCACAGGAATCTTGGGGCCATGAATAATAATCCACTGAAGATAAAACTGCTGCTTGCATGTAGAAAAATCAATACCCTGCATGTGCACATCCTCATGACACTGAAGTAGGCAAGCCCCACAGCACTGCCAGGGAACACTCCAGCCCTCCCCTCTATCCCAGGGGATACCAAAGCAGGGGGATCAGCTCTACCTGGGTGCAAGTACAACTGAAGGACAGCTCAGCAGATAACACAGTCCTCCCAGCCTTGTTTAAGAAGAAGTTAAAAGCCCACCAAGTCTGCGACTCACAGACCATACCCAGTAGATGAGCCAGTGACAGTGGCCAAGCAAGGGCCAGGTGTTGAACATCTGCTCCCCTAGGACAAAACACCTGCAAGCGAGCAGAGGGAAAAAGCAGTGTTTTCCCTCTGAGCATCCCCCAAGCATTCCTTCCCCAGAGCCCCAGTAGCAGCAGCCTAGATCCACATTCCCCCTCCACCCTTGAACAGCTTTATTTTCAGGCGCAGAACACTCACGCAGGCTCTGGCAAGTGCATCTACCTGTGCTTAGCCACAGATCTGCCGCAGGGCTGCTCAGCTTCGCCGGAGGAACAGGCATTGCCTCTACCCCTCCGGGTGCTGCCTGGCAGCACCCGGCAGGGAAGCAGGCGAGCACTGTGTGCTTAGCAGAGCGGGGTGCCCTGAGCACTGACCCCCCAGGAATCTGGAGGGGGGCGGCAGTGCCTCGCAGCCAGCCTCAATCCCAGCTTTGTCCAGTGGCATTCCAGCAGCCTCCAACCTGCCTTAACCCCGGTGGTGCCATCATGGCTGTCCACAAAGCGGACAGAGATTTGCCCACTGCAGGGCACCCCGGCATGGGAAAGCCCCTTGTGGGAAGTTGGCCATGCACAGAGGGATTGCTCTGGGCACTGGGGAAGATCCATCTCTGCAAGAGCATGGCAAAGGTGATGGTGGGCTGGGATGGAATGAGCAGCAGAGACCTTGCCCTCAGATGCTGGAGAACATGCAGGGTAGACAGGGGTGTTTGCCAGGGAAGAGTTTTACCCAGGGAATGGTCCCAGCAAGCTTTGGCTACCCAGAAGGTAAATAGTCAGGTCCTTGTGACCTAACCCCCAAGAAGCCAAAGATGCCCTCCTTGCCCCCAGTGTGTCCCAGCCCAGTGCTGGGTGCCAGCACAGATGTTCCTGCCCGCCTGGACTGAGAAAATAGCTTGTTTTTGCCAGAAGGCTCTGGGCTGGCTCCTTGTGCCCCCCACAGTCCTGCCGCCCGGCATTGTTTCCATGCTCTCCTCCACCTACAGGGAGGGAATGAAAAGCTCCCTGTATCTCTCCCTCTCTTCCCCTCCTTCCCTGTCTGCACATCTGACTGCTGCTGTCTATCCCTCTGGGACCAGCACAGACAGCTTCGCTTACCTACCCCCTCCCAGG
>NW_008825532.1:2088740-2109827 GCF_000699105.1 Pygoscelis adeliae
GCTTCCTTTCCCGACCACCTCCCAGGCCTGACAGATGCAGGACCATCTCCCAGACGGGGGGAAGAGAGGAAGGCTGTTTCCTAGGTGGCAACACCTACACCTGTGAGGAGGGCACGGCAGACCCTTTGAATGAGGCAGGCTGTCATTAACGTTGTAGGAGCCAGCAGCCAGCTGGTGCGTGGCACCCAACACACTGATGCCCACACAGCAGAAAGCCAGGCTCAGGCAGGGACTGGGGGAAACCTGTGGTGGATATGACCTGAGCTGAGGATGTTTGCACCCTCCCTATGTGCCATCTTGCAGCTCAGTGGTGGTGGGTCCCACAAGGCATCCTGCCCCAGCTCACCCCACAGAGCTCTGACCCCCTTGTAGAGGCTTGGACTGCTCAGGCAGCTCAGAAGGGCATTTGCCTGCTCATTTTGTTATATGCCTCTCCCTCCTTGCTTCATCTGCTGGGCTGTTCATTAACCACCCATGCGCTGGCCTGGTAGCAGCTACGTAACAGCCACCCCAGGGTCAATAAGCCCTGAGTCAGCTACCAAGAGCCTGCCCCAGTTGCAAGCCTCATCCTTGCATGCTGGAGCCACTCCAGAGACAGCTCTGCCCTTCATCCTGCAGACGGTCTCTGGGGCAGGATGGGTCCAGGCTGATGGCAGGCCATGGCAGGGAGGAGCCCCAGGCTCAGCCTTTGCTCTTCATGTTTGAAGCACAATGAAAAAAGAAAAGGCAGAGCCAGGGATCTCATTCGTCCTGGGAACAACACTGCCAGTGCCCAAGGAAAACTTTGGCACCGTCCATCAGTCTCTTGCCAGGTGAGAGGTACCCTGGGGTCAACAGCTACAGGCAGCAAAGGGGAAACCATGCTCTAGCAGAGACGAGGCAGTGTTTCCCCAGCCTTGCTGTCCTGGGTGACCCAGGACAAGGTACTAAACCAGCTTGTGACAGCTCAGTGCAGAGCACAGGCAGCTTTGCCGACAGTCACCAGCACATCTTTCTGTTCTCCTCCACTCTGCCCTGCCCTTTACCCAGGGATCCCAGAGACCTTCATCTCTCTGCCCGGCTTCGGTGAGGAGCCTGGCCTGCCGGCTCAGAGACCCTGGGGGAAGGAGAAGGGAGACCGGCAGTGTGAGCACCCACTCTCTGTTCCTCAAGATAACTAGACTAGAAAGAGGTCAGAATCCTCCTCTGCCTTACAGCATTTGCCAGGGGCTTATTTCCAAGCTCTCCTCTGCAACCAGGAAGATTAGAAACCTACATTTTCGGCAAAAGCTGACTTTCTTCCAAGTTTCCAGGAAAAAAGTAAACCCAACCAAACACACAAGAGCTGTTAACGGTGGCCTCTTGCTCTTTAGTTTGAAGGAAGCTTGAAATCCAGCTCTGCAGGTTGTCTCTCTTGCTCTACTTTGGGAACCACTTTGCAGCCAAAACGCTTGAGGAGAGCTAACACTCTCATTAAGTGCAAGCTGATGTGGAGCTGGAGCTAACAGCTTTCCCTGCCACCAGGAACAGAGGTCCCGGTTTGCTCCACAGACATTTGCAACCACTGCAAAAAGCTGCCACGAGAAAGGCTCCCAGACCCAGCTCTTACCTGAGACAGTGGGTGGGCAGTGCTGCTGTGCTGCGCCTGGTCTGTGACGTGCCACTCAGGACATCGTGAGAGGACATAGGGCCATTCCTGCATCACCAGGGGCTGCATCAGAACTGATGTTCATGGGGATGGAGACAACTCTGAGCACAAGCACCTGAAAAGCAGCGTGAGAGTCCCTGGGTCAGCTTGCACCTCCTCATGGAACTGACGCCCTTCCCAGCTGCCTAGTATGCTGTCTTCATGAAGGCTGAAGACTAAAAGGATGCATTTTTTTTTAATATATTTGTACTAATGTTGCAATCTTTTTTCATCTAAATGTCCAACTCTTTTTTGCATCTAGTTACACAATTTACTGTAATGATATCCTGTGTTAGTGAGTCCCACAGATTATGTTGCATTTTTAAAAAGGGTTGGGTTTCTTGAACTACAGGAGATGCCCAGGGTTTAAAGGAAGAGGGGAGAGAGGATCTCACTGTCATGACCACTTATGTTTAGACATAATAAACATATCCCCATAACAGACAATATTTTCAAACATACTATTTTTTCCTTTTATGTTCAGAAGTAAAATTGTCTAGACCCTCGGTCCCCCATACAAACATCTCGCACTACCAGCTACCTTTTTATGAGTGTTTACTCATTATGAGTTATAAAATTCCCTTTTTTATTCCGTTTTTAAAACTATATGACCCGTAAAGCCAGTTAGCAGTGGCCCCTTGTCTATTTTACAGGTCTGAAATGCAACCTCTGGTCACAACACTGCTTTTTTTGTTTGTTTGGACTCTGAATAAGCTAAAATAGTGATTTATTCCACTGCCAGCATCATCTCAGCTTTACAGAAAGCCATGAGAAAATAAAGCCCAGAGAAAACGGTGCAAGGTAATATTTACCTCAGTCTGGAAAATTTCTAGAACTGAAGCACAGTCCCACAACTCTACATTTGGTCAGTGGCAGTGCCATGAAAGGAGCTGAGCACCAACATGTCCACAGCAGGATGGAGACCTAACATGCAAAAGCTATGAACACTATGCAGGGCTTTGCCCAGGCCAGACTCCACACATCTGAGGTCAGATGAGCAAATCAAGAGTGATGCTTGAATACTGTCTGTGATGGGTCAAGAGGCAGTGTTGAGGGACTGTGCTGCCTCCTGTCCAACCCACTGCCTAACCTGGTGATTGCTTTCCTACTTTTAGAAGGAAACTATCACCTGGCTCCAGCAGCCAGACCTCATGTCCAAGCAGAGATGGGGCTGCTTCCAAGGTACAGATGGAGCAACGCTGCTGGAAAAAGGTCGTTGGCTCCTTCACACCCAGCTCACTTGGACCAGCTGAGAAACTTCCTGCTTGGTCCTGGCAGGGCAGGAGCAGGCAGCACGTCCTGCACAGCCAGCAATCACGCTGGACAGCCAGGCAAGGAGAAAGCCCCCAGGCCCTGGTACACACTGCCCATCTCTCACGCTTTCATATCCCCCACTCCCCTGCCTGAGCTTTCACTGCCTCTCCCCCCTCCATTACACACATTAAGAGAACAGCTTATCCTGTTATGATTTTTTTAATACCTTAGCAATTTCTACAGCCATAATTCTCTCCCTCTTCAGCAGAACAGCCTGTGCCGAGCTCTCCAACGTGCCAATAATCCAAGGTCCTGTCCTCTACCCCTCCTGCCCCTTTGCACAAATGAACATTGCAGACTGTGCATCGCAGCACGCTCGCCCTGCTCCTTTCCCCATGCAGGCAGGGTTATCAGGACACATTAATAGTTATAAATTCCAGGATCTTCAAAGCCCTCCAGACTCGTGGGGCAAATTCACCTCATGCAACTCCAAGGGTACAGTGGATGATTTCTGTCTTTGATAGCAGGTAACACCATGTCCTATTCCTGCAATGCTTGTACTATTTGGGGTCTGAGCTGTCCCTGAACCTCTAAATGAGGCTCAATCTAGCAGAGATACCATTCTCGGGGCATGAAAAGTTATTTTGCCTCAAAGCTTCCATCAGAGGAATGCCATTGAGCTCTACTGCATCACTGGGAAATCCATGGCTTTTGCCGATGAGGTTCTGCAATGTCTCATTGCAGCTGCCATCCTGAGGCCTCAGTTTTTCTGTGGCACAGTGCAATGTAATTGCAGTGATGTGTGCTGGCAAGGCAAGTTCAGCCAGCCCTCCAACACCACACACAGGGGCCCTCCATTCCCAGCCCTCCCAGCACAGCCTGGTCTCTTGTTCCTCCCACCAACACTGCAGAATGGGAGCAATACTGGGAAGGTCACTAGCTCTGATCTTACTGCTTTTTGCTGAAGAATGAGTCTCCGTGTACAGGGCAGGTGCGGTTCTGGAGGCAGAGATGGGTAAACCATGTTGTACAGGTATCCACATGTAGGACATGGTGGGTCTCCATGCTCTCTGCTAGCATTATGGAAATAATAACAGCCTTTGCCTCACCTCCTGAGTGCCGGGCTCCTGAACTCCTTCAGTGATGACAAGGTCCATCAGGACACAGAACCATGGCACAGGGGAACTAAAGCCTGTCTGAGGCAGCAGTCAAAGAACAAGACTGAGCTGGATGGAAAGCTAAGTGCCAGCAAAGGCCACTATCTCAAGCATGTCCTTTGCAATACCTTGCTGACACAGAAACCTTATTGCAGGTTTGATGGCAATGGCTCAGCTGCTCTTCGCCACTCTGCAATAGCAAAGACAAAGCCCAGATGTGGAGAACCCAAGCAAATGTGAAAACAACTCAGCTGCACGGCAGCCACCACAAAGGAGGACATTCAGTGGGAGAGAGAGACAACCAGATGGTGAGGCATGACTGCAAGCAAACCAACAGCTATGTATGATCCCTTGCCAAATTCCTTGCTATTACAGGAACCAGGCAAGGAGAAATGCTCTTGATCTGCTCTGCTCCTCTGCCATGGCACACAGAATAGCTCCGACTCTTGCAGTTTTACTTTAGTGCTTCAGTACGGCACTGTGTCTGGGCACTGCAGCATGTGGAGTAGCTGTTTTGTGGATGCTTCCTGGCTAAACATCTATTGCCTGCTGCCTATGCCTGTCAAGAACCGAACCTGTGATCCACCTTGCCTCTCCCACACCAGCATTCACTCTCTGCACTCTGCTCTAGGTTGGTGCTGGAGACCCAGCATGCTACTGCCAAGGGACAACATCAATCAAAAAAGATTTAAGTGTTGGCAACCAAAACTACCATCCTCGCAGCCTACTACAAGCTTCTACTTGAAAAGGAGTTGAAAAATCCTCCTTTGGATGACTCAGGGAGCAATGCGGTCAGGCAGATTTAAAGCGAGGTTGATCCCCTAGGCACATTTCTGTGCAAGAAGGAAAAACATCAAAGCCCATATGAGCAGAAGCAGGTGAGAATTTCCACAAGAGAACATTGCAAGAAGCAGTCTTACAGTCACCACAGAGCAGGCATTGGGGCACTGCACCCATACAGTGGAGAACACAAGGAGTGAGATCTTTCTCACTGGTGTGTCTCACCTGGTCTTTGCTGGAGGTCCCCACTCCAGGCCCAAAGGTGATCAGACCCTTCCTCAGAAGGATCAGGTACAACCTCATTACATGATTTTGTTTTGCATCCTTCCACGTGAAAAGCATGCAACACTTGCCTCTGCTCTTAATACACCTTAAGAAACGAAGCATTAGACGTTTCACAGTGCTGTGTTACAGCTTCCAAACACTTTAGTAACCAAACCACAACTGTTAGCCTAGTTGGAGACCATGATGATCCTCTAGTTGAAAAATGAGAAAGCCAAAAATCTTGATGTTACATTTCAACAGTTGAATGCTTGGGCATTGGGATGTATTCAAAACAAAGTATTTGCCTTTTTCCTCTTCCTACATGAGCTGTACCTGTTACAAATTCAGCACTGGGGAGCCTGGCTCACCGCACTGCTTTCCAGGAGTCTGACAAAGGCAGCTGGAATGGCCTTTGCTCAACCAGTTCTGCTTCAGCTCTACCACAAAACTTACTGCTCTGCTCAGTGATCTCTGCACTCTTCCTACTTACAGACCTGTTGCAGCAGCAAGACTGGCGGGCCAGAGAGGCAGCACTCGGGTGCACAGGCCTGCAGCATCTCTTCTCCATCCCAGCTAACAGTAAGATGACAGCTTGCCACCAGTGCACATACAGCACAGTGTATTTCTGCCATTTTGCTGCATTTATTTAAAATCCTCCTGGTACAAACCCAGATCCAAACTCTCCCAAGCATCAAGGGAATTCACACTGCAGCTGACCTGCATCGCTAAAGGTAACCCCCATGATTAGGGACCTGCTGCTGAAGCTAGAGTCCAATGTCAGATGTTGAATTTCCATCTCTCTACCACATATCACAGCAGCAAACACAGCATATAGGTCAAGAGGTCTCTCGATCACAAGGCTTACGCTTTGAATTGCTAATTTCCTCCAAAACATTTTTTCCGGGCTGAAACTTTCCACTTCAGATCTTGGCCTATAAGGAAAAAATATAGCAACATTTTGAGGCAAGGCAGCTCAGCCTTTATCCTATGAGAGGAATGGAAATACAAACACATTCCCTGCTGCTGGAAATGTTAATGACTTTGTTGTTGTTTAACTTACTGTACAAGAGAAGTAATAACATTTTAGCTCAGCATGCTCAGTGTCCTTTAAGGGGAAAGGTGGGAGGCTTGTGGATATTTCAAAGTTCAGCTCCCATGTAGATGCTAACAAAGGGAGCATTCCCAAGCTGGCAGACAGCAGGACTCCCTCAACAGCGCGACAGCACATCCTGTTCCAGCAAAAATTGTTTTCTGCACGTGTAAGTAAATAGTTTAAGCCTGAGATCGAGGGCCAGCAGATCTACTTCCCAAGACCCCACTAGGTCAAGGTTTGGTGAGAGAAGGAAGAGAAGTCTTTGTCCCACTGGGACCAAGCATACAAACAACAAAACTCCCTCTTAGAGCATGGACCTTTAGTTGCCATCTCTTTACAAACCTGGAATAGATACCCAAACACATTCCTTAAAAATTCACCCCAACAGTCTCCTGGTTCTCACTTGCTCCTGTGTACAAGGAAAGGGGAAAAGGACCACCAGCAATCTTCCACATGAGTGGGCATTTACAACCCTGTCATCCAAGGGCTAAAAAAACCCAGATGCCGAAGTTGCAGCTGGGCTTCACGCTGCACTTCCACCTAAGTAGCAGGTCCCCTTCATTAATTAGAATGAAGGGTCCTTCAATTAAGCAGCTGTCCTTAAGAAGTAACATAAAACCTTTGCTGTGTCTGGTAGTGAACAAGTGGCACAGAAGATGCCTTATTCACTGAGGGTGGGTGAAGTGGGGTGCGCTCACATCTAATGAGCTGCATTTTTAAATGACCACTTAGACTTTGAGCTCATAACAAAAATGTTATTTTAATTCAATGGATAAATAGGTGCCACAGGTCCTAATATAGAAGCAGCATCGCTTCCGCTGGCTCACTCGCTCTCCATTTTCCCAAGCAAAAGAATATGCACATGCACACAAAAACTCAAGCTGAAAAATTTCATCAGTTAGTCTTGCACCAGGAAACTGGGATGATGATATCCCCAGCTAACCAGGTGAGTGTGGGTGCATGTCCACAACATGGCCATGTAGAACTGACTGCTCCTCTCCCTGCTTAAAAATAACTTCTGGGAATTTATTTGGGAAGATTGAAATCTAAATTTCTTTCACATGCTGTTTCAGAGTCCCAGCTGGGTTTTAAACTGCTCTCTGCAAAACTCACTTTGCCTAGGAATTCTTCCCATTTCTTCTTCTCCTTCAATTAGACAAGTACTACAAATAATTACCCCAGCACCTTGAGGACCTAGCTGTAAACACACAGCCCCGCTGTGCTGGACACAGAGAAGTTGCTGTCTGATAGACCTGACAGACAAAAGGAGTGGGGGAAGCAGCAAACATCCTCCAACCTCCCAAAAGGGACAGTGGGAGGCAATAACTTGCCTAATGACCGAAAGAAGGTTGCACCAACGATAAAAATTGAACCCAATTCTTCAGAGGTCGTGTCCTGTAGCCCTGAAACCAGCCTATTTAAACCCACTAAAAATCCTGAGTCTTTTCTTTGTCTTTCTCATCTAAGAACCTGAGCTCTCCCCTCCCTGCTGTTAGAGGCAGGAAATGAGTCTTGCTGCATTGTGAAAAACACATCACCCATTTGCCATACTGTGTAACTGATCAGCAATACTGGGAAGAGCACACCCACCACACAGCGATAGCCAAGGTAACGCTGTGCTAACTTTTGGCTTCCTTGACTCTGTGTTTCTCATTCTCAGTGTCAAGCTAATATCTATTTCTCTGTACTGAATATTCCGCCTTGCCCCCAACCAGCTTGTCTTTATAACAAACTCCCAGTCAAAGCACAGGGTTCTCTGGCCTTCTGAGGCCATGCATTTTATAAGCAGGCTGTGTGTCACATGAAGACACATTTCCTTTCCTTTCTTGACATGTATCAGAGCGACCTTATCCTTATGCTAAGGGAAACAGCAAAGGAAAACGGGATGGAGCTATTTTAGCTCAATTCTGAATAGCTTGGTTTCATCTTTATACACCTGTGAAAATGAGTTTTTTTTGAAAACTGAATTCTTTCTGGTCAGTATGTCTTGTTTCATGAGACTTACAATTCCTCTTTTATGCTTTTATCATAGGCATCCAGCCTAAAGTGGAAGCCTTGAATATATTTCTCGAAACAGTATTATAATCAGAAATTCACCATACATTTCCAGAACCCAGGGCTTTTGTTTGAACACACTCATTTAATTCCTTCCCTATCTCACTTTGTTTAGTTTTGAAAAGAGTCACTCCAACCTGAGCAACCCCATTCACGGTTACAGTCCTGGCCAATTTTAGCAAGCAGGATTGGTCTATCTCAGGTATTAATCCAGAGAGAGTTGGTCCTCATCTTAATTTCTTCAATTAACAAAGAGGACCTGAACACAGCATCACATCACAGCGCCCACTCCAATGCCTTCCCATCTCAGCGCTCCAGGCACTGACATTCCTGGGCATGGTGTTGCAAAACAAGATAGTTTGAAATTGCACATCTATAGTCTGGTCCCTTTCTGGAGTGCCATCACACGGCTGTTGTCACCAGAGCCCTGCCTGACCATCCCCGCAGCAGGAGAGAAAGCAGCTTTCAGCATGGGGAACCGGCAGGGGAGGATGCGAGATGGCACCAGAGCCACAGCAGGCACACACACTACACACGGCTGCCAGAAAAACGGAAACCCTCCCAGCACAACCGAGCCTTTTAGCTGGGACTTCACACAGTGTCTTGCTGCAGGGTACTATGGTCAGGCAATAAAGGCCATTAAAGAGAATAATCAAGCAAGAACTCTCATGCCTCCAGAGAGATTGGTGAGCAGCAGAAGGAGAGAAGGTGTGAAGGACCTCGGATTAGGGCACAGGTAAAACACAGAGTGACAAAGATTTGACTAGAGATTTTTTTTCAACCCTAAAAACCAAAACCCAAACAAACATCGGTTTCTCCCACAGACAGCACAGCTTTTAAAAGTGTGGGAGTAATTGCTCCGCACCCCTGTCGCTGCACAGGGGCAATCTCAGCATTGAGACCTCATGCATACGGTGCTGGCAATTCCACCAGTGATGCTGTGCCGGAGGGAAGACTGAAGGGAATAGGCCAGACTGGGGACTGGTAATCTGTTGTGCAAAGTGGCACTAAATCTTGGTGAACCACTGCCCAGGCTACCCTGTCTGGCATGGAGAGAAAGGCAGAGTGCTGAGCTCTGGGGAGCAGGAAAGGTCCCGTGCCTCCTGTGGGCAGTTCTGCAGCTGGTCAGGGCTGCCCGCATCAAAGGGAAGGTCAGCGCTGGCAATATAAGGCCTTGAGAGAAGAGGAGGAGGAATGAGTGAAAGGAATTGGGGAGAAGCTGCGGGAGGGGAGGGTGGACACATAAAGGAGCAAGGCTGGACTGGGCAAGGTGGTGAATGAAAAGGGCAGAGCTAGGACTAGAGTCTGATCCCAGCTTACTACTCAAGAAATATTTGGGTCCCTGCCTTGCCCTGCTGTCTAATCCTCCCAGGAGAATGCTAGAAGGCCACCACGCACCCTGCCCGGAGCAGTCCTTCAGCTCAGGTGAAAACACTGCCAGGGTAAATAAGCCTTCAGTGTGCAAAGAATCAAAGCTGGTGAAATCGGGATGCTGGCTACTATTGTTTGCCTTGGGAATCTGCATCACTTACTGGTTCCCGGCCTCTCCCTTGTGGAAACAGTCTTGGCCACCTCTCTTGCTCCCATTGTGTCCCCCCAACACCCTTCTTTTCTTCTCTGCAAGTTTCTTCACCCACACACACATGGACAGTGTTACTGTGAAGGGATATACACATGCACACACGCCCAAAGAGCGTATTTCCGAGGTTAACCATCTGTCGATATTTTCCCCTTTTCCAGCCCAGCCAGGATCTGAGCGGGAAACAAATTTTGTCATGGCCTACCTTCCGAGTCCACCAGGTCTGAGATGCGGGGGCAGCGGCCGCCGGGCTTCAGGAGCACTGACTGGGGCTGCCTCTGTGAATCAGCAAAGGAGTCCCTGTGACAGGGATGCATGCTGAGGCTGAGCGCTGCTGTCTGCACGCTCCCTGCCTCTCCTCCTCCACCGCCCCGTGCTGCTGTGTTGCTATGCAATCACATCACCAGGAGTAACAGCATCTCTCCAAGCTTGCAAAGAGATACCCTTGACTCGGCAAACGCAGGAGGAACAAGGACGATCCCACAAAGTGCCTGGCCCTTTGGAGGTCTGCTCGGCCAGCGATCGATCCGGAGGAGGGGAGGGAGAAGACTGGAGATGCAAAGACACACACACACGCACAGGAGGAGGAGGAGGAGACAAAATACACATGGAGAGGGAGAGAGAAAAGGGAGGGGGGAGAAATACAAACGCACAAAAGGCCCTGTGGTCTGACCTCCGGAGACCTGACACAGGCTGCTGGGCTCAGACATGCTTCCCGCTGCTTGCCAATGTCTCCCCACTGCCTTTCAGGACTGGCGGCTCTCATTTTCGGTTAGATATGGCCATGTGTGTGCTGGAAAATGCCAGACACATTCACCTCCTTTCTTAACTGCAATTTGGGTGTCTGGCATAAGATTTAATAACTTAAAAGCAGCCCATTTTAAAATTAAAGTTAAGAAGAAAAAATAGGATAATCACTTAATTTCAGATATGCTTCCTATTCTTCTTAGAATAGAAAAAAAAGTAAGGGAAGAGCCAATTCTCCAAGCTGGGGAGAAATCCTGATCCAAGATTTTTTAAATGTCAGGATATCTTGTCTCAGCTCACAAGAAACAGAAGGATTTTGAGCTGCTAACTTGGCTGAGGACACAAGCAGACCTGGAGTTGGGATTTCAGTCCATACATAAAAAGTAGTTTGCAGTTCTTCAGATCATTCCACCCAAGGATTTCAAACTGCTCAAGATGCCAGTGACGTAATTCCCCTATTACACAAAAAGAAACAGAGCTAAATGACATCATCAGAAAGAGGATTCAGATCTGATCCAGTAGCTAGTGCTCTAGCTACTAGACTGTCTTGGCCTCTCCCTGGGAAAATTAAAACTTTGGAAACACCATCTTCCTGGTCCTTGTCAGAACAACCTTTATTGAGCCTTAGCCCTTCTTTTCCCAGAGCTGGCAGACTAAAGGTGTTAATTTTCTGCTCATACAGTCATGTTCTACAGAAATATCACTGTTGTTTATAAAGGTTGCCCATTTTCATACATTTATTCCTCCCAAACGGTAGGTCGGGTGTACCTCAAAATGCAGGTTCACTTGGCTCATTTGGACCCAGCGAATGGATTGTAACAACAGCTTCACAATTCCACTACATTTCTGAAAATAATTTCTGGCCAAGATACCTCTCTTGCAGCAATGGAAAACGCAACTGGCAAAGTCGCAGTGGCACAGGGCTTCCTGTGGGCTGTGCATTGAGGAACGTTGGTCAGGAAATGCTGTCCCATAGACCAGCAGTGCCCAACCTGCCTCAGTTGCCCACTGCTGTGACCAGCGTGGTGGGGAGGCCAAGTCTACCTTTCAGCCAGTTTTGGGACCCTAAGAACAAAACTTTCTAATCCCACACCATTGATGGAAGGTGGATGTGAACAGATCATAAGCTGTTCTAGGTCACCAATTTAAACCTGGAGAAGGCAGGCAAAATATAGTTGATCTTCAGTAAAATACATTTGAGAGAGTCCTCAAGAAACTAGTGTGCTCCTCACAGTGGTACCAGCTAGAACCTCCAGCAGGTGGGTGGCTGACCCCGAGGAACCTCTCCTTTCATCCTAGGTAGGTGAACCAGGAGTCAGGAGCAGAGTCCATCAGCACATAGCGAGGCAAGATGCACAGAAACCTCATATAACTACACTGAAAGGAGGAGATTTTTAAATAGCAACCTCCTTATAGTTGGTTCCAGAAGGAGCAACACTGAATACTTTGAGTACCAACCCAAGAATACGTACTCACTCCACACACCTTCTGCTTTAAAAGCTTCTTCAATAGCTTCTGCTTCCACAACAGCTGTACTGATGCAACAAAACTCATTCTGAAAAGCTGTATTTAGACCAAAAAAAATAAAGATATGGATAGGAAGACAGAAATGAGCAGAGTCTCTGCTGGGCTATTTTTGTGCATACATACATACATACACACACACAAATAATAAGTCCTGGGTTAAGTAAGGAAGTGAGAGGAAAAAAAAACAACAGAGTGCTGGAAGGGCTATCCAGGCAACTCCAAACACGCCATTCTACAGACACTCATGATCAAATCCAACTGCAGCATGCATCTGTCACCAACAGTATCTATAAGGGACATTACAACACGGATAAACAAAGTGAGTACATATCAAGCCAAGTTACACATGCACACAAGACAGATATCAGCAGAGAGATTAACAGCACGAACCACAAAAACAAGGTGCTTTCCAGTACATGCATCCTAAATTATTAATAGTTTAGGGACATCAAAATGCAGCAGGAAAAAAAATCTCTTGTGTCAGTTTAGCTTAAATTCTGAGACAAACCAGAATCTCTGGTGAAAGAGTTGCTTCCATGGCCAGGAGCAGCTTCCTAAGTCCCCCAATACCTTCTATTTTAAGGATATAATTAGGACAAACAGCTGAGCAATTCAGAACTCAAAGGAAATCAGGGAGACAAACTCAGATTTGTCATAAACACAGCCTTTCACATAAGCACTACAACTTTTTAAAGTGTATGGGAAGGTTTATGAGACAGGATGCTAAATTTGGTATGCTTTGAGTTCTAAAGAGAATTTAACCCCCAAAAATTTCACAAGGAACTCCAAGAACTCAGCTTCCAGAAGACACAGTGGTACCTACCATATGCCTTTCCCTTACAAAACATTTCAGACATTTTGTTTTACTAAATGGCAAATATGTACCTTGTTAGCAAAACTAAGAATATCCACCTACCCAACAGGGACATCTCAATATGCACAAAGCTAAATACAGTGTACAAACATACAGTAGATAAAAATCAAGCCAGGTTTTATAAAGCATGAACATGAAATTGAAATCAGATTCTAATTTGCACCAGAATCACTCCCTTTAAAACACTGGAGTTTAAATCAATTTAAATCATTGAAACAGGTTCCAGTTTATGCTTGTGAAATCAGAATCAGCCACACTGACTAAACATACAAAGTCACAAAATGCAGAATACCCTGAATACAAATGCATTTGCTGAAAATGACTGGTGAAAACTGTGCTATATTGAGATAGCACAGTTTGATAGCACAATATTGATAGCACAATAACTAACAGTATTTTTAGTTTGAAAATGTTAAAAAGCTAGACATAAGGGCTGTGTCTGGCCTGACCCTAAAGTCTCTGTTACTTTCCCTTTATTCAAAGTCAGTATTAATTTGGCCAAATCACTTGTTAGCTGGAACATCCATAACACTAAGTATCTTGCATTACCAACCAATAAAATCATTAACTAAAATTCTAGCATTTGCATTTTCATCACAATACTTCAGGTGTTGATACAGTTGAAGTCTTTTACTTTTTTGCTTCCCATAACCTCCCACCCATTAACTTCCTCTTCTAAAATAGTCCTTGTCGCAGAGAATGGTTTCCTAAAACGCGCACTCTCTCTCCTCTTCAAACACTGCAACTTCCGTCCTTTGAAATATCACATCTCCTGAAAGAGGAGGATCATCTTCCCTCTTGCACAGAGAGGAAGTGTTGTTGCCATCCTTTGGAAACTTCGCTAGCTTCTTTCCCTTTCTGAATAAAGCTCAACTTTATCAATTTATCCCAATTAAAGTATTTTAGAGAATGATGCTTTACCTAGGAACTAGGTATACTACAAGAATGTAGATTGTGCAAGGAAGATTACAATTTACCAGCATGGAATAAATTCTCAAAAATCCCTCATATAGAGCACTACCAAGAACACACACAGAGAATGCAAAGTGAAGAAAGGCTTCAGGGAGCACAATGCAGCAGCAGCAAGGAAGGCAGTAGGTTAGAGCATGTTCATACACCTGTATTCAACTGATCTTTGCCTTGCACAAAGTGCTGCAGCATTTTGTCAAGCAACCTCTGATGAGGAACCCGAGCGGCATTTTGAGCAAAGAAGCAGCTGGTGGAGCCTGATGAGCTTAATTCCCGAACTAGTGCTGGAGAAGCAGTTGGAGGTTGTGAAGTTCCTACATGCAGAAACAATATCCTAACAGCCTCCAAACCCCAAACACCTAAACCAAAGAACAGAGCTAAACATTGACTGAGAACATATATGAAACCGCATCCTTGCTAAAAGGAGAATATAGGAAGAGAGAAAAAAAAGAGCACTTTCCCTAGAGCCATACACCTCCAGCTGCTGAAGAAGGGTTTGGTGAAAGGCTTGTGAGCCGGGACAAGGTCCCTCATAGCTTGAAGAAATCCTGTTTCTCCCCAAAAGCTTACGAATCTCTGTTTTCCTGAGACACAGGGCTCCCTCATCTGGGTCTCCTCCTAACTGAAGTAACAGATGAGACTGAGTTCCCGCACAGCCATCCATACCAAAATGACAGTAATTCAGTTTTGATGCAGCATCATTGATCTTGGCGGTTTTGCTGTGCCTACCTGCGAAGGGAAAGCCAGAAGGAACAGATCTCAAACAAAGGGACAGACCTGCCCATCAATTCCAGTATATTAGATAGGCAAGCATGCTTGTGAGTAGAGCACAAAGAGCCTCTTTTCAACAAGAGGGAACAAAAACAGAATTAGAGGCCCTAAATTCAGCTTGAGAAGAATCTAAGAATGGTTGCCCAGATATTGTACCATCCTGTTCCTCTTTTTGTTTAAATAACTGATGTCAAATAAATAACTGCACCTCCTTTGCTAGCATCAATAAGCACAAAAATCTTACAAGCACAGATTCTACCCTCCTGAAAGCGTTTAGAAAACCAGCAGGATACTTTCTAAAAGCACGGTACCTGGGGTGAGAGAGAAGAATGGGTCGAGAACTGATACAAGCAGACAGCTGACGTGCACTGAGAAACAGAATGAATCCCCCTTTTCATTTGTTCCTGCATAGAGATTGAAACACTCGCCCCGAATGAGAAATAAGAAGGACTATAGGGGAGAGAGGAAATCTTTTCAGAGCAGTGAGCACCAAAAGAATGAGGGGTGGGTGTCAAAAGAGTGTAGAAGAATTTGGGGGAGAGATGGAGAAAGAAAAGAGAAAGGAGAAAATGGTAGAAAATAAAGCAAAAACGCAGGAGAGAAGGGGAAGGCAGGTTTTCAGGGAGCATTTTGTTCTTCAAAAGCTGTCAACACATTTACAATGTGCTTTCCATCCCCCTCCTTATTTACTGGGCTGTGCACACAAAGGAGCAAGAAGGCAATCACACAGGAGCTGCTGAAGATTCACTTCGACATAGAACAGAGGCGCCCTAAGAGAAAAAAAACTGCTTAGTGATCCGTGTACAACAAACCATGATGGGAATGTTACAGGCCTAGAGACTCTAGAAAGAGGGTTGGGAGAAAACCTGCAGAGAGCAGCCTCTTCCTGCAGAGATCACACTCAAGACTTACAGGCAGCACAGATACAGGAGAAGAGCGAGTCAAACCACATGGGGATACAGCTGCATATAAAAATATACACAAGAAGCTTACCACTGAATTCTTTAAAGGAAGAGCCCAAATGATTTAGGCAGAGACACTTTCAAAAGTATCTGTTGCAATTTGCACCTAAACCCAGTGCCTGAGGCTCAGGAGCTCAGCCATGTTACAGTGACTTAGTATCCCATCACCTAGCCTGTACTAGAACAGTCCGTTTTCTGTCACATTTCTAGCAGGTACCAAAGCTTGCCTGATGCATCTTCACTCATTAAGCTGCAGAATGGGATCATGTCTGAGCCTACAGATTTCTAAATGCTGTTAAGATTAAAATAGTATTTAGAGCCTGTGTAAGGTATCTGCAGCTTTTTTTGAAGACCAACTGTTTCAGCTCCTGTGTTTGTGCAAGACTGTAGTGAGCCTGAAAATGGAAATTAGATACCAAAATAATTAAGGCATTTTTTAAAAATCTTACCCTCTGCTATGCAGACTTTTTATTCCTACAAGATAGGAAACTGAGAAGCAGAGAAATGAAGCAGCATCACAAGATACGCACTTTACCAAACATTGTTTACGTACTTCAATACCTCCCTTGCCAACTATAATTACTTGGGAGTTACTCAGGCAGGTCTAACAGATAGACGCAGATCTCAGGAATCCTGTGCCGAAAACCATGTCAGCATATGCTAAAGAAGGTCATAAAAGACCTTCTTAGTCAAAAGCAAAGTTTTGTGAAATCAAACTATCATCAGACTAAAATCATTACTTTTATTCTAAATAGTAGATCCATAATGAGGGAAAGCCATCAGTACAACATAAATCATCCTTCCTGGAAGAAAATATTTGGAGACTTTGTTCTTTCAAGATATTCATCCTCCAGAGCAAGCTTGTTACCAATGGCTGTTGTTCTTCACCCAGACTGGATGTATCCTCTGACTAAAAAGCACATAAAGAGCTCCCTCACACACTCTATCAGGAGCCACGGCGCTACAAATAAGAGCAGTCCAGTGCGTATTATTAATGACAAGTTATCAGATGTTCTAGGACCACAGCCAGACAGGAGTTTCACTGTGCTGTGATTCTGTAGAGAAGATAAACCCTTAGCCAGGTCAGATCCCTCAGTTTCCCTTATTCTTTTCTCCTCTGTGCAAAGATTTGTGATAAACCATTTTGTTGCAGCCGGGAGGTGATTGCCCTGCCCTAAAGGGCTTATAACTGAGCTTTCACTACAGACAAAGGGAGCCAAGTGAGGAGACACTGGGTAGAGGCACAAAAAAACCCCCCAACATTATATAAAAAGGGCAAAGTGAATTTTATTTCGGTACCAGTTAAATGTTATTAGAAGAGTTCAGGAGCACACATTTTGGCAGTTGTTAGAGCTGCAGTACAAGCCTCAGAGGTTAAATTTTCTGAGTGGCTACAGCTGTACCACCTTCTAAATCCTTGGGTCCTGATTTATTCATAGCATTAGGAATGCAAAATGCAAGCAGAGGGAAGTAGGCCAACAAGAGAATAGAAAGCAGGGACACAGAGGAACCAGTTTCTTCATTCCAGCTGAAATGAAAACAGGTTGAAATTATTAACTCTTTCAGAGCAAGCTCTCTCTGAAAGGGCAACACAGCCTGATGCATAAAAATGCACAAATGAGTCTCTCCCCACAAAATAAAATCATAATTAGCAGAAACACAAAGCAAACATGGCTTCAGAAAAAGAATTCAGCTTAACCCAACGCCAAGGCATTTGCATTTTCAGATGCATAATGCTCAGGCCAATATGCCTGACGGGGAGGGGTTAATGGCTTTGGTTCTGTGAACTGTGGACCAGATGTTCAGCTGGTGCGACTCAATATAGATCCATTAGAAATTAGTGGAGCTATGCCTGGAGCTCACCCCAGACAGGATTCTGGCCCTGTACTTTGAAATCCCATCTAATACCCACTGAGAGATTTTTCTAAAGGGAAAGGCCTCATTTTCTGGAAGCATCTAAACAGGCTACTAGAAAAGCTGCAGAATGTGGTTGAGCTGGAATGACCGCTGCCCTGACCTGCTTGTAATATTACAAACCCCCTAAACCAAAAGCATGTAGAAGCCTCCTGAGAAGGCAGACCAGACAGATATTGGAGCAAGTCATCAACTTTTATTCATGGGGAGACAGGACACAAACCAGCATTCCCTGAGATGAGCTGATACTAGAAATTTGGACACTGAAACAGCATCCTCCAGGAAGAAAAAACACACTCGAGAGTAGACTCAAGTGACATGAAAGCATGTACTTTCTAGTGAAACATATTGAATATAATACCCTCAGACAGAAGTTACAGGCCTGACCTAAACTTAAATATTCTGGGGTGCTGACTGACAACATGAATGTGAGCCTTAGATGAACTTTTCATCTTGCATTGTTCCTATCAAACAGTACCATAAAACAGTTGTTTCTGCTACTCTTTCATAGTGCATACATATGGCACGCACCTTACAATGGGCAGGAAAGGGCACTAGAGCTAAATCACTGATCTGTCACTTAGCAGGAAATGGATGGGTCTTGACTATCTCCATTTTAGTCCTCAGAGCAGATGCTGTGGTCAGCCAAGTCTTTGAGCATATGCTTATAATAGAAAGTGGTCTACAAAATTTACCACGGTGATTAGATGGTAAAGAGTGAGCAGGGGCCGGGGAAGGGGGGAAGGAAGAGGTACAGTAGCACATTCCTCACTAAAAGGACCCATCATCCATTGAAGTGGAATGTTAGTAGAGTCAGATATTTAGAGAAAAAAGAAGAAAAAAATGTCCAGATGCAAAAGAAGACAAGAACTATCAAGGCGTACAAAGAGGCTAAGTCATCTCAAGTGCCCAGTAATACTAGGCACATCATTGCTGCATGGGAAGGATTTTAAACAGCCATTTTGACCAACTAAGCTGACATTAAAGGAAAGTTATCTGCCCTGTTACTTTATTTCTGCACGTCTTAAGCGTCCAGCCTGTGCACATGAATGACAAAATTGTACACAATTTGTTTAAAGACTTTTGTAACACAGGGTATAATAAAAGACCTGTGATACTGCAACAACAGTCTTCCATAACGTGATTCTGTGTTTTCTCAACCAAACACCAACCTCAGGGGAAAACTGATCTCAGGGACCAATAACTATACAACATTCAGTATATCCTAAAGGATTCTGCTATAAGCCTCTTTAAATACATTTACATACATCACACACTCTTAAAAATCTAAGCACCTTTCACAACTGAAATGAAGCCTCTGGCAGCACCTTCCAGTCTGACAGGAATGCTACAGAGCTCTGCTCCTGCCACAAAAACTCCGAGCAGCACCCAGGTAACATGAAGTCTGTCTTCCTGGCTAGAACTAAATGCTTCTTTGAGATGTTCTGTATTTGCTCCTTTTCCCACTGAATGAGCCTGCCCTACACAGATCTGTAACTGGGTCCATGTCTCCACCTCATGTTTTCCTAGGGCTGTCAATCCCTCCAGCCTTATTCCTATACAGAATCCCAGTGCAGCAATATGGAAGTACAAGTCTGGTCAACATCGGAAGACAATTGTATGGTGTAAGGACAAAAGCTAAGGATTAAGTTGTCCTTAAGGAATTCAGTATACAGGCTTTCCAGCATAAGTGCTAGCATTTCCAATGCCTTTCTGAAGATAGCTTCATAGAAAAATTATAAAAACAACTATGGAGCTACAGTGCTCTCCTCCTTGGGTCCTTAGCTGAAACATTTAAGGAGTCTAACAAGCAATAGGCAACACTGTGATAGGGATTGCCAGCCAGTGGTGTTGGGATAGTTCTCAGCCAACAAGCTGAGCTGGTCCAAAACAACAGTACCAGCCTTTAAAGGAGATAACTGGTTATATGTTAGGGCCACATCTTAAAACATATACACTTGGAGGAATTTGTAATTTGTGGAGTTTCCTCTGCAAAAAAATATAATCAGGATTTTTGAAGATCTGTTTCTCTTGACAGAAATTAGCAAGCAGCACTTACACTAGCTGGAATAACACAGCCAGATGAGAAAGGGCAATACTTTAGTCTAAGCAGATCTCTGCAAATCTCTCTTTCAAAGTCTGCAGTGAAAGATTTTCTTATTATCTGGAGAGAATATATATACACATATAAATATATATATACATATTAACCAGGTCATCTATTTGAGCCGAGAAGTATGGTACTCAACCTAGAGCCAGTCTGATTTTGAGAGGATGAAGAAACCAAACACAGCCTTAGTGGCTCTGGAGTCACTCTCAGGACTGATTCCGTTACTGGATCAAAGTACAGATTCACAATGCAAAATTCAGTATACTCTGACCCATCTTTCAAGTGGTTACAACCTCATTTTACAGCAGTGAAATAAAGTTCCCTCAAATTTTGGAGACCTGAGTTCAGCTACTCCCAACTTCTACTCACTGTTAAAATGAAATGACAGGAGAAGATACATTTTGTAGCAGAGTTCCTTCAAAATGGCATGTTGGAAACATTTTACAGAATATAAATTATATATATGTACATGTATAATATACAACACATACAGAGCTAAAAACACAAAAAGGAAAGCTACATTTGCACTTATTAATAGAAAAAGGTGAGCTGGTGGCAACATTGTTCAAATGCTCAAATCATCAATAAATCATCAACAAATCATCAACAAATCATCAAACTTACAACAAATTTTCCAGCTGCATTAGAAGAACATTATAAGCAATGTTAGCAAAAAATCTCTTTTGGAAGCTTCATAAATAAAATGAAGTTCAGGAAGACCAGTTTGGTCAGCCTGTTAAAAGCCAGTATATACACGGTACAACAGGGAATTGGGAAACTCGTAGTGCTCCAATCCAGTAAATGTACAGTATCCCTGAAAGGCTGATTAAATTGTTTCTCATTACCTACTGTCAAGGAAGGCAAAGCAGGTCAGGGATCAACATTACTTATAAATGAAGCAGCACTGCTCATTGCAGTTTTGAGCTGGAAAATGTTTGTTTCTCCATCAAAGCAGATACTCCAACAGAGAAAAACAAGGATGAAAAATGTGGATGATAACATAACATGAGCTCAGCAGCTTCAGATCAGAGAAGTTCAGCAGAAACAAGAGGGGGTTCAGTGTTAGTGAACCAAGCCAGCCTAAGCATTCCTTCCGTGTCCTCACTTTCCTAAAATAGATGTCAGTTCAAAAATGCAGACAAGGGTAATTGCTCTGTTTCTTTCCTCTGAGGAAGGAAGAATTAGTGACGCAGTCCATTACATTCTGCTTTCCTGTTCCGGATGATAGAAAGGCTCCAGTGAGTCCCAGGGTCACACTTGCACATTCCCTGCTTTACTGTGAGAGGCCTGGGAAACACGATTGATGCTGCTTTCAATAAAGACCTTGAGGCCCTTTAAACCTTGTGCATAGAGATATTCCAGATA
>NW_008825532.1:2109881-2126761 GCF_000699105.1 Pygoscelis adeliae
TGCAGGACATAGCTTTGTCTCTTTCTTAGGCCAATCTGAAAAGGTCTGCAAATACCGCCTTCCACAGTTCGACAACATTCATCCTAGTCTGTAAATACCCACAGGTATACAAGGTCATGTCCTGTTCCCAAATACCCGAACTTTTCACTTAGGTATTACAGATTCTTAGCTTGAACATGACAAGTCACAATCTTTTTTTAATACTGAAGATGTTTATAAATCCCAGTTCTAAAAAGACCA
Source organism: Pygoscelis adeliae (assembly GCF_000699105.1). Lineage (NCBI taxonomy): Eukaryota > Metazoa > Chordata > Aves > Sphenisciformes > Spheniscidae > Pygoscelis > Pygoscelis adeliae. The sequence goes on from NW_008825532.1 coordinate 2,110,122, forward strand.
AAGTCTATTGGATCAACAGTGAAGATGTCAGGAACCAAATGAACATGGATATTAAAGCCTTTCATACATCACTAATGGCGATTCCTCCAGATCAGGTTTGAAGCACACTGTAATACAGGAAAGGAAACAAACTGCCATTGTACTTGCTCAGCGGAGGATCCCTGTTCAAAGCTATAACAAAGCTACACACCTATCTCAGAAATTTAATATTAATAAATTGATTATATTAATTGATAATAGAAATTCTGCTTCAAGTACACCAAAAATATAACTTTTTCTGGAGCCTGCAGAGAACAATAAACAGCCTTGTCCTGATACTGCACTGATTCATGGAGGAAATATATAAAAATCTCAGACCACTACCCACAGATGGCTAGATACATAACTTCTCAGATGTTGATGTCCTCATGTTTGGCCCTGTTAAGAGACTGAACCAAAGTCTACGGCTGGAATTTTCCCCTTTCAAAATTTTTATAGAGCATTTGTGGAATTGGTGAATATTATCCCCTCATCTTCTTCTACACAGCTGCTGAAAATTGCCTGTTTTCACTTCACTAAAACAAGAAATCTTACCTTAATTAAACTGAAGTTGAAGGTGGTATCATCTGGCCAAGCCTTAAGGAGAGGGAATAAAAACAGTATCAAGTCAGACAAAAAGTATGTCCAGAGTTGTTGGGCCTCTGCTTAGTCCCCTCCTAAATCAGGAATTGCAGGTGTGCAAAGAAATTCAGAGATTTTCAATCATGATTCAGAATGGGCGTCCAGGATCATACTGTGTCCACAAGCGGCAAGGTAATGTGGAGACCCTCTTGCCTTGTGCCACAGCATTACTGGATAGCAACAGAGAATATTTATAGGTATCTTTAACCATTGTCTCTCTACAGTGTAAAAGCTATTATCCCTTCAAAACATTAGGTAGATAATTCCCAACAATGAGAAAGAGCAAGAGGAGAGAACATACTGACATTTAGATTATTGCTTGTGTTCTCTGAGTGTGCTGCAGAGCAGTGCCCTCTGGTGCTCAGCACTGAAGTGTTTAAGAAAAGATGGCACTGCAGCGAAATATTTTTTCCTGTCTTAAGACATGTCTGTGATAGATGCTAAGCAAAATCTTTTTCTTGGTTCTGCAGTAGGAAGAATGCAAAAATTCTCCACCAGAAGGTTTCAGGTGTTGGGGGTTTTTTTGGTGTTGTTTTTCTTTTTTTTTTTTTAAACTTACAAAAGCTACAAAGACGAATCAGGAAGCCTCAGAACAGAAAGGATCTAGACAAAAGATATGAAAAACTAATCCTGCTACAACAGCAGAAAGACCAAGGAAAAGAAGTTGTATATAACAAAAATAAAATGGCCTTCTCTAGCAAAGACAAAACTTGGGTTTAATCAGCAGTAATAGACAAACTACCTAGATTCAGGACACCGAGTATATAAATGAAGGTAAATTTGTGAAGGTGTTCCTAACCAGCATTCTTTGCTTCAACTTTAACCTCAGGTTTCCCTTGCTTCACTCCAGGAGCCACACCTACACTTGCCTTCAGTCTGCCAGCATTCCTCACAACAAAATGGCATCTTTGTGCACCCCTTGGATAGCCTACAAAACCTGATTTCTCAGACCAGCATGCGCATCTTGGAACAGTAACAACTCTGGCAAGCTGCTCCCTCCACTATTCAGTAGCTGCATTGAACACATGATGGCACCCCGGAATTCAAGACAACTACTAACAGAACTCATATCAGACAATACAAGACATCACTGTATTATCTTACTTATGTACTTGAAAGTAGCTACTTGTATTTCTTTTTTAATAAGCCATTCTCAAAAGCTACTGCAAGAGCCAGAAAGCACTGCTAAAAGTTCTACTGTGCGCACCTGCATACAATTTAACTACATATTTCTTGACTTTCTGGAGTTTAAATGTTTAGGTCACGATCCGTATTTTGTGGGGCAGGATGCACTATTGGGAAGCTTCTACTGAATTAGTCATTTATTTAATTATTTAGCTATTTTAGTTCTATCCTAAAAATGATCATAAGCACAAATTCACATCTAAAACTTACGTTCATGCTTTCATACCATGCAAACAAAGACTATGCAAATTGCGCCACCGATCTGACACAAACACAGAATGCCATACCAGCTTTTGAAAGCTCAGTTGACTCTACAAGTCAGCCAGTACACTGAGAGACACTTCTCTAGAGAAACTGTCAAGACACAACATCTGGTGTTGCCAAAGGCCCAAATGTTGGCTTACACCATTACCTGCTGCAGGAAGAGGACAGCATAGCCCATCATGGCTGGGTGGTAGACAATGTTAAAGCTGGTTTTGAATTCCTGCACTGTGGTTTTCTTCAGCAGTTCATCATCCATACGAAGACCTTGAGGATGAATATCCTTCTGGAAAACACTGGATGTCCACAGACAACCCACCATAGCTATTATGTACTGGTTGTACTCTTGGTATGTCTGGCTACTGAACTTGAATTGCAGTATTTTCTGAGGGACAAGAAACAAAATCAATAAATAGCATTCTCAAAGCAGTTGTATGCTCCCTCCAGTCCTCAAAAGAATGCCATCAGAACACCTCCCCTCCATTCAACCCAACTCCTTGCTAAGGTCCATTCTAGCACATAGCAGTTTTGTCCACAATACCGTTTTACTCAGCTCATTTTCTTTTGCAGCCACCAAGTTGGTTCGATACCTAAAAAAACAAACAAAAGAGAAAGTTAGGTGCCTGTAAATTTTTACTACCTGCCAGTGTTGAAAAAAGCTGGAGGAATGTATTAAGAAAGCTTATTTCCTCCACGAGAGATCAAACTTTACTGGTAAAAAAGAGACATGAAAAAATTCGAAGGGACTTTATCACTTGGCATAGACTCACCCTTTCCAGGCAGAGTAGTGAGACACCTGATAATATTAATATCTTAAATGATTAAGACATGACCAGTTTGCCTGGGACAGTCACCTTCATAAAGGAAATACGCAAGAATTTACATACAGTCTTAAAATTAGCAGAAAAATGCAGTGTATTTGTAAGAAGGGAGACTTCTATTCACTAAGCAGAGAAACAGAAGCCACTGGAAGTAATGCAACTTGACAGTTATTCTCTATAATAAGCACTAGCTCCTCTAATTTCCCAGAGACCATCCTGTCATGTTCATTACCCTGCAGACTCCTTAGAGAAGAAGCCACATGGAGAGCCCAGCACCAGCTGTCAGCAATTGGCTACTCCTCTTCTCAGATGCAACCACTGGAACTAACAAGGCCAAGAACAGCAGCCATGTTTGTGGATCCTGCAGAGAGCTAAACAGTACTGTCTTTGGACCTGCAGGCAGCATGAGGCAGTCCCAAATTCCCACAGAGTTTGGAGGTGGCAGAAGTGCTTCCTACTCAGCACATTACAGAATTTGTAAGTCTAGTGGTCAAAGCACAGGAGCAAGAAGTTGTATAGTTAACCACTAGTGATTCCAGCTGGCTGACTTAAGTTCTCTCAAAACAATATGGGAACTCCTTCCTTCACATATCAAAGATATGGAAATAATACTAGGAAAGAGGTCAGAATCCTGCTATTTTGGATAACAGACTGAAAAGAAAAAAAAAAAAAGAGAGTGGGAACTACAGCTATAAATTCCTGTAACATGAAAGCTGGGCACAACTGGAACTTTCACCTTTGCCTTACATAATAAGAAAAAGATTTCAGATTTTACACCAAAGTAATTTCATTTCCAAAACATTGAAAGAGAAGACAAGGAGTCCCTACAGCCCACACCATTTGTAGTACCTGTACATAATGTAGCAGAGCTGATTCAAGCTGACAGAATCCATGCTGAGAAGCGCTGGGTAGAAAACTCCAGCAGGAGGCATTATCAACAAAGGCAGATTGTACCTCAGATACATATCACACACCTGCAGGAATTAAGCAAATCCAGGCACATTATTACTGCCATTAACAAACCCAGAAGCATGTAAGACCAAAAGAGAGCATGACACTGCATTCCAGCCAGCTCCATCAACTTCACCTAGGAGGGAAGGCCGGGATGAAGCAATTCCATTTGTTTCCTTCTCAGTATGAGACATTCATCCATTCATATCTCAGTCTCTGCTTCAACCATTTAGGTATACCACGTTTTGACATGGTTCTTGCTGAGTCAAATCTACCCAGATCCCTGTAAAAAAGCAGCAGCCTTTTTTTTTTCTGATCTTTTAGATCATTCCGACATACGTAGCTGGGACTGCAGTAGACCTGACCTTGTTCCTAGCCTGGTTTGCTGATAACAGCAAGCCAAACAGACCACACATTTCTTCTAGTTGGGAAATTAAAGCTTTCTACTTGACCTTGCTGGAATTGCGTGAACACACGATAAAGCTTTGCTCTAAGAAAAGATGATATGGCTGTAAAACATGGGTTTATTATCAGAATCATGTTTAGAATTTAAGGTTGAGTTTCAAGTAAAAAAGACATTTTAACATTTCTGCAGATTTAACAAGATCTTCAGCTATAATAACAGTCTTAAAGTATGGATAAATAATTGAAAGCAATATTGCTGTAACTTACCACATTACTGTCCTCTATAGCTTAGCCACAGTAACTATTCCCAAAGGTATGCTCTTCAGGAAGGTATGCATCATTCTCAGAAGAGTAGTGGTCTAAGAATATGCATATCTAGCTACTACAGCTCAGACCGTAAACAATTAAGCTGTGACAGCCTGCCATCCCAAAGATGGATTTTTTTACATATTGTTAAATTAGGCACAACAATTGTTTTAGGACTCCTTCCCCTAATCTCATAGCAGACTTTTCACTCAATATTGTTTGTCAGACCTTCACCTTTCCTCTTGCCCTCAGTACAGCTATACCATGTAAGGTATAGACAGATATGTGTATGTAACTGAATTACTGGTACTTTCAGAAATCTAGACTCTTTACTTAATATCTCAGCTGTATGATTTTAGAAATCTCTAGAGTTCTGAATACATAAGCAAAAGGTCAAGAAAAAATTCAAATTCTAGTTGTCTGCTAGAGCACCAATAATGGTATATCGAAGGGTGCATGATTCTCTGTATATTCCCATAAAATGAGTATTTACTTATTTTAAACACACTGTCTTATGCAAATGTTGTTGCCCAGTAGTTTTGTGCATTTTTAATGGACATTTTGGTTACAAGTAGATCCCAGTACTATCAATGTTTTTTCAACTCTTCACAATTTTATCCAAATTGTAGGAGCAACAATAGCATGGCTGGAGTTCACATGGCAGTAAGCACATCTACAGAGAGGACATGAGGAAGCTAGAGAATAGGCTTAAGCCTGTTTGATGCTGCTTAGTTTGTCTACAGGACAAACTGCGGAAAAAACTTCATTTTTTAAGGGAACATTTAAGGAAAAAGTCAGGATGCGGTGTTTGAAATTGAACTGAACTTTCTGAATTCAGTTTCTGATTCTTTCCTATAAATTAGCATTAAAAAAGCATGTTATGCCATATTGTTACTTCCCCTTCCACAGTTCACCTCTGACTTAAGAGCAACCACTTTCTAGCAGTATATTTAATTCTGCCTATGGATGCAACAGCAGCTGCCATCACCTGTAGATCTACCAAGTATTTGGAACATTCTTGCATTTAATCACAAAGTTCTATAAACTATAATGAGGAAGGTGTTTTCATGCTCTAGCTTAAAAAAATGCAAACAGCCTTAGAGTATTGGGATTTTGAAAGCCAAAATGAATGGGATACATACAGTCTCATAGAAATCCAGGATGAAGTACAGCAAGAAAGTAGGATTGTTTTCCAAACGCAATGCAACAGTAGAGATCCATCCGACAAAATGGATCAGTTCAGCCACCACGTTCACTAGTCCAGAAAGAGTGGTATTCCTACAGCAATGACATGACACAACGTTAGTATATACATCTCTCTGTGAACGATAAAAAGGAAAAGTGGTAAAAAAGAAACTGAAGTTTATCCTTCTGCCCCACCAAGCATTCAGCAACATGCATTTGTTCTTCAATATACCCAGTAACATATTGTTACCGACATTATTACAAACATGACCCAGCTGTCAGTGTTACAAGGATTTTGACTTCTGGACATTTCAATTTTCAGTGTAGATAGAAATACTTTTAAAGAAAGAAAGAACAGGTTTGACAAGGTAGCTTACAATAGAGCAGAAACATTAAGCATTATTAACCTCCTAGTTGGTCTTTATGCTAGGTAATAGGGCTAGAATATATATCTAAATACACTAGTGAACAATGCACAGAACACTGTATTGCATTTATTTCAGACAAACTTACAAAGAATGGACTTGAGAGTCAGACTCTGAATCCAGATGAATCACATGCCAATTTAACCAGTTCTGTAACAGCTCTTTCAGGCTCTCAAGAACACTGCACTGCAAGAGGCAAACAGAAAACAGGTTGATGACAATTTACATAAGTGAATAATACTAAACAAAAAACGCCATGAGAATCGACATATACAAAGAAAGATATCAAGAGTTTCCCAGGACCACAAAGAGCAGTAAGATAATTGCATGTCCCCTTGAACTGAATGTATGTGTTGCATAGCTTTTCCTGGAGAATGTGAGTTTCAAATACTGAGTTAAAATTGCAATAAACCAAAGCAACCATTGTCTTGTGTACTATCAGTTCTTTTAATTTTCAGTGCCCCAGTTTAATTCCAGTCAAAAAAGAAAATATCTTAAAGGCACTCAAATTCCCAAAGAATTTGTAAGTATATATTTTACCCTCACTTGGGCACAGACTTCCCCAAAAGAAGTCCCCTGTACAATCACTCAGACTGCTACACCTGACACAAGTGCAGACAGCAACATCAACTAGAAGTAAACAGCCACTGTACTCACTTAAATTACCTTAAAGTAAAGGGATGATGTGAAAAAGAGCTGTGCCAGGGGATCATAGAGATGTGACTTCATTTCTGAAACAAATGAGAAAGCAGCATGATATCTGTGCACAAATTCTATCCCCCAAGATCAGACACTGTCCAGCCTCACCCAAAGGATCTGCAACACATACCAGAGAAGCTGCTGAGGGGGATCCAACTCACAAGTCTGAGAATTTGTGATCGGCAGCAGAAGCCATCCCAGAGAGGAAGGCTCTTATACAGGAACTCTTCACAGGAAGAAAATCCCTCCTACAAAGCAGAAGATGAACATTCAAAAACTCATATCATATGCCTGCACCTCACCATGCTCGCTTCACCCTGGAGAAAGAAAGAGGCTTACACCTCCTTCCTGCCATACAATTCACCAGGACATTCAAATTATCATTCTTAATATAATTCTCAAATTATCTTTCCTGCAGAAAACAAGGCCGTCTCCAGAATATTGACTTGCTATAGGAATATTTATTTTTATTACTTGAGACACTGTCACTTCTCAGAGATACTATAGGAAACAGGTAAGTCCCAAAAGTACTTCAAGGGAAGACTTAAACCCTTGGCTTCCACAAAACAGGCACTTACCTGCAAGAAACACTCCGTCTTGTAGACAGTTTCCAGGAAGTCCTTGAATTCTTCTTCATATTGGTTATTATCAGCCACACACCAGGTGCATTCTAAACAGGAAAGAATACTGTATTTTAATACAGGCACAGCAAGAATAAGCACAATCAGAAACAAAATTCAGTTCTCCTCCAGTAGTTGTTTTAATGCTATGTGATTATCACTATAAATCTGAATAGCAAAATACCATTATTGAAAGGTGAAAAGCCTCAGACATCCTTTACCTCCCTACCATGCAAGGTAATACTAAGTTCCTACCTTCCTGAAGAGTCTGGCCCATCCAATAGTAGAGCCTCAGGTAAATAGATTCATCTTTGGTGCAATTCATGTAGTGAAGCAATAAAGGGTTTGTTAGCACTGAACCCATCTGGGAAGGAAACTGCAAGAGAAATCAAGAAAAAAGAGTTATTCAGTATTTACATCAGCAAATTGCCAGAGAATCTCATTCTATCAGAGTTGTCCAATCCTTTTACCGGCAACAAGACCATCTCCAGGACACATTCATCACCCTCAGGTAGGACTAGATGTTCTGTCAGAACTAGGTAGCCTATACGCTATTCACATATAAACAGGGCATAGAGGAATATTGTTCGATCTCTCAAAACATTCAGTGAGCTTACCAAGACCTTCCTGAAACTCACCTCTAGACGGTGGATATTTTGTAGGAGCTGAGAAAAGGTCTGCAGCTGCTCCACTGGAAGAGATTCATTTGTACTGTACAAATCAACACGGTTCTTTTCCCTGTCCTCTTCTAAATTATTTTTGTTTGTACTGCTTGCAGGTATAATCAACTGGGTATTCCATTTCTGTAGAAAAGAAACACAAATGAATAGCAATGACTTGGTTTCCAATGCAGTCAAGTGCACTTGTGACCAGTTCCCACAAAGACCCTGTTTTGCAAAAAAGGTATCCAGGCTTTCATTACAATGGGAATGATGCATTTCTATATAGCTACTCCACCCTTCCCAGTGCTGAAATAAAGCCTGACTCCCATTATTTGCCAATATTCATCATGAAAACAGCTGCTTGGCACCTTCTAGCGTCTACCTTAGGCCCATAACCTACCCTCTTCCGTGACTGAGGTTGAGCTGTGCCTAAAAACAGTGGCTGCAACACTGGAGAGTTTTCCTGGTTTCTTCGCCTTATTGCGTTGATTGCTGCTTTCCATGGGCCCTCATAATTCTTGAGGTAAGTCTGAAAACATAAATCAGACAACTACGCAAGAAACCAAACTAAGACAAAACAACAGAAAGATCAGTTTCTATTCTGATAAACATCACCACAGTGATGTATATACACTCAACTCTGCTTGACAGACCAAGAGGCTACGTTTTCACAGCACAGAACTCTCATCATTTCTCAGTTTCATTACCTTTTGACTATATTTAACAGTTATGCTTTTATTTCCTTCTGAAACGATGTCCCCTTTTTCAGAAGGGATCTCCAACACTTCTGGTTTATAATCCTCATTCAGATCAATCACCAATTCATAGAGTAAATCTCAAGTATACATTAAAAAAAACCATGACAAAGGTATGCTTAAGTTACTGAGAAAGCTTCCTGAATTCAGTATCAGTGATACCCTCCAAACAGAACAATTCAATGAGTAATCGAATTCTCAAATTAATGTAGATACTAAGCTAAAAAGAAAACTGGAAAAATTAACCCAACACCTTTTCTGCACAAACCTTATTTGTCATTTCAATTACAATCAGTCTTTAAATCCTAATCAAGCACCAAACCATCACAAAAGTATTCAGATTGGTTTGGGCCTAGGTAATCAAGCTTTTATTATACAAGTTAACACCATGTTCATAAAAACAGTTGAAGATGTATTTGGGTTTTAATTGCTAGTTACTTACTTCACTTCTGTGCATATCAAAAAATGTAAATTCTCCAACAGAATGCAAAATGCTTCTAAAAAAACCCAAACTACATCTATCCCATTGAAGTACCAAAAGAAAATTCGTTGCAGAATTTAGGTCTCACCTGCTGCTATTTTCTGTTATATATTCAGTTTCTGCTACATATATTCTACTTGGTCAAAGGGCTAAGCATACACATAGGCCTCTCTAAAAGCAGGATCATATTTTTTGCTGTTACCCTGAGGCTCTGACAAATCAGCTTACCGCATCGTTCCCTACTTTTTGTCTCTTGCCTATGACATAGACTTTCCAAGTGGGAAGTTACTTACTGACTTCCATTGTTATTTGTACTTGAGAAAGTCATCAGTTTGGACAATGCCTTGTACAAATAAGTTTGCTTCCTGAAGAACTTAACATTGTGTAAACTAAGTCAAAACCAGCAAGAACACCAAAAGAAGGATTAAAGTAATCCTCATAAGGATAAAGGTAGATGCCATTCCAAATCATCTCATTGTGCTGAAGAGTAAACAAAATGCAAGGCAAAGAATCTCCATCTAAACCTGATTTTACTCAGTGAAAAGAGGAAATAGAATTAATCTTCACCACTAAATCATGCTATAGCTTGAATGGAAAGTTCAGTACAAATACTGTCCAAAGTACTGGTTCCAAATAGATTAAATCTAATTCCTTACCTTCATTTTCCCAGGAAGGGTTATGGTCACCAGCTCAGGACAGAAGAGTTTGTAAAGTGATAGTAGAGCCTGCAGATGAGACTGCATTCCCTGTCAAATAGAAGAACAAGAGGAAAAACATGTGGGGTATGTTTTTAATATAGAAGCTAAATACTGTATTCTAGAAGCAAAAAACCCACAGTGATTACTAAAAGCTTTCTAAAGCTACATGTCAGTAAGTAACCATAGATGAACAACCGAAAATGAAAGGAAGAACAGAAACTGTGTCAATGAAATACCATAGGAAGGGGATTGAAGGAGGAACTTGCTGTAGTCATGACTAATAAAAAGGAATTTAACAATTGAAACTATGAAAAATACAGTCTTCTGCTGTCTAAATGCTCCAAAAACATGCTGTTATAGCTACAGTTTTTTCTTACAAAAAAGGGAGCAAGATCCTCTACAATCTTATGTTTCTCAGTCATTTTTGACACCACTTGAAAAAGGAAGATGAATAGAAAATTAAAGATGGTAATAGATAAATGAAGCTGACCCTTGCTTCAAAGATTTTGCCACACCTAGCCATAAAACATATAGCTTTGTGCATGCCATTGCATGTGCTCACAAGACAAACGAAAATTAGGGGTGCACATGCAAGATAGACAAGCCCTTATGCTACAAAGACAAGACTACAACCTACAATTCCAAGTCTAACCCTGTTCTGAGACACTAGCCACTCTTCTCCATCCTCTAAGGACATTAGTCTTACAAACTGCATTATTAACCACAGTTCAAACTCTACAAGATTTGAAATAAACTCACCATTTTTGCTTGGAGGTCAAGCAGTCTCCTAATCCGAAAAGGCTTGACTGGAAATACAATTAAGAACATAATGGATTTAAAACCCACTGTATCAGACATTTAAGCAAAAATGCAATATCACTTTTATTATAGAAAGCCATGGCAAAGCAAGCAGAACCAATCAGTGTTATTTCTAGGCTAACCAATAGACAGGTAATAAATAACCTAGTAGACAGGTTTCCAATTCAGAAAACATTACACAAATCAGACTGAACTACCACTCATGCTTCCTTGCCTTAAAAGCAATATATTGGCTAGTCATTATATTAGCTCCATTGGAAGAAAAGGCAGCGCCAGCAAACAGAATAAGAAACAAAATGGTATTCCACCTCATACAATTGGATAGACTCACCATTTTCTTTCCTGGTCAGCAGGTAGAGCAGGTGGCAGACATAAGGGCACTGCAAAGAAAAGGCAGCAATGAACTATCCTGATGGTGCAGACTGCTAACTAGGATACAGTAAAAGCAACATACAGGCTTCACAAGCTAACATTGTTTCATTCAGTTGGCTGCCTCAAGTCATCACTGCATCCCCATTGAGGCAGAGCATACCTTACTCCCCTTAGGAAGTAGCATGCCTTTTACATGTCACATGTCAATTTTACTTATAAACACTATCTGCACTATGAGCAGTCCCTATAGTAATCAAGCTATTCCGTGAGCTTGGATATTGTTTTTTGGAACATGGTCTAGATATGTCAGAAGTCAGCAGTGAAAATACAATTTTATTTTCAAAACGAAAAGCACCTTTGAATCAAAATAATTTATTAGATCTTCTAACTACAGTTGAGGCTGTAGTGTCTTAAATTAGTTTCACACCAACTCTGCTGCACTTTCCAATTGGCCTATCATGCCTGAAAATGCTATTTTAAACAGTAAGAACTTAAACCCAGTTTTATGAAAAGATTAACTAATGTTAACCTAAAACCATTAAAAACTTTGCAAGAAATACAACTCAGAACTTTGGGAACTTTAAAAGTCTTAACCACAAAATATCCTAAACTGAAAGGATATTAACAATTTCACATCTAACATGACTGCCAAGATCATCTTAATATGAACTGAATCCAAACACTTCAATATTCCAGCACCTGGATTTTACAGTTGCCATATAGCAGAAATCTCCTGATTGCTTGTTCTCATTTCAGCTACGTTTCAAATCAATTAAGTAGAACAGCATTTAGAGTTTCTCACCTTTAAATAAACATTGGTCTAAAAGGTTTTTTTCTTTTTGCCCAAGGTATGCCAGTCAGTTTCTCCCCAGGAGCGGGAGACTTCACCTGCTGATGTCTGACATCAAAGGCAATCCCAGAGACTGCAGCATCATAGTTACTCTTGGGAATTTAGACAGAATATACTGTCACTCTGTGATGCAGAATAGCAATTCTTGGAAACACATTTAAACAACCAGACCACAGCACTGAAACTAAAATAATCTTACAGTACTTCCCTGTTTCCGAATCTAAATTACCCAGCAATCTTAGAATGCAAAATAAAAAAAAGAAAATAAATTCCAGCCATCAGAAAATGGTCTTTAACCAACAGCTACTCCAGACTAATTCTAGCACTAATATGCATACTAGTAATGAACATTTAGGTTTATTTTGTCAATTCCATATATTCTTCAGCTCTCCTTACCATCTTCTCATCTTGTAGGAAGGAAAAGAAGAAACCATAGAGGGCATGAAGTTGTTCCTTGTGATCAATGAAGTCAAACACTGTGATCAGCCATCTTAAAAAAAGCAGCTGCAGACAGGAAAAAAGCCGTATTACATTAAGCGATGGGCAAAAGCAAGACAGACCAGTCACTAGCCAATTTAAGAGAGACAATCATTAAGGATACATACCACTCTCAAGGACAACCAGATAGCTAGAGATGAACAGTACAGGGATAATTCAGCTGTGGAAGAAAGCCTGCCAAGAGCACCAACTGCTGTATCAGAATGGAAAAAAGCAGCTCAGTTCTGAATATGTGCTAACCCTCAGATATGATCTGAGGGCCCCTCACTACAAGAAAGACATTGAGGTGCTGGAGCACATCCAAAGCAGAGCAACGAAGCTGGTGAAGGGCCTAGGGAACAAGTCTTATGAGGAGCGGCTGAGGGAACTGGGGTTGTTCAGTCTGGAGAAAAGGAGGCTGAGGGGAGACCTCATCGCTCTCTACAACTACCTGGAAGGAGGTTGTAGCGAGGCGGGTGTCGGTCTCTTCTCCCAAGGAAGAAGTGATAGGACAGAGGAAATGGCCTCAAGTTGCACCGGGGAGGTTTAGATTGGATATTAAGAAAAATTTCTTCACCGAAAGGGTTCAAGCACTGGAACAGGCCGCTCAGGGAAGTGGTTGAGTCACCATCCCTGGAGGTATTTAAAAGACTTGTAGACATGGGTTAGTGGTGGACATGGTTTAGGGACATGGTTTAGTGGTGGACTAAACACAGCTGGCAGTGTTAGGTTTACGGTTGGACTCGATGATCTTAAGGGTCTTTTCCAACCTAAATGATTCTATGACGTAAACCTTTGAGCGGACTACACGAAGACAAAAAAGACTGTTTTGCTAACGTTAAGTCATGTTGCGACGGCCAAGGTACACAGAACCTAAGGGTTCTCATACCTTGCTGAAGCTGGTGAAGAATGCCTCACACAGCTGAAGTATTTCACAGAAATGTTGATGGAGAAACCATTCCTAAGGAACTCAGAGATACAAGACAAGCAGGAACTGTGCAAATTTCCACTCACACTTAAAGTGTTCCTCGGTCCCCACTGCCGTTCCAGCAATGGGTGTCTCTGCCAATCTTTCTAAATGACAGTATCTTACATAATAACCTTGTACATTAAAACCTCAGGATTCTTGCTTCCTGAAAATAATCCGTCCTGATCATTCCTGTGCAGAAGCAATAACTACTGTAAACATTTACTAAGTTACCTGGATGTTGCCTGAGCATTTGCTGACACAGAGCCAAGATACAGATGAAACCACAGAAGTTTCTGGTATTACTGAGGCTGGAACCAGGCTCTTCAGTAAACGAGTATTCACTGTATCAGCTGGAAAACGAACAATTTAAAATAAGATAGTGCTCATGTACCAGGTTCTTTGATATGGTTTTGCAGCTTAGGTCAAAATTCCCTCTGGACAAGATTATTCAGAGCTTCATTGCTTAAAGTAACAGTGCACAAGAATCTAGTAGGGACTTACCTATACCTCAAAAAATTATGAGAATTATTTCTTTCCAGCTTAAAGAAAAAGGAATATCGAGTACTCCCCTCGAGAGAGGGGAAAGTTTAGGGTTTTTTTCATTGAATATTTCATTATTTAGAAGTATAAATGGTGGCCACCATTTCTAAGAAAGCAGCATGAGGGCTGCACTGACACTGCTGAATTGATTGTTAGGATAACATTTTAATTTTAGCAAGTTTCACTAATACAACTATTGCAATTTGTTCAATTATTTTGATCTCGGGGAAAGAAAACTACACAAACAGTTACAACAAGGAAGAGACACAATGGTTGCCTTTAAGCCTTTCAGAGACCTGCAATTACGAACAAAGGAAATAAGCTTTTCAAAAAATATTTGTAACAAGCCATAGTATTTTCCTGGGTACCCCCTTGCTACCCCTGTAACAAGAACAGAGATTATTTTTAGCATGAACTCAGAAATTACACTGAAGCATGCCAGAAAGATTAATTTTATGCTAAAGTGCTTAACAATACAGTCACCATAAACACATTATCTCAAGCAGGTTTGATTAGAGGAGAAAGAGACATTCACAGACGACACGCTAGCAGTATATAAATATTTTACCAAGTTTGCCACTGAGTGCCACGTTTAGCAATACATCAAATGCTTCAGGGGGTAACCCTCTTTGCAGAGCAATGCTTTCCACAGTAGTCAAGTGTTTCTGCATAACATTGTTCTTCTTCAGTGAAACATGGTCTTGAACTAGGAGAAAAAAAAAAAAAGACGACAAACAGAAGGATGAAACAACTTCTAGACTGAAAATGAACTATTTTAAACTTCTCTGAATTGTCCCTAAATATATTCCTTTTTGTTGGGTTCTTTACATAGTAACAGAAAGGGGAAAGCCTTTTAAGACATTAAAGAAATATTACAAAGCTCAGGCATTAAAGAGGGAAAACAGCAGGTAAAATTAGATAAAAATTTTTTTTATTGTTATTAAATCAGTTACTATCTTTTCAATCCTAGGTAGCTAACCTTAAAACTACTCTTACTTTTCTCAAAGTAGCTCAAAGCTTGCTCAAGGGAGTCTTGCTTGCTGTCACTTTTCTGATTGGTAGGAGATTGATGATTCTGGACACTTTTTTCAGGGTCAGTTCTCCCTCCTTTTCGCCATGCAGAGAGATCAGTTTGATTTTTATGATGAATTTGCAGAGGCCGCTTTGGGGTCTTAGAACTCTGTCTTCGCTGCATCTTTTCAGACTCCCAGCTGAGACTGGAGAATTTTACTCATTTGTCATGTGGGTTCCAATCCTTCATTGCCAAGAGGCAAGAAAATAGATCAACCTCCAACAGCTGAAGAACATCAGAGAGCCTGTTCCCTGCGAAAAGAAAAAATTATTTTCCTGACAAAGAGATTTTAGAGGGATCCTGCATAACGTAACAGAGTAACTTCAGAGGAAATCATTCAGAGCCGCCTGCCCCCCAAAAGATCAGACAATATACTCAGAAGATGCACAGAAAACAGTGTATCAAACCTCCATTCTTTCTTTCATTAAAAAAGGGAAGAAAAAATTCACAAGTAAAATTAACACAAACTCCTTTCAATTTAAAAATTATCTGATAACATTTTATATAGTATTTGGATCCAAAAATTAACATAACCAGAAAGTTAGCAAAACACAATCAATAACTTTCTTCTGAGTTTATTTTGTGCATTATCAGTTTCATTACTTGTATTGTGTATGCCAATGTAATCAGTCAACAGGTCATGATTTCCTGCAAGGTAATGCACAGATTTTAAGGGATCATAACAACACTTATCATCCTATTTTACAAAAACTAGATTCTTCTGCAGCCTTTCCACCTAGCAGCTAGGATTGAAAAAAATACGAAATTTTGGTAAACTTCCAAGTGAAGCACAAGAGCTACCAACACTGCAAAACTCTCTAGCTCTGGGTGAAATACAACCGTGAAAAGTGGCATTTTCTCCTCAATATGCTGGAGAGACCAACCTTTTACCCACAAAATGTGAAATTTTGCTACAATTTCCTGGATTTGGTAGAGTATGCACGCATGTCCCTGGATTGCTGGAGCCTATATTTTGCTTCCCAGCTTTCCTGACAATAAAACAGAATTATTCTCAATTCACACTCCCTCTTCAGCTCCCACTTCCTTAAGATGTTAGAATCATCCCTATTTTCCTATAAGTTTGTTTGTAACTAACTTCCCTATGCCGCATACCAAGAACAAATCTCTGGCTAGCTATAGCAAGACTTCCTCTGAAGCACACACTGATATACACACACAGGGCATTCATATTTACAAATGAAATCTACTGACTTCAGGTGAAATGTACCCCCTTCAGTATTAAAGGATGACACCAAGGACATCAGAACTCCCACAAAGATGCTTTGCATGATGGTGACTAACAATAACTGAGATGCTTCAAAACAGTGAAAATTCCTGATAGCAGCTATACCGTGGTTAGATTGACGTGAGCTGGACTGACACGTAAGAGTTGCAGAAAACCCCAAACGCTCTGGAGTCTTGCTTG
>NW_008825532.1:2126828-2127171 GCF_000699105.1 Pygoscelis adeliae
CCTCGGTTACCACACTCTGGAGTACAACAACAGCTTTCTCAGATTCCTTAGCACCTGCTCTACCTGTTTTTTTTCCTTTTGTCTTGCGGGAGTTCTACCAGAAGGGTTTGGTGGGGAAGCGAGCGACACTAGACCTTAAAGCAGAACAGACAGGCTGGAACGCCAGTTCTTGCTATCAGCAAGCCCACCATTGCACAGCTCTTCGGTACTAAACACTTCCACGAACATCCCTTCCCCTCTTCCCCAGCCCACGCACACGCACGGTTCTCCCTCCGGCTCTCCACAGCGGCTCCCCTCGGACGCCCCCGCAGAGCTCGCTGCGATGCTCTGGCTCCGCCCGACG
>NW_008825532.1:2127781-2145298 GCF_000699105.1 Pygoscelis adeliae
TGAGCCCTCAGGTAGGCCGCAGCTCTGCCCGGCACGCCGGACAGGCCGGCCGGGCTGCAGGCACCGCTCCTCTGACAAACGCCTGTCTCCGCAGCGAGCTGCAGCCGGGAGAACACTGGCGCTAGAAGGTGCCTGCCATGGCAGCAGTTGGATGAGACTGACGGGAATGAAATTATGGGCTTGGAGATCAGAAAGAAAAGCGCGGGGGGAAGGGGGGGGAGATAGCAAGAGTAAATTAGCATCGTGGTTTTACAAAAGGACAAAACCGTTTCTTGGCGCCTTATCACCTCTAGCAAGCAAAAGATGACTGGTAGTTTCCAAAAATAGTTTGCTAATGCTGGGGGGCAATGATGGAGGTCAACCCAATACAGAGAAATACAGAGTTTTTGTTACTGGCTTCCAACGAGAGTCTCATCTTCCTCCGTAATAAAGAACGTGTAGCCACTACTGCGGATCAGTAATTCATACTGCTACAAATGTGAAAAGAGGGGGACATTTTTCAGAATTGACTTAGAGTCTGAAGTTTTTGCAGGGATAAGCTTTGCTATGCGGAATATCTTACATTTATTGTTATGGCATCTGTACAGGTTTCAGTAAAGAACATCACAAAAGACAAACACAAACACTTGTACTGAGTTAGATGGACATGTGAGGGGCAGCTGACCAAAAGGTTGCAGCAATTCAGTTGTGACTGCTTTGTGTAGAAGTACGCATCATGGCGTGGTTTTGAGTCGCTGGTATTTTTATTTGGTTTTGAATTAAGAAGTGATTAATAACTCCAGTCAGGGCATGGTAGATGAAATCTTTTGGGAAGTAAAGCAAATTCTATATACATTTGGGATGACCTTGAGGTAGTCTGTACAAGACATTGTCTAACAGAGGTGGCCTGTTGGTAGTTTCCTTTGTTCAGGGTGCACATCTGATAAGAGAATTAGTGGGGATCTAGGAGGAGGATTTTTCAGCATATATGTATTTGGGACTACATCTGTTTCAGCAGCAAACTTTTAACATAAGAAAACTGGATATACTGCATATGAACATCCATCACCAATTTTTATAGATGCAATACTGACACTTTACTGGAGTTTTAATATCTTTTGTCGCTGCCACATTGTACTGAAGCAGAAATTTATCTGAGACTGATTCATGAAAATGTTCAAACGTCTCTTTTAAATGCCTATAGTTATTACTATATAGTCCAGTAGCGTTCAGATGGCTTCCATCCTCCATCACCTTGTCCCTCTCTGAAAATTCCCCTGACATGATTCTGCCCATTTTAGGTGCAGAGTTTGAGCACAGGAAAAATATTTTAAGATGCGTCTCTCAAAAAAGAAATTTGTTTCTGTCAAGGAATTTTTCTCCAAATATCAAAAAGTTTATTTTCATGAATAATTAAGAAAATAAGGAAAAACTGAAAACAGACAAACATCAAGAAAAACAAACAAATTCAGAGGTAACACATGCTTCTTACGACACTCTCTAAGATTTCAGATACTACACACAGGGATTCAGGCTCTGGTGCCAGGACTTCCCCCAGCTCACCGAAGCTGTATGTGGGATGAACGAGGAGGTACCTGGACACGTTCAGACCCTCATCTATCAGCAATAGCCGACAATTCTATAAAGTTGCAGTAGTTGTGGAAAAAGGGATTTTTTTCTTGCAAGGAAATAGGGAGCATGATGCTATTTGCCAACAGCAGACAAGTATTTTGGAGTTCTTTGGGCAGTTCTGCTCCCCATCCCCTCACCAGGGATCCTTACTCTCTGCCAAGAGGGGTAAAGAGATGTCATTGCCTCGTGTGAAGCAGGCAAAAAATTACTGTTATCAGGCCATTGTCCCAGTTTTAGAGCCTCTGCAAAGTGTGGAAATCCAGGAAGATGCGAATAGCACGTCCCACGTTTTCCCTGGATAACCAGTCCAAAGAAAGGACTGGGCACAGCAGCAGCAAAGGCTAAGGGATCCCTCTCTCAAACACAACAAACAGCACTTTCATGCTCAGTAGGGTCCTTTCCCCCCTTGACTATGGAAGAGGAAACAGATTGTGGATGGGGTTGCAGAAGCCAGCACAGGGACACTCTGGTTATGTTCTATCCAGCTGCTGTTGCTGAGACTGCCATGTAGCAGAAGTGCATCCAGGCTAGGTTTCAACTGCCGTGGGGCTCAGGGCTGATGCATAGGGATTAATCTCCCCCCTGCAGCAGTGCCGAGTTAGCATGACTACCTGCCCAAGTCTTTGCCCATGCTTTCAGGCTGATTTTGCAGCTCCTGCTGAGGCCAGCGCTACTCCAGCTGCAAGCTGTCCTGGTGAAAGCTAGCTTGTATTTTTCTACATTACAGGGCAGCAGCAAAAGCAAGACTACAGTGTAGACATACCATGTGTGTCTCAGACCCCAATGCAACTTTATTTAGACAGACAAAAAAATAGGTAAATAAAAAACAAAATTTCTGGGTGATTTTGGAGAGAGCTGCCTCGAGGGTCCATATTTCTCACACGCAGTGAACTAAGATACCTTCATTTTGCCCTTCTCAGGAGCTGCCTCATGGATGAGTGGTTGCTCATCCCCATTCACTGACAGGATCCTCTTTTCTGGAGGCTGCTCCTCAGGCTGGCGGGCAATCAGCAGACGACAGGTAAGCAGGATCCCAAAGACTAGGGCATGGGCGTAACGCTTGAGTGGATCCCCCACTAGCTGGTGGAAAAAGAGCACAGCCAGCACAAGGAGGAGGAGGAGAAAGTTGGCCACGTCTTTGGGGCGACCAGGCACCAGTGTCATGACAATGCCACACGCCACTTCGAGGGCACCAATGCTCTTGCGGAGAAGGATAGAGCTGACTCCCATCTTCTTTAGCATGGGGAGGGCCCGCACGTAGCTTTTGTATGCTCGTTTCTGAAATCAAGCAGCAATAGCGTAGAACACCAGAATGTGAGAAAATAAAGGCAAAGGTGACTTCCATTGAAATAGGTTGATGTGCAATATGACCTAAAGATCACTTCTATCACCACAGACCCCTCTGGCACAATATCCAATCTGTACCACTAAAGCTTCTGTTGGAGGGATATTAACACCATCAACCTGCAATTCCCCCTTTATAAGCTGCTGTCTCCTCACTGGAAAACAGTTCTGCAACTTAGCACCCATCTTTGGAGCTAGGACCAGGCCAGCTGTACCTTTTCCTGAAATCTGAAGTTACGATTGCTAAAATTAGCAATGCAGAACCATGTTGTTAACAAAAAGTACCTCTCTCTAAGAGTAGCTTGTCCTTTATAATTAAATAACACACCTAGTCCCTGAAAAGCCAAGGCACAGCAAGTAAAAACAGAAGTCTCTTTCTACCTCAAAGCAACTTACAATATTCCAGTGTTTATGGGCGGTACAATCTTAGCATGGGACTATACATCAAAGCTGAGATTCACCAACCCTATCCTGTGCTTACATACCTTGATGATCCTTTCTTTCCTCGGATGAAAGCAAGCTGACATGCGACATCCTTTGCCCCCTGGTTTATGCTGGATTTAGAAGCAGTGTAAATTGCAAGACACTGCCTCCTTACGTGGCTGCCTCATTGTTTCACAGAAGAAACAACCTCTGTCCTTACACACGTTCAAGTTCTTGCATTTGAACATTAGGTGCTTGTGGGCTTATTGGTTTTGTTTGTTTTTCTTTTCTTTTTCAATCAAGTATTTCCTTTTTTTTAGTATTTTAATAGAGCTCCTAGTTATTTGAGACACTGAAATTATTTCCACTTACACTTGAGTATACTGTCCCTGCAGATACTCTTCCCATTGTGTTGTCTGCTTTCTAATCAGAGGGAGGGAAATGGAAGCCGAATCTCAGGTACAGAGTTGTTCAGCTCTCACAGGCGCTGATCAGATTGTAGATTTACTTCCATGTGATTTTGGAAACCTGCACTACAGGCACACAGAACTTCCCCACTTCTCTGAATTTTGCTGCTTCCTTCTAAAAGGAGCTGACACTTCACATGTGGTTAAAAAATATACAGCATTGTCATTTTTGCTACTAAATAATTGGAGATGTCATGACACATTTTACTCTTAAGTGTATGCATTGTAAGGATGCATTTTAAACCTTCAGTGAATAAAACCTCCTCAGAGTACAGTATTTTTAAACAGTTGTGACAAATACAGCTTTATAAAGAAATGTACTATCAGCATGTCCTAGAGTACTCTGGTATTTTAAATTAAATTTAAAATTAAACTAGTGTGTCTGCTTCTTGCTGAATGAAAAACTGCAAGTTTGGTGTTGTAGGTAGGTAACAGAGGTTCTCCATTTGCTCGGGGCAGGAAGCCATGCTTATTGATTGGCAAGATCATGTTTTCACTGACTGTCTCCATTACATGACAGACCACCCTGGTATGCAGCACAGCAAAAGCATGAAAGCCTAATGAGCCATGAACATATTACAATATGGGCTATTAAGAATGATAGTGCTATGTAATATCCGAGTGCCTCTGCTTTCTCTTTGTAAAAACGAAGATCATTCCTACCTGTAGGAGAAGCGAAGTATTTTACAGAGCAAGGATTTTTGCAGTGCTTCTGAAGTCTCAGTGCTTTTTTCTGTCCTAAGGGACAGAAGCAGAAGCTTAAGAGCTTTGTTTTCTGGGCATTTTATCTCAGTCTCTTGCTCCTGAGTTACTTCTTGGTGCTGCTTCTCTGTGAGATCCCTGTGCTGGGCTGCAGATGAGGCACCGCAATTCAGATGTTATTTGAGAGCTAAGGAAAAGCAGCTGGGCAGGTGGAGCAAAGGGAGAGAACAGAATGTGCTGGAAACTTCCAGCACTATTTTTTTAAGGGCACAAAAATTATACCAATGCTTTTCAGCCACTGCAATAAATATAACAGGTGTGTGTGTGTGTGTGTGTGTGCGCAAAGGGCCATAGGAGAATAAACAAACATAGACAAGGAAGCAAAATGTGGCAGCCAGTCCCTCACCTGCCTGCAGCTTGCAGCTGGCAAAGCTCTGCAGTAGGGTTGGCCCTGGACAGAGAGGAGCGCAAACTGGCTCACCAGCTGAGAAATGCACACAGTGACTTCTCCCTCCTCTCCTCACCCCTTTCCCATTAGGCAAGAGGAGGAGAGGCTCATTTCCTAGGCTAAAGAGAATAATAAGGTGACTATTAATAATATCTTCTTCTGCCAGCTTAGAATCTCAAAGCATTTCACCGTCCTGAATTAATGCCTGCACAAGTCTGGTCAGGTAGGGACAGTTAGTGTCATTATCCTTGCTTTAAAGCACAGAATTTTGAGGATGATCATCTGGCTGCCAAAGCAGGCATCTGCTTCTCCTGTATTCTCCCAGGGATCAGCTGTACCTGCCTGCTACATGTCCGGCACTTCTTCAGACCTTGCTTTTCAGAGACCCTTGTGTCCCCATCTTTTTGTAGGCATCGGTGTGCTGTGCTACCCCGTCCTCCTTGCTTCCCCTCCCTGTCCTTATCCACAAGAGGTTTCTCCATGGATAGGCTCAGACGGAGCCCAGGCGAGGGCTGCCAGGATATCCTCAGCACTGCGTATTATTTGTTTCTCTCCGTGTCCATCAAATAAGGAGACAGATAAGCTTCTTCCCTCTCCCTCCCATCGCTCAGGGCTCCAGAGCAGTCACCCTCCGTGTATCCCACTGCAAATGCTGCTTCTGCCACAAAGTTGAGGGGAGAGAGCCCTAATGCGTCTCCCTCCATGCTGCCACTGCCATACTCACCATCTCATTGTAGGCATCTCTGCTGAGCCGAGGGGTCAGTTTGATGGTCCCCATAAAGACGAAGAAGAGCCCCAGGGCTACCGAGAGGGCAACGATGGTGATAGTCCTGGGAGATGCCATGGAGCAGCTGGGAACCAGTCCTGGGAACCGGTCCTAGCGACGCCTTCTCGCTCTGGCTGCCAACCCGGGAGGGAGGTAGTCAGTCACCATTGAAGGAGATGAGGAATAAAGCTGCAGAGGCAGCGAGGATGACAGCGGGAGCGGGATTCAGCCTCCTCCACTCAGCAACCTCTGGGTCCTAATGCCCCGCAGCCGTGCAGCCAGAGCCAGGCAGCTCTAGCACCTGCTGAGCAATGAGCATTCCCACCACTCCTACCATTAAGTCATCCTCTGTTTCCCTGCATGTTCCATAAATTACCCACGGAAAGCCAAAACTGAGCCAGTTCTAGGGATGTGGGATGGCAGCCAAACACATAGCACAGTTGCTCACTAGTGAGAAAACGAGGACATGTTAGCAGAGGGCACGGGAGTAATCTGCTATGGAAGAAAAGTGGTCTGAGGTCTCTTGTACATAGGCAGTTTTCAGTTTCAGATGCTCAGACACTAATACACAGCAAACAACATACTGCTTAATATGTTTGCCCCAGAAAAGTGAAAAAGATGTCTTGCCCCTGTGACCGTCCTAGAACCTGATGCTCAAAAGGGACGGTGAGGCCACCCTCCCCCATTGCAGATAAAACCTGTCCTCTATGTTCATCTCTTCAGAGACTAGTGGAAAGGTTCCCTGATCCTGTTACTTTCTGATTTAAAGTCATTATCTCTCCCCCACTAATTTGCAACAAATTTCCTTTTGACAAAAGCATAGCCAGGCTAAGCAGAAATCCATTCAGATCTCGCAGCGAGAAGGCAAGGTATAATTATACAAAACAGAACTGCTGGAAAACTGTATCCCTCGCTATAAACTGAATACAGGAGGCTGTAACAGTGTGCAAAAATCTTACACTCATGGGATAGTACAAGAGGACACTCCCTATGCCTGTTAGGAATCTCCCCATCGCCTCCCTTTCTGGTGTAGTAAGTCTCAAGTCCTAAACCCATGTATTTTAAGCCCCCGTGGCTTGAGAACTGGTGGTTGTTGTTATTAGTCCAAGCTCAGTGTTCCCTAGGACTAGAGTTAAAAGTCTGAAAAATACAGGCAGCTCTCCCTGTTTCCTTTATCAGCCTTGATTAACCCAAATCAAATAGGGAACTCCTCTTTCGGAGGAAAGAGTCAAATTTAACAGCCTGACTGTAGAAATGTGTTCTGCTACTGGTCTGGCCTAGATGATGAGGATAAACCAAAAGGTAACTTCAATACAACATAACAGTAAAAATTAAAAAATAGAAATCAAAAGGAGCCCTCAAAACGTGGAGTTCACAAAACACAAGGGAACTCTGCTCACTCAGACCTACCTCCAGGTTGTAGCAGCTTTATCTTTTGAAGAGGTGAACTTCATATAACATTGAGGTTCACAGCTTGCCAGTGAGTGAGCATGGCAGGACAGATAGAAAACACACCAAATTTTTTAATTAGCTATTGCAGAGCAACCTGATGAGGAAATAACTTGTTGCCCATTTTCACAGGGCACTTCATATTTAGGTATCAGCAAGCATTAGCGGAGAAGGGGGAGGCAGGTATGGAAGGAGAGACACTGAAATCTGTTTTCTCTTAATTTCATTTTATAGAAAAATCTTTCTCATTGCCTCCAACTTATACACGTGACTGACAGCGATTCAATACTGGTTTTGGAAGTTTATACGGGAAATATTTCCCTGACCCCAAAAGTCAACACTTGCCCAGTGAAGCATGAGGATTTCTAGTTCCTACGGTTTCTTCATAGCAAGTTCACTATCAACTTGAAAAACACCTGAAATACCCTTCAAGCAAGGAGAGAACTAATGGCACGGCAGTAATAGAAAATACAGTGGATTTTAGTACTTTGTATTCACATGTTGATGGTGAAAACCCACAATACCAGGGAAAGGGTATTTTCCAGGCTGCTTTAACCAGCAGCCCAAGAAGAGGTTTGCAGGGGAGGGAAGGGTGATGAAATGCTACAGAGAACCTTTTCACCCCAGAAATCCGAGTGTTTCCTTACAGAACAGTGTAGTTAGGCAACCCAAAGTAAGAGCAAAGGCAAAATTATTTATTTTTATACAACTTTCAAGAAAATAAGTTAAAATCTTAACTACATCAACTCCAGTCTTAAGGACAGTAGGAGGTTGCTTCCCAAGCTCTCAGAGCTGGCATACCTGCCTTCTGTCAGCGGGTCAACAGCAGCACCAGCTCACAATGAACAGTATGAGGAAACATGTCAAAAGGTATAGCCAATGTGGGGGCAAATGGCTCTCCTGCCAGCTTCTTCCCTGGGTCAGGTGGGCAGCACAGCCTGTGGAAAGCAAAGAGAGCATCCTTTAGACCAGTAGCAGAAGCCTTCCCACCATTATTGGTAGCGCAATAGCACAGAGGATGCACTAAGGAGGTATCGTGTGTTTGGCTAACATCCCTCAGAGTCTGCAGCTGACACTGGCTGAGGTCTGGAACCATTAATACTGAATCCCAAACCAGCTCTGAAAACCTCATAGACAAACTGAAGAGTCAGTGGCAGGTTTAAAGCTCCCTTTCTCACAAGCCAGCCCAGCTGAAAGACACTTAATACCCTTAAGAAATAATCCTCAGTTTTGCCCTACCTTCATTGGTTACCTGCAGACAGGTTTATCACCTGCAAATGGGCCTGCCCCAGATAAAGACTTAGCTATATGATTAACCCCAAGCAGGTAACTAATCCCTTTGGCTTCACTTCATTGGCTAGGGGCCTACATTGAATCCAGTGGACTCCATATCCCACATCCGGATGTGCCACTTTGTTGGGGAAGGATGCACAATGCCATTATAGCATGTTTGCATTATTTTATATTCCTTACTGATGCACTAAAGCATCCTGCTGGAAGGTAAAACCCAAAGAATACCCACTATCTTAAGCCAGTGAGTGCAGCTTGCAGGTAAACCCGAAGTAATGCAGAAGCATAAA
The DNA here is from genome assembly GCF_000699105.1 of Pygoscelis adeliae. Lineage (NCBI taxonomy): Eukaryota > Metazoa > Chordata > Aves > Sphenisciformes > Spheniscidae > Pygoscelis > Pygoscelis adeliae. Next base: position 2,136,572 of record NW_008825532.1, read on the forward strand.
CCACTTCTGACCATGCACTGACTAGTCCTGGATCACACCTGCAGAACTCACCTAGTGAAATTCAGTTGCAACAAAAAACTTCCTAAGCCAAGGTCAGATTTTTATGTCCTTGTCTGGACATAATAGGGTCTATCACTAAGGTCAGTGGAAAGGAAGAGAGGAGGGTGCTCACTCAAGAAGGTTCCTCATGGCTTCACCCTCTGGCTTGCAGGAGATGTAGAGCAGCCTTCGGATGGACTTGCAGTTTCGGATGGCTTGCACAACCCTGTAATCTGCAAAAACAGATACCGTGCTTTCCCAGTGACCCACCACCACCATGAACTCTCCAGAAGGAATGATTGCACAGCAAGCATCACAGAACTGCACTGAACTGTCGAAAATACAGGAAAAAAAGAATATACACATTTTGCTATGTCCTGTCTCAGATGCAGGTTCTTAGGAGGCCATGGATGCGACCCATACTGCTAACAGCTCAGCCGATTTGGCAGGGTAGAGCAGTGGGAGAAATCCCTCTGCTTCCCAGGGGGATGAAGGATGACAGAAACATTGTTACTTAATTAAGCAGAGGCACCTAAAACCTTCCACACACACTTGTGAGACTGCATCTGGGCACCAGGACCAGTTTGGGACTTCCCAGTACACACTGGAGCTACTCTAGTGGAGACCACCGAGACAGTTAAGAGGGCTGGGGCACTGGATGCACAAGGAGAGTGCAAGGGCTGGGGTTATTCAGCCTGGGGAAGAGAAGGTGAGCAGGGATCCATTTGCTATCTTCAGGGGCCTCATGGGGGATTACAGAGAAGATGGAGCCAGAATCTCCTCAGCAGGGCACAAGAAGAGGATGAGAAGCAACAGGTGCTCTACAGCAAGGGGAAACACTGATCAAATATATTGGGGAAAACATTTTCAGAAGAGGGTATCCACCCTTTGACGCATTCAACTGGGCTTTATAGCCCTGTGCAACCTTATACAACTTATACAAGCAGTTGTCCCTGCTTTAGTTGGGAGATTCCACCACAGACCTCCAGAGGCTCCTTCTCTCCTAAATAATTCTGTGAGCCTATGAAAGATGGAAAAAAGATTAGAGCGGTCTGCTTTAAAGAGAAAGCATGATAAAGGCACTGAAAACAGCAGACTCTCTGGGATTTTAGCTGCTATCAGCAACAAGGTAAAGAAACTAGAGACTAAGCGAGCAGAGGATTTGGAGCCAGTGTAACAGGTCTCACAGAACTTGTTCAAAATTCTCTGTTTTCAAGATGAAAATAAATAACATTCTCTCACGGAGCCCAGCCCGAGATGGGTTCACCACAGCAACAAGGGGTCGGGCATCCTCCCACGATGACAGGAGTTGCGGTAACACGGCCTCTGCCTTTCCACTGTGAAACTCGCAGTTTGAAATTCCTGTGAAGCAAAAAGCAACCACACGAACTGAGGAGTCGGTCTTACCAGACATTGGGTGTAACATGAAGTACCACCCTTTGCTGCGTAGAGGTAACTTGGTAGGATCCCTCTGCTCACTTCTGCTTCTGATTTTTCAGCAGTTAGTTTGAAACCTTCTGCCACGGCAAGTTTGAACTCACCATTGAATGCTGCATTCCACCTGGCATCCTCTATGGCCTTCTCCACCACCTCAATACCAATAATCTTGGACATTTGGTGAGCCAGAGAGAGACCAATTGTGCCTAGAAATGAGGGATACAAAAATACTCTGTACATCCATGCTGAAGAAACAAGCCTTTAGATAGTGGGGATCATTTTTGGCATGCAAAGCACCAGCCTAGGGAGCCAGGCTCACACAGCCACTGCTCACCCGTTCCACAGCAGATGTCGAGGAGGACGGTGTCCCCACCAGCCTGACTCAGCTCCCCAACTGCCTGGTACAGAACTTCTGCTCCACCCGTGTTTACTTGGAAAAAGGCATCTGGAGAGATGCGAAACTTCAGGCCGAGCACTTCTTCAAAAATGTGCGGTTCTCCGTGAAGGAGCTGGAAAGGGGACTGCTCATGGGAGCAGCGTGTCATGGTGCTAGCAGAGCACACAAAAAACAGCTGTTAGAAGGCGGCAGAGAGGCAGCTGATTTCCATTTCCATTCCTGGGGTGCTGATGTGCAGGGGAGGATGGTTCTCCTCCCACCAACTTTTATTTCATGTGAGCCTTTCAACAGGATCAAAGAATTTTGATTCTTTGTAAGGGATCTGTAATTTGCACAGCCTAGAATTCATTAGAAGGATCAAAATGACTTTGCAGAAGGCAGCAGTCCTAGGGTCTATTCCCCAGTTTTGCTCTAATGTGGTTTACTGTCTTGGGAAAGTCACTGCAGGTTTTTTTCTTTAGTTTCCCAGGCTCATAACTCCCATGAGGTAGACGCATAGTGTATTCAACTATTTCAGCTCTGGAAAAACAAAAGATGTGGCCATCTCGAAACCATGTCTGCAAGAGGCATCCAAACACCTGTCATTCTCTTCAAGTACTCCCTGAACTGGCACAATTTGAATTTGATCAGAGGGGGGAGAAAAAAGGAGGTGGCTTTGTTTCCATTCTTTCCCTGTGTCAAGACATATACCTCTCTTGGAAATAAAGTGAAGTCAAGGCACAGACTGTTCCAGGTCCACACACGAAGAACTCCTTAAGCAATGCTTTCTGAGTAGCCAGTGCCTCCTGTCAAGAGTGAGAAAGGAAAACCTGGCTGTTTGGGTAATCTGATTAGACACCTCTCCCCAGTGATACAAGTGATCTTTTTAAATGTCCTATAGCAACTCCCACAGGAGCCACTGCACTCTTCTTAAACTAAGGGAGCCAGAGCAGAGCACGCTCAGGTCAGCCAGATACCTGATGTGCCTCTTGCCAGGGGCCCTGTCCTCCGCATACTCACCTGGCCCAGCTCCTGGGGGTGGAAGGTGACGATAGCCATGGTGTGGCCACAGCTGGTGGTGCGTACCACGAGCTCCCGCCAGTGTCCGCCTTCGTGGAAGAGAATGCAGGGGTCCAGTGGGGAGCAACGGATGAACTCCTCATAGCACTGAGCGGAGGGGAAACGGCACTTGTAGGACAACAAAAAACAACTGCCCTGGTCTTAGCATAACTCTGTGCACCCCAAACGGGTGGCCCTTCCACCAGTATCATCTGTTTTTTTCTGTTTGATTTCAATACACTGAGTGAAAGCTCTTTCCAAGTTCTTGGAAGACAAGACATTTTAATAATTTCAATTTGTGATTCTTATGTGTTTTAATAGATTGGCAGGAATTCATTGTCACTTGATTAACTTCATTCATTGGGACAGTTTAGAGGCTGCAACATTAACATGCAAGTTTTAAAAAAAGTACTCATCAACCAGAGTCAGGCCTGAAACTTTTCAGAACATGAAAATGGACTTGAAAACCCAGTGTAACTAAAATTACCATGTTCTCCCAAATACGAGTTACGGCAGTCCCTCTATTCCACAGTCTTAGGGACAGACATGACTTATTTACCTGGGCTACTTGTTTGTGTTTTGGGGGTATGTTCTCCACGTGGTTGGCTTTCACACAGACAATATTTCTTGCTGGAGAAGAACAGACAGGTATTTAATTGTTTTGTTTCAAGGCACTTAAACCACTGTAGCATCTGACATGATAAACTGTGGAGAGGCCTTTCCCCAGAATTCTCCCCTTATACAACCAAAAAAAAAAAAAGAAAAAACTGGTATCTAAGTGCCCCACTAAATCCTGTGATGTTCTGGGTACCCACAGTCTGCAGGACCTGCCAGAATTCCCTTTGCCAGTCACTAACTTCCATGAAGGTGTTGGAGCTCTGGAGCTTTTTAAATGTCCTCTAGCAACTCCCAAAGGAGCCACTGCACTCTTCGTAACTTGCTCTCTACAACTGCCTGAAAGGAGGTTGTAGCGAGGTGGGTGTCGGTCTCTTCTCCCAAGTAACTGGCGAAAGGACGAGAGGAAATGGCCTCAAGTTGTGCCAGGGGAGGTTTAGATTGGACGTGAGGAAAACTTTCTTTACTGAAAGAGTGGTTAAACATTGGACCAGGCTGCCCAGGGAAGTGGTTGAGTCACCATCCCTGGAGTTATTTAAAAGACGGGTAGATGAGGCTCTTAGGGACATGGTTTAGTGGGCATGGTGGTGTTGGGTTGATGGTTGGACTCGATGATCTTAGAGGTCTTTTCCAACCTTAATGATTCTATGATTCTATGATTAAACTAAGGGAGCCAGAGCAGAGCAACTGGTTTTCTAACTGGAGAGAAAGTGTGGGCTTACAGCAGCAAAGCAGTTTAGGTTGCCTGGAAGACAGCATTCCCACTTCAGTTTAAATGCTAAAGTTCTGCTGTCAGAGGTAAAATGCATCCATGGAATTATTTTTTCAATGAGAAAAGTACACAGCAACCACCCCAGCACCTCTTGCTATGGATGCTGAAAAGCAAAACCTAGTATCGATGGTGTGAATGAGTTCACCACTGAGCAGCTTGCAAGGAGCACACAGCTCACATCTTCGTTGCACAACACCAAACTGCCTCACGCATCCCAAACACTCTAACGTTGCTCTGCTGCCTATGGATGTGCACACACCCCCATGCTCTCCCTGCTCAGCACAGGCTCCTGGAGCACGCCAAAAGCATGGGAACAGCATAATTAAGAATAACAAAGCTAAACCCTGGAGGGGCTGCTACCACAGCTGTCATCCTTACTGCTGTATTTAGCAAATTAGAAGGTGGTGTTTCCTAAGAAGCTAATGAACTGGGGTTTTAAAATTGCTGCCCTGGACTCGGTGGTGTTTCTGTTGGCATCCCCCAGGATTCAGGCTTCTAATTTGAGTGGAGACTGTCACAGATGAGCCTTGCCCCAACCCAGCCCACGCCAGCAGTTTTCTACCCAGCTCCTTGACCTGCTCTGACCTCTGCCAGTTCCCACATACAACCCCACGGTTTTGAGGTTCCCATCTGGTCCTCGGTTCACAGAGAAAGTAGATTTGTTTCGGTAGCCATTAATGACGGGCTGAGGGAGAAAGAAGGAAAAGTAAAGACTTTGATTAAAAGAAAAAGTAATGGAGGAAAGCCAAAACCCAGCCTGGTTGTTCTGTTGGCAACTGTCCTGGTTTCATCAGGGATAGAGTTAATTTCCTTCCTAGAAGCTGGTACAGTGCTGTGTTTTGCATTTAGGAGGAGAACAATGTTGATAACGCACCGATGTTTTAGTTGTGGCTAGGTAGTGCTTACACTAGTCAAGGACTTTTTAGTTTCCCATGCTCTACTGACTGAGCAGGCTGGAGGTGCACAAGAAGCTGGGAGGGGGCACAGCCAGGACAGCTGACCCAAACTGGCCAAAGGGACATTCCATACCACGGGACGTCGTGCTCAGTACATAAACTGGGGGAAAGCTGGCCGGGGGGGCCGCTGCTCGGGGACTGGCTGGGCATCGGTCGGCGGGCGGTGAACAATTGCATTGTGCATCACTTGCTTTGTATATTATTACTATTTTATTTCAATTATTAAACTGTTTTTATCTCAACCCACTGGTTTTCTCACTTCGACTCTTACAATTCTCTGCCCCATCCCACCGGGGGCAGGGGGGAGTGAGCGAACGGCTGTGTGGTGCTCAGTTGCTGACTGAGGTTAAACCCTGACAGCAACACAGGAGGATACACATGAATGTTCAAAATGCAGAAACGGAGCTTGTGCGCGAGACCCCCAGTACTTCCCCTTGGGAAGAGGAAATGGCTCTCTGGGACAGATTAGTGACAGGTTTATCAGGAAAGGCTTGGGCACAAAAAAGGGTTCCTAATCACTAGGCTTGTTTCATTCTCCGGCAGTCACAGGCTGCAAAGCCGAAGCTAGCAAGGACTGCCACAGACACATTCTCTGCATCCAGGTAATCCCCACCATGAGACTTTTCAGGAGCTGAGTGAGAGACTGTTGGTGGCTCAGAGGCGAGAGCATTCTCATGGGATACTCACCGAAGGGACTACAGGCTGGAGAGGACAGCAGAGTCCACCAGGTTTCTGTGCATCTATGCCCAGCTCCTCAAGACGAGATGCCAGTGTCTGCAAAATCTTCTTCTGGCTTTCATACTTCACCTGCAGAGGAGTCCTAAGCCAGAAACACTCTCACAGGACTACACGACAGTGGGCAGCTCTTCATCACCCACCTCTGGGAAGGCCAACAGGAGGGAATACTGCAAGTGGGATATAGCACCAGAGGAACTCTGCCTTTCTCATCACTGCAGCCGCTTGGAGCAACAGGGAGAGAGAGGAATCCTGTGTCCATGGTCCCCAAGCACTGGCCTGGAGCACTTGGTCCAACCTGAAGCCCCAGTGAGCCAGCTGTCCCGCACTTGACAGGATCACTGTGCGAGCGCCCATCCTCTGTGCTGTTGGTGATCACACACACCACCCACAGGGAACCTCCCAAATCTATCCTTCACAATAACTGAAGAATTAAAGCAGCAGTAAATGGGGTCTGAAGAGCCTACAGCATTAAGCAACTAAGATGCTACGGGCTGTTGCTCAAGGGGAATAGGAGGGACAGTTGGGGCAACACGACAGAGAAAAGTCAACGTAAGCACATCTTACCTGCAGCTGCTCTTGGTAGGGAAGTCTCCACAGTGGAGTCACCACGTTCGCTAACCTGGAAAGCACAACATCGCAGTAGTGCCCAGAACTACTTGCCTCCCGATACTTATGGCATAACGTCCCCGCCAGCTGCTTCATGGGCAGGACTGTTCTGGTACGGGCTCTGCACCAGAGCTGGCTGTGAACATCCAAACTCCCTTTTCATGGCACCTTCCTGGTGCAGAATACTTGTGGCTGGAAGAGGGACCCAGGAACCACAACAACCAGCTCCCCAGAGAACAGGCTGAGCCTTTGGCAGAAGACTGACCAGCAATACCTGGGTGTCCTGGGTAACCCAGGTATCTTTCTGATCCCTCTTTAGAGGACAGGGCCAGGAACAGCGTTTCCCTCACACAGGGACCCAGAGAGGCCCTGCCTGGGTGAGATTTGACTCCAGGCTGGTAAAGCCAGGGGAATGAGTATTCAAATGTTACTGGGGTCAGAGGGGAAAAAACCCCAAAGTGCAGGCAGAGAAGGGGGAAAAAAAAGAGATCATGTTGTAGCTTCAACAACATGAAGCTACATGTAGCTCTGTTGCTTTCTCCCATGGAATCAGAGGTTTTGGCCATCCCTTGCTGCTCGAGGACAGCCTGAGTCCTGTCTCTCTGGAGTTTTCCCCTAAAAGAGCAAGATGCTTCTCTCATCACTTGATGCATCCGTCCTGCATCATCTACCTGCTCACATTTCCATCCACTACACCTTTTTTATTAATGATGTACTAGTTTAAATCCACTACAGAGAAATGCACAGTTTGTGTGTAGCAGGCAGGGAATTGCAGGCTGCCCACTCTCACAGACCCGGCCACCCACACAGTGGCAGTTTAGAGATAAACCTTGGAACTTGCCACTAATTGTATCTGAAGGCAGGATGAGCAAGAACAGAACACATAAAAGCTGATTTAAAAAAAAAAAAAAAAAAAAAGAGTAAGGGGTTAGGTGTATATGATCCAAACTATCATAACTGTCCATCAACTACTGACTCACTGAGCCCATGGAGAAGCTCACCCCACAGCTGGATAAGCTGCTGTTACTGCTTACTGGGATTTTTGGAGCTGCTTCCAAAGCACACAGTGCCAACTACTTTCAGGCACAGAACTGCAAATCAAATGGACTATTACTTTTTGCTTGCCAATACGGCAACTGCTCTGCTCCTGATCCTTTCCTCTCGGACCTTTTCATTTGTCTTTTCCATTATTCCTATCCCCAGGCCAAGCTCCAGGGAAGCCAGCTGAGCCCTGGCTCTTCTATTCCTACTGGGGGGAGCTGGGTAGAGGTGAAACCCCCAACCCACTGCTCTAACCGCTTCAGGTGCTTGGTCCTTTGGAAGAGTGCTTGGTCATTTTGGAAGAGCCGTACCTCTCCTCCCAGGAGGAACCTGGCAGGCTGCAGCCCTCCCTGGCCTTTTTCTTCTCCTTCCACTTTGCTGCTGTCGTCTTCTCCATCAGCAGGCTGTGGTCCTGACCAGGCAAGGTGCTCAGGAGAGCACTCGAAGGGTGAAGGTGCCGGGACAGTAGCCTCAATGCGCAGGACAGAGCCATGGTTGGAAGGATAGGGGCTGCACCCCTGCAAGCAGCACAGCAAGCCCACTGTCAGCCTCCCAGAAAGTGGCACGTCAGCTACACACCTGGAGACAAGTTGACAAAAACAACATGCTCGTGGCCAGCTCCACTCCAGAAAGTAAATCACTTAGTTTAAAAATAACCACAGCCGGCACGGCCCAGCGGGTGCATTTTCCCTCTGCTCAGAGCTGCCGGACGGTGCTCGCAGCGCAGCCAGTGCCCCTGTCCCGGGCCGGGCGGGAAGCGCGGAGGGAGCAGGCGGCTAAAAGCGGGGTTTCCTTCCTCGGCCGCAGGCGACCGGCCTCCAGCAGCCAGTGCGCTGGGGCTCGGTCAGCAGCGCCCGCCGCCAGTCCTGCTTGCCCTGGGCCCCGCCGGTGCTTTCACAGCTCAGCTCTTACCTCGCGTGACGAACAGCTCGCTCCTTCCGCTCGCGGCCGATCGCCTCCCTGGGCGTTCGGGTCTCGCGTGGCAGGATGCGGCGTGCTGCGCTTCCACCGCCCCGCGCGCTGTTTACGGCCCAGAGACCTCCCCGGGCCGGGGAGCTCCCCGCCGCGCTGCGAGGCGGCCGAGCCCC
>NW_008825532.1:2145531-2147422 GCF_000699105.1 Pygoscelis adeliae
CGCCCCGGCACACGCCAGGGTCGCAGCGCTGCACGCCACAGGCCTTGGCGCGCGCACAACCACGCGGTGTCCCGGCAGCTCCGCGGCAGTCCGGCACCCGGGAGCGCCTCTCCTCGGCGAAGGCCGCAGAGGATGCCAGCAGCCACGCAGGGCGTGAGACCACCCTGCGGAGCAGGGCAAAGGGGCTCCTGCTCTCGCCCGCCCGTGGGGGCGGCGTCAGCCGGTGTCACCGCAGCTCGCCCCGAACGCTCTCTGCCCATTTAGGCACCTGAAACGAAGAGAGCAGCAGCGGGTGCGATCAGGCTCCGATCCGTTCTGTCCCGGGGTTTAAGCGGCCCGAAGAATTCTGCAGGAGTGGCCCCGTAGCTCCCGGGACTGCGGGAGAAGGAAACTGCCCCGGGACACCCCCTGCACAGACCCCCAGAGCCTCTCCCAGGGTCCTGCTGGCAGACAAGGCTGTACAGCAGAGCTCGTCTGCTCGGCTCTGCCGGCACAAATTGCAAATTACAAATTACTGTAGTTATGGTCGCTCTCAGACCTGGTGCCTCGAGGAAGGTTTTCGACAGTGACCAAAACTTATCTGTGTGCAGTTTTCAAGTGTTCCGATTTCAGGTAACCTAGGCATCTTAGAGACGTCCCTTGCCTGGGAATTAACTCTACACAGCTATCGCTCTAGCCTCTAAAAATAAGTTAGGAGTACAACAGTCACTTTTTTTTTCGATAACCGCCACATAATATTCCAGTAACAGTTTCATCTATTTTAACTGGAGAGGGCCGTAACGGCTTTTCATGCACGGATTTTTATCTCACAAAGTCTCAGCCTTCCGCAGGGTCTCCGAGGCGTGTCTGCTGCAAGCGCGCCTTTCATTTACCATTAGCTGGGTGTACTAGAATTGCGCTTTATTTACACGACACACACGATTATTTGGGGACCACCAGGGCATCTCGGGCGCCCAGAATAAGCCATCCCCTCCTTGAGATCGCACCTTAACACTGCAGAAGTTTGGCTAGGCCCGTAGGCAACAGCTGGGTGCACCAAAGGCAGCGGGTTCATTTCTTTTCCGATCTGAAGACTAGCCTTCTTCACCTAAATACTGGAAAAGGTCCCAGCAAGCAGAAAGCAAGAGGCAGAAGTGCCCAACAGCAGACAGGAACAGCGGCTGAAGAGAACCAAGCAAACAGTCCACCCCAGTAACTCATCCTTCTCCACCTCCACCATTAGTTTCACTCCTAATTACCCTCAGCTTGTAGTAGGTTTGCCACCTTGCAGTCCGAGTTCTCTAGGTTACCAGCTGTCCTACAGAAAATGTAGTCACACCACCACCGGTTCCCCAGGCAACCACTTGCAGGTCAGTGACCAACTCCTGTTGTCCACCTTGAGAGCCAAATGCACGGCCTCACGCTGGCTGCAGTGTCTTTTGTTTTCAGGAGGCCGGGGGGGGGAGGGGGACGACGACGACACAAACCACCAAAGAATCTCATTTTAATGTGGTTCTTTTTACAGAGCAGCTCCAGCAGCATTTGGTTCCTAGATGTGCAAACCCTCCAACACACGTTCCCCGGGTGACAGCCTCCTAGCAAGTTCTCCTGTCTGCACAGTGCAGCCAGCTCTTTACGGAACAGCCTGGTTCTGCCTTGAATCGGCCTCTCTGCTTCGGGATCACACTCTTCCAAGCAGGGCAACTTTCAATACATGCAGCGAGTGGTTTACCACGACGCAAGACAAACGAGCAGACGAACACAGTCGCTCATCAATCATTACTTGCTTCTGTTACAGAGTTCACACGAAAAATAAATAGCGAAGTAGAGGATACACCGACAGAGACCGTGGCGTAAGCAGCCAGTCCAAGCCCGGCCCCGCCGCCCTGCGGGGGCACGGCGAGGCCCGCCC
>NW_008825532.1:2148750-2155747 GCF_000699105.1 Pygoscelis adeliae
CCGGCCCCGCGCTGTTCCCTCCCCTCCGGGCGCGCTCCCGAGAGACACCGCCCGGGGCTGCAGGGACGGCGCCCAGCTCTGTGACCCCGGGACGTGCCGAGCTGTGGGGAGCCGAGCTCGGAGGTGCCCCTGGCTCCCGGAAGCAGATGGCCACAGCCCGCGTCCCTCGGGGCCGGGGGGGAGCAGCAGCAGGAGCTGCCTTCACCATCGAAGAAAGAAGACATGGCGTGGGGCACCTGTCTCTCGGGAGTGAGCATCAGCCCCTTCGCCCTGTGGCTTCTGCTACTGCCCGGGGGCTGCTTCCGCTTCCCTGCCAGCCTCCTGCTTCCTCCTGCCTGCTAGCCCCCCACCTGCACTTGGGGTCCCATCACCTGCACCATTGTCCCTCTTGTTTCCCCCAAAAGGGAAACCTGCACTGGTACTGTGTGTCCTGCATGGCCCTCTGCCGCGGAGCGGGGTGCGGGGTGCTGGCCAGGCGTGGGGTCGTGAGGATTTCTAGCCCCTCTGCTGCTGTACAGGCAGGGAGGTGTTGAGGGACTCCGCTTTACAAGGGGGGAAACTTGACTTCCCACCAGCTGTATAGGGTGCACATGCTCTGGTGTCACAATGCTGAGGCTTCTGAACCACACACCATTATAACGCTAATTCGAAAATGAGAACAGTTCTGTGACCTTTATTTGCAGCTTTCCACAGGAAGAGCTTGGCTTTCGGTATTTCCCACCACCCCCATTAAAGAGAAAAATATCCCTCTCCTGCTCTTAATGTTTTTAGTAGCAGAGATGAAAGAGCACAGTGAGTCTTGTCCTCTGATTTTTAAGGCGCTCCTTCAACAGAGCTACAGTGAATTTGGGGTTGCTCAGACCTTAACTTGAAAGGTCTGAGGATTCAGTCTTTAGTGAAACACTTTATTCTCCCAAGTATTATTCAGGTGTTTGAGCTAAACAGTTACTAGAACAGTTCTAGTGTGAATGAAAATCTGAATGAAATTCCTCCCTCCTCCTCATTGCCCAGGCTGTGTTTGCCTGATGTGTGACACGCTCAGTCTGTGTCTCGAAGTCTGCAGTCTTCTAAAATAAGCAAACAGATGAGCATATGAAATGGAAGAAGAACAGGGGAATGTTCTCTTCTGCAGGAAGAGAATGGACACCAAAGAATAAGGCAGGCAGAAAATCTTGCTAGGCACTTCTGTGGTGCATTCCCTTTGGCTGTTGGACCCCTTGCTGGACGTTCTTGGCATGGTCCAAGTGCCAAACAGTGCTGTGCAATGGCCAGGCAAAGCTGCTGGTCCTGGGTGAACACGCCAGTGAAATGAGCAAGGGAAAATTGCTAAAGGAAGCCCAGAGCTGTCTGTTTGAATACACAGAAAAAGTGAGGCTGACCTGGAGTTACAAAGACTGCGGTAACAACAAGAGAGGAAAAGTTACCATTGTCCTGGTTTGCGGTTACAGGTTTGCAATGTTTCCTGGCATGCCTGTCCTCCAAGCCCCGCAGTGCACATTTCTGGGCTCCATCATGGAGCAAAATGTTCACCCACTGCCCAAGCAATGCTCTGATGGGTGTCTCCCTCTTCTTTTCCCAATGCTTCTGCACTCATCACCTCCCTTTTCCTGCTTTCTCTGGTGTGGAGATGGTGTGGCACTTAGAAAACATTCACAACAGATTCCCATTCCCATTCCTCCCATTGCTCCTCTTCCTCCGATTGAAAGAGCCTGTCTCAGTCCTGGGCTCTGTACCTGCTCTTCCCCAGGCTGGGTGGAGACCCTAGGCCAAGTCTGTTTCTCCTTTGATGCTTCCAGCCTTCATTCTTCCTGGGAAATGAATTCTTCAGCTGTGTCAGCAGAGCTAGTGCAGGAAAAAGTAAGGTCCCAGTTATCCTTTCCTCTTCATTTACCCTCCCAAGGAAGCTCTAGCCCTGGTGATGTCAGTGGAAGAAACATGAAGTGGTTCCAGTTTCTTTCTCCATCTTCCCAGCAAGTCTTGTCTGGTAAATACCAGCAGTCAGAGCAAATCCTTGATGAGAAGGTGTCATGCCTGAGACCTTGGCCCCACTGGAAAGCCTATATCTCTGTCACAGGCCTGCTGTGGCTCAGCCCCTCCTAGTTCCTTAGGAGAGGTCTCTTCAGCCTGCCCTGGATGGTGCAGAGCACAGCCCTCCGGAAGCTGCTGGACAAGAAGAAGAAGATGACTGGGTCAAGGCAGCTGTTGAGGGCTGAGATACAGAGCACAAGCTCATTAGCGAGGTGGAGACCCTGCTTCCAGGGCAGACTAGAAATGGCCCCCACTTGTGCAAGGATGTAAGGAATGCGGACAACGTGATAGGGGGTGAAGCATACAATGAAGATGACCAGGACTATGAAGGTCTTGGTGATGGCTCTCATGCTGGTCCTCTTCAGCTGCTGAGCTTTCACTGAGGAGACTCTATGGAGCTTGGCAAATATCTTGCTGTAGAAGTAGAGGAAGAGCAGCAGCAGGATGAAGAAAGTGGCTACTGCGACCATGTTAAAAGCTGCTGCTGTGGTGCTTTTGCTCCTGAAGTGGAAGCATTTATGGTCACAGGGCCCTTTTCCTCCTGTCTCAAAAAAGAAAGGCAGCATGAACGCTGTGTGCACCAACCAAACCACCCCAGAGGCCATGGTGCTACAGGATACAGTGTGAATCCTAAATTTCTGCAGGGGCCGGATGATCTTCAGGTAGCGATCAAGGCTGATCAGGCTGAGGAATGTGATGCTGACATACATGTTGAGGTAGAAGAAGGCCCCGACGATGTTGCAGAAGATCAGAGGCTCGCTTTTGCTTTGAAAGGCGATGCGGAAGGGCAGGCAGAGGGAGAGCAGCAGGTCAGAGAGCGCCAGGTTCCTCATGTACACGGTGATGGAGGTCCTGCGCTGCACGCCACACAAGAACACCCAGAGTGCCAGGGCGTTGCTGAGCAGCCCAATGATGAAGATGTGGGAGTAAATCACAGGGAGTGTCACAGAGAGGAACTCGTCTTGGATCTGACAACAGGAATTGCTGAGTCTGTGCTCTGTGAGCTGGCTGGCAGAAAACGGGGTGGTCGGGGAGTCCATTGTTAGGGCCATGGATCTGGAAAGAAAAATGCAGGAGGTATTGGAGCGGACATCTGCATGAGCTGGCTCCATGCAGGCACTGTTACTTGTAGGTATTGAAGACCCCTGCGGTACCTCTGTGGTTCCCTGGTGCCCCAGGTCACTGCAAACACAACTTTGTGGTCCCCCAAACTGTTATGTGAAGGCCACCAGCTTGCATAGCAGATGGAAAACCGGAATGGGGACTTAGGAGCATGAGTCTGCCAGGTTCACATGCTGGCTTTTTGGCACTGCCTGAGAATCTCCCATTGGGCTCAGGCCTGCAGGAAAACCTCCACAGAGAATCTGCCCATTTAACACTGGTGAGAAAACAGGCCACCACGCTCCTGCCACAGGCTGGGCTGGGCAGCCGGCAGCACTCTGCTGTCCCAGATGTGGTAACCGTCTTTTCTCCTGGCTTCCCTCGTGCTGTTCCGTGTTACCCTCTGATAAGAAAGGATGTGAGACTGGAGTGGTGGAAGTCGGTTGCTGTGTGCTAGGTAAGCACACCCTACTAAATAGCAAAATCTGGGGTTCCTCAGCAGGGGAAAAACACATTTTTGATTGTACATGAGCAACCAAATGGGTACAGCAAACATGAATTCAGACCACATGCAGCATGATACATATAGATATCTTGGTGTTGTTGAGGGACACTGCTGAGGTCTGTCAGAGCTCCTTACCGTCCCCTCTGAGGCTGGGAAATCAAACCCACATCCGGCTGTTCCTTCGTTGCCATTCTGCTGCTCTCACGTCAGATACCCAGGCTTGCCTCAGGAGCAAGGCCCCCCTCCACCAAACTCTTCCCTCCTACCCAGCTCTCCCTCATGCCCATCCCTTCTCCCCCAGTGATCCCAGCACTTGCAAGGTGCAGGACAGTGGGACCAGGGCTGCAGCTCTTGGCCAGCAGTGATGGTGCAGGGGGGTGCACTTGCGCTGCCGGTTCAGGTGGCTAGGCTGGAGCTCTGACTCTGGGCGCTGCGTACGTGTGTGTGCCTGCGTGGTTTTGGCCTCAGCCCTCTTCTCATGACTTTACCCATAGCCGCTTTTCTGTCTGTGGTGCAAGGCTGTAGGGCTCCTCCACCAGCAAGGAGCAGGGAGCAAGCCCACGTCAGGGTTGGAGGCATTGCAGCCCGGCTCTGCCCAGCCCTGCTGGGGACTGACCCTAGAAGCACTTCGTGTGCCCACAAGCTCCCATTTCCCCTGGACAGGGATAGGAGGCCTGGTTCCTTCCAGCCCCTCACCTTTTACTCCTCTTCCTGCTTTCTATGATGTCGAGTGACCCATAGCTGCAAAAACCTCCAACTTCCTTCCCACCTGCCACAACTTCTCTAACAGACTTCTCCCTTCTTACATCCCCAGCATGGACTGCAGGGCAGAGCCAGCCTCAGGTGCTTTAGGATGGAGGCAGCAGAGCTAGCTGGATTTGCTGCTTGCGACACACGGTGCTTTAAAAACACCATGGGTTGAATGCCTCAAATTCACAGTTCTGGCTTGCTGCATGGGGGTGATGCCACCAGGCACCTGATTGCTTCAGGCTGGATCCTTGTGGCATCTGTGTGTGCCTGCGTATGCACCCACCACAGTGCCTCTTACCTGCGGGTAAGAGGTCCCTGCAAGTGCAGGCACTGCTCCCCGTGTGTGTGTGCACAGCCTGACTATCGATACAAGCATATAGAGAGCTGCGTGTGTGTCATGCAGGGGTGCGTGCATGTATGTACAGCTCTGTGTGGGTATGTGCATGTATGTACAATTGCATGGCAGTGTGACCTTCATGTGCAAGTGGGAGTCGGTAGAGCGATACACATGCTTTGTGTGCGTCTGCATGCTTGTGACTACTACAGGGCTGTGACAGTTTGCCTGAGTGTGCACAGCTGTGCCACAGTCCCCACACCTGTGTGCAACTCCAGCCATGCTTGAGCCCATGTTTGTGGCAGATGCCCCCTGCCTGTCCTGGGCTCCTTCTGCTGAGCCCGCAGCTCCCCCCACCCAGCCCCAGCCCAGCTTTTCCCACCAGCCATGGTCCAAACCTGAGCTAGCTGGCCTCAGTACCCCCTGCTCCCTCTTTCCCCTCAACACTCACCCCCTTGACAAAAACATTCCAGTGACTCATAGCAAGAAGAAAAGCCACCCCAGAGTTACCTACCTCTCTCAGCACCTCTCCTCTGCTCCTTCCCCTGCTGTGACAGCAGTTCCTGCTCTCACCGGGGCCCCTATAAGCCTTTGGCTGGTGACGACATCTCTCACCGTGACAAACATCCTCCACGGTTTCCCTGCTTCTCCCTTGATGGGTTTTTCCCCTTCTGGCCCTGGAGAGGAGGTGCATTTTGCAGGGGTTTGTCCTGATGCAGGCTCTTCAGTGCACCCCATGCACCCACTTCCCCGAGCAAGCACTTGCCACAGAAGCAGCAGCTCATGCGAATGAGCCGATTTAGAGAGAGCAGTGGTCCAGCCCAGGGTGCTGCTCTCTCCAAGTTGGCTCATTCACACCAGCATGGGTCAACCCACAAGCTGAACCCAATATGCCTTGTGAAAGCACCCCATGCCACACCATCCACTGCCTTCGGGGACCACGGGGGGTGCTGGGCACTTAGGGGAGAGCTTATCCACAGGGAAATGGGGCACGGTGGTGTGCCACCGCTCACAGCTACCCTATGGCATCAGGGCTGCGAGCGTGGGTCTATGCTGTCAGAAGGAGGAGCGTCTCCCAGCTTTTGCCCACGCCGAGGGGGAAGTGATTCAGCTGGAAGTCCCTGAAGCATCCACTTTCTTGGAGACCCCTAGCCTGATCCTGGACTGGCTTCAGCCCTGCCCAAATGATATTCCCAGCTTGCCTCCACCAAGCATCTGGCTGGGGCAGCATGGAGACAGACCAGAGCTGCCAGGGCAGCTCCTCCAGGCATGGGAATTGCACAGAGAGGGGACAGGTGGCTTGTCCCCCAGCCCTCATCCCAGACACCAAAAGCACAACAGCCACGTGTGTGGAGCAGATTGTTCTGCCGACTGTTTCCATGTTACCAGATTTAGCTCACAGAGCAGTATGAGGTGTGCCCACACAGATGCAAATAGCCCCGGCAGGCAGGGGAGGAACAGGCAGGTGATGGCAGTGGAAAGGAGAAATCCTGGCTGCTGCAGCAGGGTCTGGCCGGGGCTGAGAGAGCAAACTGAGCTGTACACAGCTGTCCTGACCAAAGATGGGGGGCAGCACCCTCTGTGCTGTCAGCACTGCTGTGCACCCACAGAAGGGGAGGCACCAAGAGCTGAGGTAGCTGGGCAGAGCTGGGCAGAGCTCAGTCGAGCCCAGCATCCTCCCAGCCTCATGGCAAGTGCTGCAGCCCCTCTTCCCACAAATACGACTGTCTCCCGCCACCCTGGCAGCTCCTTGTGCCCCCTGGAGGGACCTGAACTCAGGTTCTCTTCATCTGCAACTCACGTTCCAGCATGAGCCTCAAAGGGCAGTAAATGAAGCAGGTCATGAGGAGAGAGTCAGTCCTCCGGCCATGCGTGTCCGAATGTCAGCAGTGTGAAATGTCTGTCAGCAGCGCAGGCGGTGCAGAGCTCTCGGCACCAGAAATCCCTGCTGTGACCAGAGCTTGGGGGCTGCTGGGCAGCTCGTGGGGGCTACGGAGGTCTGAGCCCCTTGGGGAAAGAAGGTGTCTACATCCTACCCTCCTGCTTCCCACCCTGCAGCCACCCTGCGAGAGGCTTTAGGTCCAGCTGTGTTCAGGCCCCTCAAAAGTAGGTCAAGTCACTGTTCAGGCAGGCTGGAGAGAAACCCCTGTCTGTACCTGCCTGTGCTCTTACCCCTTGGCAGGGACTCGCACAGGAAGCCCGTGGGCAGGCGCTGCACTGCCAGGGCTTGTGTCAGCACCAGCCACCCTCCTGCAGCAATGCCGCTTCCCAGGCCAGCA
>NW_008825532.1:2155851-2157454 GCF_000699105.1 Pygoscelis adeliae
GGGGATGGGCTGGGTGACCTGCCATCTTCTGTTTCACCGCAAGGCACTGTCACATACCGACTTAGTGGCTCTGGGAAACAGGAATGAAATCCAGATCCACGAGGTGCTTTACCAGCGGGTACATGTGGCTTGATTTGAAACACCTTGGCTGTGCTCCTCGGACACCCCGCGCCCCAACAGCATCCCTGTCCTGCATGAGCTCAAGGTGCTGCTTCCCTCCAGAGAGAAACCACAGTTTCCCCGTAGTGCCAGCGTAGGAGATGAGTAAGAGAGGAGGGTTTGTTCCAGCTGTGGAAATCTTAAAGCCTGAAGAATGGAGGTCAGAGCCTGTCAAACCCCTGATTTCTCCGTCTTGTCCTGGCATCTTGTGCTGCATCAGCTTCACCTCCAGCCCTTGCTGAGTGATTAGGAAAGATAAACCTAAGCAGACCTGCCAGCTGGCAGGCAGAGAAGTAAGTGTAAACTGAGAAAGGCCAGGCGATTTGAAAGTGCATCTCTACAGCACCAGCTGGCTGGTGTCAGCCACTTTCAAACATATCCATACAGGTAAGCACACCGCCACATTTGCATCCCCCATGTTCCTGCCCAGCCCTTCTGCAGTGACCTGGCTCCTGAAAGGGCCCAGGGAGGGAGCTGGGAGGAGTGAGCTCCCGGTTCCTGCCACCCTGGGTGGGAGCCACAAGGGTGTAAAGGAGAGAAGCGAGGCCAGGCTTGCAGGGAGGGACATCTTCTATTAGACCGGCTGGTACCACTGGGATGGCACCAGCCTGGCTGTGCAGCCCAGTCCAGAGTAGAGGTTGGCAGAGCAGAGGGGTCTGCTGGGACTGGGAGCCGAAATAAGGTCTTTAGTCCTGAGGATGGGTGGTTACTGCCCGTGCTTGACTTCAAGTGCAGGAAGCAGAGAGTGACCCGCAGATGCAGGCTGTCTTGCAGCACAGTGAGATGCTGACAGCTTGTGGTCTGTGCGGCTGTTGTGAGCTGATGTTGAGCATTGTTATGCCGCAGCATCATCACTTGCTTGGGGAATTTTTTACTCATTCTGAAGAGTCACAGAGGGATGAGCTACGTTACCGATCACACTTCAGTTTCACTTGCCAGCTTTGCAGTACCTTTTGTGAGCTAAGAGCATAGGTCAGAGTGGGTTTTTCTTATAATTCTGTTTGGGTTTTTTTATTATATTAATTGAACTCTGAGCATCAATGTGAAGTACTGAACTTGAACTACAGTTTCAGGCATTGACACGCACGCTGTCCTTTGGGACTAAGCTTTTACCAGTGCACCGATGGGACAAGTGTAGGAAAGCGCCCATGTCACAGCAACCACATGGCTGCTCTGAGCTTGTTCAGGGCAACCTGAAAGCGGAGTACCGCCTGTCACCAAGCCTGTGTGATATGATATTTGGGAGTGAGGAGAGAGCAGGAGCAAAGTTTTGCTGCAGAGGACCCCACAGGGCTCCCCAGCCATGTCACCTCAGCTCACAGTGTGGGTGTGTGATAAGTGGTATATTGTTTGTTCACCAAACTTGATGAGACAATTGCCTTTTGTGGTATAAGCTAAGGAAACTGGCTATGAGAGTTTGGACTTTGCCTAAGGTAATGAAATA
>NW_008825532.1:2161826-2172112 GCF_000699105.1 Pygoscelis adeliae
GCAGCGGGTGGGAGCGCGGGCCTCCGGGTTTCCCTTCTCTGATCTCGGGTAACTTCCCCCGCCCTCAGGACATTCAGCACACGGAGGAATTTCTCATCAAGCCCGAGTCTCGGATCGCCCAGCTGGACACGTCTCAGTGGCCCTTGCTGCTGAAGGTAGAGCGGGTTATAGGCAACCTCGTGGCCCGTCCCTGCTCCTTCTTTTGTTCTCTCTCAGTTCAGGCCCGTGGAGATGCACAGCTCTTTCTCTGTGTAACTCTGCTGCTAAGAAACCGCATGCATGACACTCAAAGCAGAGGCAAACCCTCTGTGTGCAGAAATCGTATTATAAAGTTTGTCCAGGGGTATCATTTGCATGCCTGCTTTCTAAGTTTACCGTCTCCTGTAAAGACCCCATCAGATTTCTTAAGATATTTATTTTGGTCTGACCATGGCCTGTGGTCTGCGTAGACTTCTGACTTGCTTGTGCTGAGTTTCTTGGGTACACTGGATTTATCCTGCATTGTGAAGGTTGGTATTCTGCTGCTTTCCTGTCTCTTCCAGTGCAGGACTTCTGTTTCTTTCTCTTTCTGTAAAACATTGTTGTGGTTTTATTGTTGGGCCATTTTCATTTTGGAAGAGGCTCTTTCACTTAAATGTACAAATCAGACATGTAACTGGGGAGATGTATTGGGGCAGAGCAACGTTAAAACCAAGGTGAGCTCAAGAACACTTGTAACTTTTGCTTGGATTTTGTAGAACTTTGACAAGTTAAATGTGATGACGGCACACTACACACCTCTTTCTTCTGGTGCTAATCCACTGAAGAGAGAGATTTCTGACTATGTTAGGTGAGTGCGATAAGGGCCAGAGTGGTTTCTTTTTCTTTCACAGTTAATATCTTCAAAACATTTTCTGTTCTGGATTCCCCTTGTACCTTTCTCCTTGACTCGGTGCCTTGCTGCTAACCAGTAAATGTCTAAATAGGACCTGCTGGTCACTTCCTGTGAAGTTTGCTTTGTTCTGGGGTTGTGGCTGGTCTGTGGACGGACAGGCAAACACTTGAGGAATTCTCTGGGGTCTTGTAGAAAGTCCTTTGGCCTGCTAAGCTTTGAGAGTGCTTGGAGTTTGTTTGTAGCGTTTGGTTTGGTTTAAGTGCAGAGTAGTGATGAGCAGTCTGGGGAGAAGAGAATTCTTTGATCATGGAATATATCACCTGCTGTGCGCAGAGCAGCTTGATGTGTGCTCACTGAGAGCAGCTGTGAGGCTTATCGCTTATTTGGCTGTATAGAAATACATTTTTTCGCAGTCATGACAAATATTGTCAAAGTTTTTGCGCTCTTGCTGTGTTTGCCCTGATGCTTAGCTCCCACTCTTTGTCATCTTGCACTATAGGTCTGGCTTTATTAACCTTGACAAACCTTCCAATCCATCTTCCCACGAGGTGGTTGCATGGATCCGACGCATCCTTCGAGTAGAGAAGACTGGACACAGTGGCACTCTGGATCCTAAGGTGACTGGGTGCCTCATTGTGTGCATTGAGAGGGCAACACGACTGGTCAAATCTCAGCAGAGTGCAGGTACGTTTATTGCCTGGGACTATTTACAGTCTAAGTGACTGGGGAGGTGTAGACTTCTTTTGGAGACAAAATGGAGATTTCCAGTCTTTGAAAGGGCCACCCTTGGTCTTCAGTGCCTTGAGCTTAAGGGTTGCTTCTCCTTCTCACTCCAAGCCAGTGAGGGTGCATCCATGCTGTCAGGTTTTTTTCTTGATTGCTTCTCTGGGACTTGTGCTGTTTTAAGTCAGTGAAAACAATTCTGACAGACTGGTTTCACGTACTAACTGAACTTATGGCCTCAGCCTCTACCAGTCCGGTGAAATAAAACTCCATGAAGAAATAAATGTTGCTGAGGTTTATTTTGTTGAAAGAATAACCAACTCCATAATAAACTGTGCGCACTTCCTAGGAGAGGTGGTTGTGAAAATTTCAGGGCTCTGTGGATGTGTGGCTGTGAAGCAGTGTGGACCTTGAGGGTCAACATTAAATGCAAGTGGCCACTCCTGACTGCTCTTGTCGTTCTTTCAGGCAAAGAGTATGTGGGAATTGTTCGGCTGCACAATGCAATTGAAAGTGAGGCTCAGCTTGCCAGGGTAAGTCTCGGCATGCTCTTAGTCATGCTGGCACTTTACATGCAAAGTGTTCAGCATCGGTGGGAGATGAGAGGGTAGGACTGGAGCTCAGGTGCGCTCTGTGTGTGAGGTGATGACGAAGTTTATCCATTCTCTGAGTGCAGTGGTGCTGCCCTCCTGCAGCACCCCGATTCCTGTTCTAGGGTCTGGGTGCTGTGCAGCCTCCAGAGACCCTCCAGTCTCCCAGTGTCCTACTGGGGGCTGCTGTGGTGTGTGGCTGGCTGCCTGCAGGAGTGAAGTGCTGGCAGGGGAGGGGGCCCTGTTTGGGGGGTTCTGTCCCCACTGAGATGAGGGATGATGTCTGATCACATACTGCCACCTGATGAAAAAGCCCAGCTGTGCTCACTGGCAGCTGGGTAGCATTTTGACCATGTCACTGGTTCAGATTGGCTTTATTAAATATGACATCACCAAATTATGATGAACCTTGTGGTTTCTCACTCATGGAAGTGGTTGTAGTTGCTGGAGACCCCAGGGTGCTCCTACGTTAGGGCACAGGTGCAAACTGTTACTTCTGCTTTACCCTCAGGCAATAGAAACTCTGACAGGTGCACTGTTTCAGCGACCACCCCTCATTGCTGCTGTCAAACGACAACTGAGAGTCAGAACCATCTATGAGAGCAAGCTGGTGGAGTATGATCCTGAGAGACGATTAGGTAAAACAGGGCTTTCCTGCTTTCTTCCTATTAAGCTGACAGCTGATAAAATTTCCTGTGAAATGGGCTGTTTCCTATTCTTGGCAGATGTCTTCAGATACAAATCCTTACCACAATCAAGCAGTAACTGCTTTATGCAGTACTTTGGTGTGCTGAGAAGCAAATCCCATCTATTTTTTGTACTGCTGCATCCTTCATTGAAGAGCCAAATGATGTAAATTAGATGGCATTAGCACTCAGTGCAAAGATGACCTTCATCTATCACCCCAGGCTGATGGCTCTGTGAAGGGTTGGACATACAGCTTCTCTTGGAGGGAGCTTCTAGATGTGGTTCATTTCTAGATATGTATTTAAATACTCTTCTGTCCTGTCCTGCTTTTCAGGTATCTTCTGGGTGAGCTGTGAAGCAGGCACATATATCCGAACACTCTGTGTTCACCTTGGTTTGCTGCTTGGTGTGGGGGGCCAGATGCAAGAGCTCCGCAGAGTGCGCTCGGGCATCCTGGGAGAGAAGGTAGAGTGGTAGCTCTAACTATAACCAGCAAATCTGTAATTGTCAGAATTGAAAGAGTTCCTTTGAACTGTGTTAGTTTTACAGTGTTAGGAGGAAGTATAGGTGCATGGCAGCTGGGAGGAGTTTTGTGACTAGTCCCAAAAACATGGGAGCTTTTGCCATAGGTGGTCTGTAACCAAAGTGTTGAGTTCAGTTCAGGGTGTTGCCCCTGTTCTGGTAATTAAGCTTTGGGACAGTGAGTGACTGGGAAGTGCACCATGGTGACTGAAAGTTTGTTTTATGCCACCTGTGTTTCTCAGCCTACAGACCATGCATGTGCCACAAGTTCAGGCGTGTGAACTGTCTGCTTAGCAGTCCGTGACTGCTTGGTGTCAGGGCACAATGCAAGGAACGTGCTTCACTGAAATGAGCCTGGGAGATGCAGTCTTGTGTGATCTTGAACACTTGTACAGTCTTTTCAGTCTGGTCATAGCTGGATCCTGCTGCCAGTCCAAACTCCAGAACTCAGTTTCTTTCCTTGCAAAGCAGGAATATTGGAGTGCAAGTGCTTCCCCACCCATCTGTGCTCTTACCACAGCTGTAGTCGCTGGCAGTCATTTCTGAATTCCAGGTGTTGGGTGCTTACAGCTGCTTCAAGAATTTATTCCATGTCACAGATTGAAGAGCTGGTTAATTTAGACTTCTACTCACTAATCTTTGTCTGGAAGTCCCAGGTATTTGTTTAAGTTCGGTCATATTTCAAGTTTCGTGTGGACAGACCTTATACACTAGATCCAAGTGCTGTCTGAGATTAGGAAGGTTGAAGTCTGTGGTAGCACAAGTCAGGCTGACCTCAAGCTGTTGATGGAAAGTATTCTTGCCTCTTTTAGGTTGCTTTTTTGATGTTTCTGACTTGGGCATCTGTTTTTCACTCCCTTTCAGCACACTATTTGCTGTTGGACTTCATCTGTTTTCTTGTGTGTGTTTCAAGTTGGTGGCTGGTAGAGTTTAGAGGGGTTGTGTCTTTGCAGGACAACATGGTGACTATGCACGATGTACTGGATGCACAGTGGCAGTATGACAACAACAAGGATGACAGCTACCTGCGAAGAGTTATCCTGCCATTGGAGAAACTGCTGACTTCACACAAGCGGCTAGTCATGAAAGACAGTGCGGTGAGTTCCTGAGATAGTGCCAGTTGACAGCCAGAGACTGCAAAGTGTCCTCCTAACTTGTACAGCTAATATAATAAATTGGGGGATCAGGATCCACGTGGTGTTCAGCGTTGTCCTGATTGTGAGCTGTGTAGGAGCTAGTATGGGCTACTGCCAGGTCAGCAGTAAGATGCAAAAGCCAAGAATTGAGTGGCAGAGAAGCTGCTCTCCTCACTTCAGGAGGATGCTGATGGTTATGAGATCTGCCTCACATGTTTGCTGTGATAGGTGGTTTGCTTTGCTTGCTTTTTCAAAAGCCCCCAAGTTTTGTATAGTGGACAATAAGAAATAGATAAGTAGGGATGTTATTGCTGGGACAGTAATGGCAATGGGAAGCTAAAATATTAGAGGCACTTCTTAGCTTGCTTTTATTCTCTAATAGCTTATAAGCCCTCCTGTTCCCTACATTTTTCAGGTTAATGCCATTTGCTATGGAGCCAAGATCATGCTACCTGGTGTCCTGAGGTATGAAGATGGTATTGAGCTTAATCAGGAGATTGTTGTCATCACCACGAAAGGAGAAGCTATCTGCCTAGGTATGAAACTCCTTGTTGTTCTTGTGCCCAGCTAACTGCAGAAATAATGGACTGCTTTCCAGTGAATGCACAACAAATGGGTCCCCATGCGCAAAAGGTTTAAATAGTGCTTCCTGATGGGGACTGTGGGTTAGTATGGCCCAAGGCAGCTGGTGTTGGGCAGGATGTTAAGAAACAGTGGCTGGATCAGTCCTTGGCAAGGTGTGAAGAGTTCTTCAGCCTGGTTTCAGCTGTGTGATGCTCAGGTGCGCTCTGTGTGTGAGGTGATGACAAAGTTTATCCATTCTCTGAGTGCAGTGGTGCTGCCCTCCTGCAGCACCCTGATTCCTGTTCTAGGGTCTGGGTGCTGTGCAGCCTCCAGAGACCCTCCAGTCTCCCAGTGTCCTACTGGGGGCTGCTGTGGTGTGTGGCTGGCTGCCTGCAGGAGTGAAGTGCTGGCAGGGTTGGAGCCCCTGTTTGGGGGGTTCTGTCCCCACTGAGATGAGGGATGATGTCTGATCACATACACTTCCTGAGCAGGTCAGTGTAAAAGGACTTGAGCAACTACTAGCTTCTGTGAAGTGACTTGAAAGGGTGCTTGTTCTAACCAGGGTCTTCAAAGAAGCTGTGTAGGTGGCAGGTGCTGACATACTGTACAGATGGTCTGTCACAGTGCTCAGTGCTGCACGGCCTCATTCTCTGTCCAGACCCACGGGACTGAGAGGCCTTGGAGGTGTAACACAGCCAAGCTGTTCTTCTCTATTGTTTGTACTGCTTGCACTCTGGTCATCTCGGGGACCTGGCAAGAAAAACTTAATTTATTGGTAGGATTAGTCTCCTCTAGTTTGGCTCTGCAAGGTTTTGGGAGCTGATGAAGGAGCAGCACTGCTCCTTTCTATAGTGGCGTGATTCCTTGAGCTGCCTGGAAGTGCTCCAGCAGCTGCTCAGAGCTCTTCCCCATCCGGTGGTGGTGGTGCTGCTCTGGGAAATGGTTGGTCTTACTGTGTTCGCTGATCCAGAACCAGTCTTCTGGTGTAAGCTGGAGAGGCCTGTGCTTATGGTATGGTTATCCATGACTGATGTGCTTGCTGCCTTTGAGCAGGGCAGCTCTCTGAAGCGTTAGTCCAGAACTTACCTCCAGTGAGCTTTTGGGGTGGGGGAGTGTTGCTCCTCTTTGTGCTGACAGAGGAAGAACAGGCTGAACGCAGCAGGTTCCTGCGTCGCTATTGCAGTTCTGCTGTTAAAGAGTTAATGAACTCTGCCTGCTTCTGCAGCCATTGCCTTGATGACCACAGCAGTCATTTCTACCTGCGACCATGGCATTGTGGCAAAAATCAAGAGAGTGATCATGGAGAGAGACACGTATCCCCGCAAATGGGGTCTCGGTCCCAAGGTGAGTGGCGTGGGGGTGTGGTCAGTCCCAGGGTGGTGGTGAGAGCCCAGCTGTCGGGATGTGGGACTCTGGGCCCATCGGGCAGAGCTGTGCCCGTGTCTTCTCCAGGGCCTCGGTCTAATTCTTCTGTGCTCTCCTGGAGCCACGATGGTGGCGCTTCCCAGTGCCAGGGCTGTGCCAGCCCAGTGCTGGTAGGAGCAAGGCTTTCCCTCCCAGTGGAGCCTGGGCAGCTCTACCTGAGGCCCAGCGGGGGCTACTGCTGGTGCTCAGGCATGGGCTTCTCAGGTCTGTACAGCACCAGCCCTCCTCTGGTGAAGAGCCAAATGATGTGAAGTGGATGGCATTAGCACTCTGTGCAAAGATGACCTTCATCTATCACCCCATACTGATGGCTCTGGAGGGGCTGGGCAAGGACCTGCTTTTCCTTCTGGTGCGACTGCAACAGTGCCAAAATGCAAACTGTCTTGTGAGACACTGAATTATGCCTGAAGGACAGGAGCAGTGGGAACACCTGTTGTTGGGTTCCTCTCCTGTCTCAGGCATGTGGTAGTCACGGAAATCAGCAGGTCAGCAGTGCTAGCTTAACTACAGCCAGGCTGGCATTTCACTGTGGCGAGTGATGCAGCTTGGACTTAAAACTCAGTGTCAAGTTGCTGTGGCTCATTCCATTCCTGTGGTTCAGGTGAAATGTAGAAAGCTGTGGGGATGCATGCACATATATCTCACAGCAAATGTGAGGTAACGCAGGCCAGTTCAAGCATCTTGGAGTCTTTAGCAAAGCCTTGCATTTGCAGCTGGAGTGGTTCAGCTGAAATACGGCAGGTCATTAAACTGGAGAAACCCAGTCAAAGATCTGAGCTCCATGATGTGCAGAGTCATCTTACTCTGCTGCTGTTACTTCCCCCACAAATTAGCCCTTATTTACTGATGAAGATGCCTCCTGTCTGAGTTTTGTAGACTGCTGTGCAGGGCATGTTTTGTGTGATTTGTTAGAAGGTCCTTGAAGAAGTGTTAAATCAGTAATGCTGTATTTGTTGGCTTGGCTTCTTCCTGGATTACCTCCTCTTAGGCTGAGTGGCTGAAGCCCTGGGTAGGATTTCTCCTCCCTGGAGCTGCAGTCTGACTTGTTGCACATTGCTCTCAGGCTAGTCAAAAGAAGATGATGATCCAGAAGGGTCTGCTGGACAAGCATGGAAAGCCCAACGAGAGCACACCGGATTCCTGGAAGAAGGAGTATGTGGATTACAGGTGGGTATAGGGTGTTTGGCTCCCACATGGTGGGCAGAGGACAGCCCCATGCAGCGAGGGCAGGGCTGTGTGCTGCGTTTGTGCTTGGAGCATATTAGGCCTGGCCCAAGGCTGTCCGGACCTGTGGGGTGGGGTGTGGTGGCATTTCTTGTAGTCCCAGGGAATGTGCTGCTAGTGGGCAGCACCGGAGGGAAAGGCTCTGAGCAGACAGTTATCCCTTTCTAGCCTGTGCGTGTGGTTTTAGAGGGAGTCAGTCTGCTAAATTAAATGGGGAAGGCCTTGCTGTTGTCCAGCCCAGCTGGCCCTGATGCAGGCTGCAGGTCTTCCCCACACCAGCCTCCCCACCCAGCGCCTGGCGTGGGTTAAGGAGCCCTTGTGAGGGGGACAGGGCTTTGTACTTGTACAAAGCAGCGTGAGGCAGCAGCTGTCCTGCTCAGCCTGGCAATCTCTTTCAGGGATGCTTCCAAGAAGGAGGCAGCTGCCATTCCCCGAGCTGTTTCAGAGCTGGAGAGGGCTCCAAAAGTGAGTATCGTTAGTGCTCTCTGGCTGTAAGATTGTTTGGGCCCTGATGAAGAGTGGATATGTGCCTGTTCCTTTAGGCGGTTGGTATCAGGTGCTGGATTATGTGCTACTTTGGTTGTTTTACAGGGGGTTGTGTTTCATATTCTGGGAGCCTAGTGCCCCAATGTGCGTTGTGGTTGCGTGGCTAGTTGTAAGGTGACCTGTTTAGGGCCTTACCCCCGGGTGTTTGTCTCTGGGATGTTGTACTTTGGGTGTGAGTCCTGTAGCACAGTATGAGAATGAGCAGCTCTGACTTGTGGTATATGAGCTGCAGCATCCAAGGAAATATGTTGTATGGAGCCACAACGGGGGTTTGTGGTGTCAGAGAACCTTTCTGGACGCTACAGACAGTTGCAGAAATATCCATGCAAGAGTTGCATCTGAAGTTCCCTAAGTCAGGGCTTGTGCCATGATCTAAGGATCTAAGGGCTTGTGCATGCACTTGGAAAGGTGCAGCAGTGTTTCAAACTCTGGAGCGTTTGGGGTATAGGAAACACTGAGAAATACGGGGTGCAATTCTGGCAGAAGCAAATCCTAGACAGTGTATGCTGGAGGGGACCACTGGCAGTCTGTAGCTCACCCTCCTGCTCAAAGCATTGTTAACTGCGAAGTTTGATTGAATCAGGCAAAATAGTTGCAATGGGCTTGCAAACAGTTTTCCCATCACTTGAGCTCCTTCGGAAGATGGCGTGTCTGACAACATGTTCCCCTAACAGAGGAAGCGAGAATCGGAGAGTGAAAGTGAGGAGGCTGTGACCCCACCATCCCCTGCCACCCCACCACCAGAGGAGCTGAGCAAAAAGGAAAAGAAAAAGAAGAAGAAAGAGAAGAAGGCCAAAGAGGCAGCTGAGAGTTGGGGAGAGCAAATAGAAGTGGTATGTAATGGTGCTGCCATGGTACAGTCCAAGCATGGGAGAGATTGCTGTCTGTCCCTAATACCTCCCGGATAAACACATCAGCATCCTGCTGTGCATGTCCCCAAAGTGCCAGGCTCCCCACAGGCAGAGAAAAATGTCTATATAGGTGCATTTGTAAACTGAACTGGTTGAGAGTGGTGGGAGATTGGGCAGGTGAGGCTTGTGGGGTTGGATCTGCAGTGGGGCAGGGATGGGGTGAGCAGCCAGGATGGGGTATACGTTCCTGCCAGGCCACCTCTGTGCTCTGGTGCCCTGTAATGGGCCCCTGTGGGAGGATGGTGCCTAGCATGGTGCTGACAGTCAGTGTGCTTGAGCACTTGTATGGTGTATTGTGGCCATGGGGAGCCTGCACTGCGTCTGGAGTGGGGCTGTTCCTTCTGAAATGAGCAGTGGGGGATTCCTTTTTGATGCCTGCCTGACCTATCCAACCTCTTCACAGACCAGTGAGACCGGCACCAAGAAGAAGAAGAAGAAGAAGAAACAAAAGGAGGTAGAAGAGAGCTCGGAGTAAGCGACCCGATCTGTCCAAAGCAGGCGACCTCGTCAGTAGGGAGGGAGGAGTCTGAGGCCTTGAGAAAAAGAGGACTGGCTGCATGGCAGAGGGGCCAGCAAGTTCCAAGTTCCTTTTCTGCTGTATATATGAGTGAGCGGGTGTGTTTGCCCAGGATACACCCTGCTCAGGTACCCCTCCTCATCCTGTTTTAAGGGTTGCCAGAGGAGTGAGATGCCTGACTGCCCCTGCACTGGATTGTTCTCTAAAGCTGAACACCATGATGCCAATAGAAGTGGTATCTTCAGGGAAGCTGTAGCTCCTGGCTCTTACTTGGTGTCTCTCTTTTCACCTTGAGAGGGAGGAATAACGTTTCTCCCCTCTTGTCCTGCCTCTTTCTTCCTTTTCTTCCAAGGCTGGAGCTGTTATCTGACAGTTGCAGCATGTGTTGGTGTCTGGAGGACTGGCTTTGTCATGGCCCATTTGGATGGGAACAGTCAAATCGTTTATTTGAAGGGCTCTGGTTTGTTTTAATGTGGCCATATGCTTGGCTTGACCCTCAGCTAGATGAGATCAAATAGTCCACGCAGATATTCTTCAGTATTTTTTTTTTTTAACTTTACCATAAAA
>NW_008825532.1:2172132-2188152 GCF_000699105.1 Pygoscelis adeliae
GTGCAGGGACCTGCTTGTTAGTTGTCGGCTGATCCCCAGACCCAGTGACCCTGTCAGTGTGTACCTCTTGCAGGCTCTTTGCTCTTCTGTACCCAGTTGTTGGAATGAGACCGTAGTGCTTTCAGTTGCCTTCCCTGGTTTTGATATCTAATACGCTCTGAAGGCTAGAAGTGGGGATGCTGCTGGGGGCCAGAAGCGAAGTGACCAGAAGGTGGCTGGCCAGTGTGCTTTTCTAAAGGGCTGTTGGGACCGGAGTCGTCGTGAGGAAAAGCTTGGCCAGAGGCAGCTCTGCAAAGGGTGCTGGGTGTGGGGCTTGGGTGGTTTCAGAAAGACTTGTCCTAATTTCCTTATCTGGGGTGGTTCACTGGGGGCAGGAGGGTCTCCTCTCTGTCACAGGGGTAGTGCTGAGCCAGGATTTTAGCCCCTTTTAATGGGGAAGAATCCAGGCTGCTTTGTTCTGAGCTTCATCCCTAGATGAGATGAGATTTTGTAACATTTGTCTTAGCCTCGTGCATTGCTTTTGTCTTAACGGTCTGACTTTCTCCCCTCCAATGCTAGGGATACACACAGGCAGTGGGGCCAGCAGCTGGTGGCTGTCAGAACCTGAGCAGAAAAAAAAAAAGTCCATTTTTATTTACTCTTTTTTACATGAAAATAAAAGCCCTATTTTTGAACGGGTGATTTTCTTGCTCATCTGGCTCCTACAAGAGGTCAGTGGTTTGTTCATGGGGAGGGGAGGCAGCTTCATGCATGTGCATGCTGCAGCTGGGCATGTAAATGGCTGCCCCTTCTGCCCAGCCTTTGTGCTGCTCTCCTGAAGAAGCTGCTGGTGCAGAGAAGTGGTTGTGTTGACATGGACCATCACTAGAAGGGGCCTTTTTTGCTGGTCAGGACTTCGCAGGTGCTATGGGGCCACCCTTCACTTCAGTAAAACCCACTGGGATGTGTGCCTTGAAGCTAGGTGTTCTCCTTCCTACTTTGCCTGTGCTGGAGTGAGCTGCTGGAGAGGTCTGACTGTGGCTGGAGGGACTGGTCCTGGCCTGCCTAAGGGTGTTAGGGTCAGGGATGTGGGAACAGACTTCAGCTGTGAGCAAGTGCTCAGCCTAAGAGGTAAAACACCAGTCAGAGCAATGTTTCAGCACACATTTATTGCTGCTCATTGTTTCCCTGCAAGTGGATCAGAACAAAGGTCCCTATTGCACATCAACAGATTTTATTTTTGGCATCCTTAAAAAAAATTGCGCAAGACTTCTTAACCCCCTTCGCCTTTCCCCTAGCTGGCTGCTGAATACACAAGTGAGATTCTTTCACCTAAATGATTGGCTATGGTTTGCCTGGGAGCCATGATGATGCTTCCTGGACATGGTCATGGTGGGGCTTGTGTGTCAGTAGACTCCTGCAGAAGAAGGAACCCCTTTGTGTGGGTGGCTTTTATGTTTGCTTACAGTGTGCAAGACACCCTAGAGTCAAAAACATACCTGGATGATCTTTGCAGAGACACTGTTTCTACTGCATGCAACAGATACTTGTGGCTGGATCTAATTTACCCATTGAACTGTCCCTCTGGGGTTTGGTCTGTGGGACTTCCTCAGCTGTTGCTGAGTTTTTCCAGCCAGGCAGTAATAATCCAAGCTGCATGGTGAGAATTTAAATAGTGAGTTTTTACAACTACAGTTGCACAGGGTGAATCAGAAAACTCCAAGCTCAGAATGCAGGGTGACACCTGCCTGGGGGTGGCAAGCTCCATGCCACCTTCATCAAATCCACGCTTGCCTTTTTGTGTTCTTCCCCATTTGTGAGGGGAAGCCCTTGGATGTAGGGGCTCTGGTGTGGTCCGTGTGAAGACTCCTAAGCTGTGGGTTTCCTTGAAGCCTCACGGACACCAGCCAGGCTTTTGAGGTGTTTGTGGTGCAGTGTGCACTCCTGCAATGGCAGGGGAATCTGCCTGGAAAGCCCCTGCTCTACCACTTCGCTTGGGACTGATGCAGAGAAGATTGGCTGGATGCTACAGCAGGACTGTGCTTTCCCTTGCCTCGTGAGGTGGGGAGCTGTGCTCTGAGCTAACAGGGTGCCCTGGGCTCTGCTGTAGCCACTAACTTAGCACTGCATTGCAGTGCCGCGGGAGGTGGCCATCCCTGCGGCAGCCCCTGTCCTGGGTTCCCCTGGGAGAGGTGATCCGGAGACCCTGTGTGTGTGTGTGAACCAATTGAGACCATGTCTGTGGAGCAGCAGAGGAAGGGAGTTGTGCTGGGCTGTGTGTGGATCAGGGGAAGCTGAGGAGAAGGTTTCTCCCCATGGCTGCAGGATGGTTGGTGGAAAGCAGCTGGGGTCGGATGCCCTCTCAGTAGACCCAGGAGATGGGCACCCACTGTGGAGAGCTGCAGGCCTGCTCAAAGGCTTCCTGCAGCACCTGGAGGCTTTCTTCCACCCCATTGTTGACCAGTGAGAGGTCGAAGTAGTGTGCGTATCGGCTCCGGATGCTCTCTGAATCCTTCTGGAGCTGCTGCAAAGCCTCTGACTGCAAGAAATGGGAGAGAGTGCTCAGGAGGCTGGGGAAGAGGGGAATTTCACAGCCCACCCCAACAGGCAAACTCCCTCCTACCACCAAAACAGCTCAAGTGGTTGCTAAGTATCAGAGCACAGAGCATCCCTGCAGCTTGTCTGACAAGCTAGGAGCTGTTGTGCGACCTCTGGGAGTGTGTGTCTGGGGGTTTTGCTGGACTTTTATGCGATGCTGGGAGCATCAGGTTATCTGCTAGAGTGAGGCCAGACCTGCTTGGTCTCATTTATCTTTAAAATGCTTTGTGGCAGCTCCCTGGGAGGAGAAGGTTCACTGAGCAGCAGGCTGCTCGTTACTATGCTATGCAGTGCAGCCAGCTCAAGGCCCAAGACTGGTTTCAAGGTAGGATCCCTGCAGGATGGTCCCTCCCCACTGGGTTTTGACCAGAACAGCGCTGGCTGGCAGAGCTGTACCAGCCTCTCTCTACTGGTTTTGGCAGCGATAGAGTTAAATTTCTTCACAGTAAAAGCAAAGCTGCCTGCCACCTCCTGCTGGTGTGGCTAGTCTGTACAGCTTTCCTGCTAGCAGGGACACAACAGCAAAGTCCAGACCAATTCCCACGTATCTCCCTACCAGAGCTTGAAACGCAGGCAGCTCCCTGCTTCTGGTGCAGGGAATGAGCTTGGGGTGCTGTGCTTGCTGCAGTGCTGCCGTGTGTTGTCTGGCAGCTCTTGGGGTGGAGAGAGGAGAGCAATAAGCAGTTTGCCTGGGTCATGTGAGCTCTGCTGGGTCACGTTTTGGCTCTGCTGCATCCCTTCTAGTAAGCAGTTACCTGAGCTGCGGCAGCTAGCTATATATAGTGCCTGCACCAGTGGGGCTGGCCCTGCCCACTGCGGCAGAAGTTAATTCCTCTGTCTGGAGGCAGTGGTGGGTGATGGGGCATGGAGGTGGGGGCAGCAGGCTGCCTAACTGCCCTTTCTGCCCTGACACTTGCCCCCCTTTTTGCCCCCCTTTTCACCCCCCTTCCACCCCCTAGCCTGCTGCATCTGGCTTTACAATGCTCTGCAGTTTGATGTGCCTCTAATGCTTGTGCAATGCTTGCTCTGAAGGCTGCATAAATATTCTCCCTGCAAACTATCTATCTTAAGCCTTACAAACCCCAAATTAATAGGTTGGGAGAGGCGGCCTTGGCTGGCCATGAGTCCAGGAAGAGCACAGTCGAGGGGTTTTCCCTGTTCTCCCGTTGCTTCCCATCTCCCTGCAGAGGTTAGCCCTCAGGGGAGCTAGTCCAGGCTGCGGCAGGGCAGGGTAGGCAGCACTGCTCCCTGTGTCAGGGGCTTCCTGGGAAATGGCAGCGTGTGGCTGCCAGCCTTGCGGTGCTTGGTGCTGCATGAGTTAACTGTGGTATTAGTACTGCTTTCATCCTAATTTTGGAGGGATGAGCATCTTAATGAGGCAAAGAATGAAAGGAGCTGCTGTTTGTGTGTCCCATTTGCATAGCTGATGGCAGAATAAATGTTCCTGCTCTGCAGCACTCCTGCAGCTGGAGACAGCCCTGGGTGCTGGGCTATGCACCCTGCTACATGTTAGTGGCCGATTATGCTGCAGGGATGATGGTTGTTGTGGGGGTGTCAATCTGGGAGGGAGTCTATGGCTGCAGGAATTGCCAATTCCTGTTTCTGAAGTCTGGGGTGAGGAAGTTGCCCTGCTCTCCTGGACCACAAAAATCAAACCAAACAGGAAGGAGCTGATGTGGAGCATGGAGAGAGCCCTGGGCTGCTGCCACGGGCTCCTCGCCCCCCTGCCATGGGCAGGCAAGCCTGGCCAGAGGGTGACTCAGCCTCAGCACCCTGCCACCCACCTGCTCTGCCTTGTCTGTTGGGGCAATGAAGACTATGAACGGGGAGAGCTCAGCCGTGCGGACAATCTTCAGGGTCTGTGGAGAGAGGGGTGTAGTTAACCAGTGTGGCCATTCCTCAGGGTGGGAGCTGTTCCCCATGCTGCCCCCCAGCCAGGGTGTGATGGTGCCCATGGTGCAGTGACGGACTAAAGGGGCCACTCCTAGTCTGGGGCCATGGGCCTTCCGGGTGGACTCCTGAGCTTGGGGGGGTAGTCAGGTGACGGGGGGCAGTTGGATGATGCTGGAGCAGGGGTCCCAGCATGGCTTCCTCTGCACCTCGTGGGGGAGGACATATGGGCATTCCCAGACCTGCTCTGGGCTGGCTACTGGACACAAGCACCACTTTGCGAAGCAGCACCCACATGCTTGGTGTTGGAGAGGGGAAAGACAGGGCCCGTGCTGGCCCTGCACCCCTACTCCCATGGCAGCCTGGCCCTGGCCTTGCTGTCACAGCCAGGTGCGTGCTGTGATGGGGAATACCCTTACTGCACCCGTGTCTTGGGAATGCAAATGCCACCCCAGCACTCCCTGGCCTTTTTCCTTTGGGACGGGTGGGTGGGCAGTGCACCAGGGAAGGCAGGGATAGTCACAGCCAGCACACAGTTCAATCTGTGGCAGCCCCTGTCCTGCCCACCCCTTCCCCTGCTCCCTACCTGGGGCTCAATGTCCAAAATAGCGACTTTGTCCTGCTGGTGGATTTTGTGCACTGTTTCAAACTTGGTGCCAAACATGTTTCCCTGGTAGCTTCCAAACTCCAGGAACTCATTGGCTGAGATGTCCCGGGTCATCTCCTCGGTGGAGACAAAGTAGTAGTCTGTCCCATCCACCTCATTCTTCTTCTGGGGGCGCGTGGTGTCTGGGGAGGGAGGGAGATGGTGAGTGCTGGCCCTGAAAAGGACTGGGGAACAGAGTGGAGTGGGCAGCCTCTGCTCTGGGTGACCTGGGCATCTTGCCTTCCCTTTTTGAGCATGGGGCTAGGGCATGGAGGACCTGTGTACCTCAAGACTAGCCTTTACTAATCCCCCTTCAACTCCTTCTTGCTTGGGACAAATAGGGAACTCAGCCAGCCCGAGGAGAGCCACTGGGATGTGAAGAGTGAGGTTTCTCTGCAGTGCGGGCGGTAGCAGCCCTGCAGCCATCTGTGGGTAGATTCAGCCCATGGGACAGCAGGCAGGGAGGCCCTACAGTGTGCCCTGTATGGTGGCCTCTGACATCGGGGGCTTGGTGGAGCTGGAGGAACATCTTCCAACCTCCCATCTGCTGTCAGAAGGTCCTGGCTCAAGGATGTGAGAGGAAACGCGCCCTGTGCTGTGCCTTCCACCCTGGCTGGGCACTTACATGGGGGTGGGTACATGAACTTCTCCGGGTTGTTGCTGAGCAGAGCATTCTTGATGTGGCTACGTCCCACGCCGCTGGCCCCTGCAGAGAAGGAGGGATGGATGCTGGAGCCAGGCTCAAAGAAGCCTCGCAGGAGATGCTGGGGCCCCTCTGCAGCTCTGAGTCTGAGGAAAGGTGCAGAGCTCCTGGGGCCTTGCCCAGGATCTGCTTTCTGAGCTGGTCTGTGGTGTCTTCCAGCCCTGGAAGAGGCTCTCCCTGCCCTGGGCATGCTCACCTCCAGCTGGAGGCAGGACCGGTGCCCAACAAGCAGCCAGCACGGCTGGGCCGTGTGGGCTGCCTCTGCCTGCGGGGTCCACCACCGAGTGCTCAGTACCCACAGCGTGGGACTGCTTGCTTTGGTGCAGCTGCGCAGACCAGAGCTCCTTTTAATAAAAATTATCCAGAAAGATACTTAGGAGCTGGAAACTCCTGAATTAACTCTACCTCGGCATTGCAGTGCAGGTGCTAGACCATATACAATACTGCATGGAGGAGGTCAGCCTGCTTGGTGATCACTGCAGGCAGAAGAAATGCTCCCCAGAGCCTACTAGGTTTTGAAGGGCAGCACTGCCCCAGCCCCTGTCCAGTCCTGGTTCCCCCTGGGACCCACCACATGTAGCCCTTGTGCTGCAGAGGATGCCTAGGGCAGGACCTACCGATGAGCACCAGAGTCTTCCTCTTGAAGGCAGGCAGCCTCACCACCTCCTCATATGAAACCACATCCAGCTGGTCAAAAACTGGGGTGGAGGAGAAACGAGACAGCGAGTGGTCAGAGCTGACTCAGCCACAGCAGCAGGACCACATGTGCGCTGGACCGAAGCCAGGTCCTTGGGCAAAACAGAGGGAGTGATCAGGGCCGGGCTGGGAGCTTGTCCCTGTTTGGCTACGTGGGGAAAAGGATAGCAGCCTCAGCAGCAAGCAGCACGTGTGGTGTGGAGGGGGTGCTGGGGAGCTGGACCAGCAGCCACCAAAGGAGAAACCAGCCCTGCTTTCAGTAATTCTGCTCAGGACAGTAGGACCTAGGAGCTGGATGGGGAGGTGGCAGGATGCTGCAGGGAGCTTGTTGCTGGGGGAGCTTTATTTATCTTGCTGATTTACAGCCTTGTTTGTTGCTGGTTGGAGCTGCAGGCTGGGCTAGGAGCCAGCACGTCCTCAGGCACCTGCCTTTGCTGGCCCAGGGCGTGCTTAGCACAGGGCATTTGCACAGGCGGCTGGGTGCAGGCTCCCTGCCCCACCAGGGACACAGCTTGGCAGCTGTGGGGAGCAGTTCGGGCTGCTCCCTAATTGCTGAGCAGCAGCAAGGCCACCACCTGCCCTGCATTCAGCAACCCGTGGAGTTTGAGGGCCCGGGAGCCCGACCTCCCAAGGAGCTCAGGGCCAGGAGTGCCAGGGCTTGTCACCGCAGGAGAGCCCGGGAGCTCGGTGCCTGGCTCCCGCGTGAGTCAGCCCTGGCCTCAGGCACTACAGAGCTGCATGGGGACACAGATGTGGCCACCTGAGGGGTATGAGGACTTTGGGGAAGGGACTCAAAAAAGCTGACAGCTGTGGGGTATCCTCCCGAGGTTCCACTGCCAACACAGCTGGGCTGTTTGATCTGACTCCCATGGAGGACAGACCCACCCCTGGCCAGAGGCCGGAGTGATGGCCAGGGCTGGGGATGGAGCCCACTGCCCTGCTCACACTTACTTGAGCTGTGCTTGGCCAGGTATTTATCTTTGCACTTCTTCTTCTTCCCAAAGGGGCTACAGCTCGGGGATTCACTCTGACTGGACTGGGTGATGCTTGCCACACGCCTGCCGAGAGAGGAGGACACCACCATGGTCCAGCTGTCACCCCAAGCACTGGGGGAGCAGTGAGATTGTCACTCAGACATGCAAGGGCAAGAGGAGCAGGGTGGCTGCTGGGACAGGTAAAGGCTCATCCTGAGACAGATGAAGGGGACATTTGCCTCCTTTTCCCAGCAGTGACGCTGGTGTTGTGCAACACGGTCACACTCCTGGTAGCACACAGTCACTGTTCCCGCTTCCACTCCCACATCCAGCCCTTCTGGGCAAATCTAGGGACCTACCAC
Organism: Pygoscelis adeliae; assembly: GCF_000699105.1. Lineage (NCBI taxonomy): Eukaryota > Metazoa > Chordata > Aves > Sphenisciformes > Spheniscidae > Pygoscelis > Pygoscelis adeliae. The sequence goes on from NW_008825532.1 coordinate 2,179,981, forward strand.
TCCTGCAGCTCTGGAGAAGGGATGAGTCCCGCCGACTCGGTGCAGGAACCCTCCACCCGGCCCTGCCACCAGTTGCTGTCATCCTTGTTTATGATTTGAATCACGTCGCCAGTCTGAAACTTCAGTCCCGCTTCCTTGCAGGGGATCAGGTTGTCTTTTTTGGGGTCATAGTCAAACTGCGCCCTCATGAACATCTGCAAAAGAGAGAGCGGGCCGGAGTCAGCATGGCCATGCAGGGTGGCTGAACGTGGTCATGTCCAGCTCCTGGCCTCATATTGCATTCCCCGGCAGTGACTGCAGAGCCAGCTCCAGGCACAAGGTCCCTGCTCCATGAGGGACCCCAGACCATGCTGTTTTCCAGGCCCCACAAGGCTGGGTGGGGAGAAAGGAAATGCACAGAGCCTTGGGGGAAGCTCTTGGGCATGGAACTGCAGTGAAATGTGCTGGTGGGTGAAGGGAGGGAGGACGGCATCTTGGCCCTACTGGGAGCCAATGAAACGGCTGCTGCCTCTAGGCAGGCCTGCATGCCCTACAGCTGGTGCTCGAACCCTGACATGTAGCCCCCCCGCTGCAGTCCCCCGGGTGCTGCACAGTGCTGGTGAGCTGAGCCAGCTGGAGAGAAGTCCCACCACCCGGACCAACATGGTGCACAGCAACTGGGATCTGCAATGGGGTGAGCACAGAGGAGCCATCGCAACAGTGCACCCTGCAATCCCATGTCCTGGGGACCCCAGGGAAGGCCGTGTCTCAATCCCCAGCTGCTGCTGTGCCCTGGCCTCTCTCCACCACCAGGCACTCCCCTGCATGGCACGGGGCCTTCGGGGAGCCAAGGCTGTGGTGTCATGTCCATCCCTGCCTGAGTCTGTCCTGGCCTCTTCAGCATCAACTACTCTTGCAACATTACTTTCATCACAGCTGCAACTGGAAATGAGCTGCTGCTGCTTCCCAGGCCACTGTGCCACCCTCCTGGGGCTGGGGAAGCCCTGGGGACCAGGAAGGAGTGAGAAAGTGGCCTTTCCCTGTCCCTCCTGCTTGCTCAGCTCTTTGGGAGGGAGTCTACAGCACCTGCTCCCAGTGGGGCAGCCCTTCCCCTGACCTCAAGCCCTCCTGAAGCCAGCAGGCAGCCGGGCACCCCTGGGCTCGCTGCCCCCGAGCATCTTTGCAAGGTCAGGAGAGAAATGGCATGTGGCTTTCACACATGGACCTTGTTTTCCAGGAAGGCTGTTCAGGAAGAACAGACTGTCAGAGAGCAACAGGACGGATGAGAGTCGCCTATGCCCGGGAGGAGGGCAGACCACGCATGTGCACCCAGTGTTTTCTGCACTGCCGCTTGCTCTCGGTGCCTAGATGAACAGTTTCTCATCTGAAGTGCTGCTGCAACTGCAATTTGTCTCTGGCCAGCACACCCGGCAAGATCAGGACAAGGTCAGGACTATATTTGGGGCAAAGCCAAGGCAGGGTATGGAGGATGGTGAGTGAAAGGCAGGGTTTAGGAAACAAAGTAAGGCTGTGGCTAAGCATAGACCTCACATTGCCCTTGTTCCCCTCCTGGGGTTTTTTGTCCTGTGGGCCTGAGGCTGCTGGGAGCCCCAAGTCATGGTGCAAAGTCCTGCAGGCTCTCACACAAGTCATGGGTGCTCCCGGTTGTTTGAGACTTCTGTGATCACTCAGGAGGGTGCTGGGCCCTGAGCCAGTGGCGTGCCTGGGGCTGCCCAGCAGTCGTGCCACTGGCAGGAGATCCTTCTACAGGGGAAGCAGCACTATCAGACCCAGCCTCATGCTTGCACTAATGCAGGCTTCCCCTGAGCACTACCCTATCAAGTTATTTATCCCAGAAACATAGCATGTAGCAAGCAGGCAAAGGGATTCACATGCGGTGATGCCTATGTCCTGTCCTCAGATGGCAGATCCTCCCCCTCAGATAGGCAGGGCCTGGAAAGTCATCCTCCCGGAGTAGGGTAGACCACGCTGTCCTTGTTCTACATTAAAACAATTTCCCACAGTATGTCCTCCTTCAGCAGTGCTGCTGGAGGCATAGGGCCAGCAGGACACGAACATGGTTCCCTTTCACTGCCAGAAAAGCAGAGCATATGGATCTAGCTGTCACATGCAATCTCTCACGATGGAAGACAACAAAAGTGGAATCTCCTTTCAGGATGAGGACTGATACCTGCTTTGAAAGCACTTTCGGCACCAGGTCATCAACATAAACACATAAGGGACACACAGCAAGCACTGCCCAGGCACCTGCCTGGAGCCCTCTGCTCCCGCAGCCCTGGTACCCCAAGCTAGACATATATCGGTCACTTTTGGAAAGACTCTCCCTTACACCAATTAGGAGTTAGCATCAGACAGCTCCAGGCATCACCCACGGACTGCAAAGGGCTAGCTCCAAATGCAAGCTATTTGCCTGCCTGCTGCCAGCCCCCTCTCTGGGGCTGGAAGCCCAGGTACTGAGCAGGCTCCAGCATGAGAAGCCCTGGTCTTTCTTTAAAGTCAAAAGGCTGCGGTTTGTGCCTGGGAACAGGTTGGAGGTGACCTCGAGAGCCCTGAGAGCTCAGTGCTGCTTCTCATTAGGATCCTCCCCAGCAGACCTGCCCCAAGAAACACTCCGTTGGCCTCAAAGTGGCTGGCTGCCAGGCTGTGGGGCAAGCCAGGGCACGGGGGTATCGTGATGCCAGGATCTGCACCGTCCTGCCTGCCAGGCCCTGAAATGAAGGTTATCATTAGGATAACCAGGATCCAGGAGTTGAAACAAAATCAAAAGTCCACTCTCGGCAGTGGACTGCAACAAGCAGAGATGTGGGCAGCCTGTGAACTGTGGTTTTGGGGAGCAGACAGCACCATGGCCCTGGACACAGCAAGAGGACAGCTATTGCTGGGAAGGAGTTTGTCTGTGTGTCCTTCCCTGAGCCCACAGCCAGCCTTGGGTGAGCCAGCAACTGTGTTCTTTTTCTCAGAGGTAACTTTTCCCCTGGCACTGAGCTGGCCTGGCTGGGTCAGGCCAGGGAAGCCATATGGACAGCAGGGAAGGGCAGATATAGGCCAGTGTTTAATAAACACGTGCAATGCTGGTTGAGCTGAAACGGGGACAGCATGGGCTGAGCAAGAAACGGAGACAGTTTTCACTTGCCACCATGTTCAGAGACTTCAGCTTCTCCAGGTAAGGAAGGAGGGTGACATGGGCTCCCGCAGCCCTTCCCAGCACCCCCACCCTCTGCCTCTGAGCCCCTCTCCCACTCCTGCCTGTCCATGATGGGGGTGCTCCGCTGGGGTTGGCTCCTGCACCTGGAGACAGGACAGCATCCCAGCCACCGTGCACTGAAGTCTTGGCAGAGGAACCAGTCCTCTCCACTATCATGAGTATTTCGGCCACAGCAGGACTTCAAAGGCAAAGCCAGGCAGGTGTCACCCCCTGCCACAGCATGCCACCCCCACCCTGGCAGTGGCAGCAGGCACAAGGAGCTACCTTCCCCTCCCCTTCCACTTCCTTCCTCCCACTCGCTGCTCACAAGCGTGCTGGCGGCATCTGGACCTACGTCACCCTCCTTGCGGCTGATGCACCAGGCATCACTGACGGCGGGGAGCAGTGAGAGCCTGGTGCTGTACCTGGAGGGGCTGCTGTGGCCCTGTAATGGGGATGTGGCTCTAACGGCCGTGGCTCTGAAGGTGGCAGGAAACTCTCTCATGCTTCCTGGTGTGCACATGCCGCTGCTTTCCCATCACCGAACACTGCACACATGTAGCACTGTGGCTCAGGCATCCCAGGCCCATGTTCCTACATACACATTGGGTAAATACATCCACACAGGGCCAAAATGTGCTTGTTTGCAGCGATGTAAGCACAGGATAGGTCCCTTCATCCTCCAGCAGCTCAGGCAAGGCAACCGGGCAGCCATCCCCTTGTCCTTCCCCTGGCTCAGCACAGCTCTCTCCCCAGCACTGGTCCCCTGTGGTTTGCTCTGGTCGCATGTGGCCCCACAGCCATGTCCTGGCACAGCCCGCGGGTCTGGAGGCTGCACTTACCTGGAGAGCAGGGAGGCGGCTTTGTTGGTTAGGAATGACTTTTATTGAGACCATCCCCTTGGTTTCTTTCTAGTGAACAAAGGAAGGGAAGAAAGAAGAGTTGGAGGAGGTGGTGCCTGGAGGCAGCCCGACAGCAGCAACCTGTGCAGGGAGCTGCTGAGTGCCAGGACCTGCAAAGGCAAGGCTCCTGGGTGCTCCCAGCCATGCTGTGATGCTGGGGGACACCACAGCCTGGCCAGAAACAGCTCTGCTAAGGCTAGGCTAAGAGCTGTGGCATCATAGCTTTGCCACGCTTGTCCCATCCCCATGGGGGTACACAAACACCCCCACAAGGGGCTGGCTGTGGGCACTGCTAAGCATCACCAGAACGAACATGGAGATCTGTATTATCTTGGGTCTGGCTGCCCCAGTGAGGAGCCTGGAAGGAGAGGCTGGTTCTGCCAGGTCCACTCCATGTGCCCCCTCCTTGCTGGCCTCTTGCTCCTGCCCTCCTGGTGACATTAGAGGCACAGCACTCCCTTGCCTGCCACAGGCAGATGCACTGTTGCCCCATGTGCTTCACAAGACCTACATGGTCCCATGGGGACAACCACATTTGGAGGCTTGGAGAGGCCTCCTGGGCCAACCACCCTTCTCTGGAGGCAAACAAAGACAAGCTCCTCCTTAGTCCTGCTGTCTGGAGCACAGACATCCCACCACCAGGCAGGAGAGGACCATGGCACTGCAGCCGGGCCAGGACTCCTGCTTAGGCTGCTGGTGGGCGTCCTCAGCACCACCACCACCTCCCTTCAGGTGGTGGTGTCCCTAGGTCCCACATGCTGGGCATGGATCAGGATGGCCTCAGTATGTGAACCCAAGGCAGGTCTGAGACCCTGTCCAAAGCTGTCTCTAGCAAGGGTCTGGCAGGATCACTGTGACTTCAGCAGCAGGAAAATGGCACCAAGGTGACCTGCAGGAGCGGCTCAGGCCTGCAAGAGCAGGCAGCCCGGGGCTGGAGTTGCACACCAGCCTTGGCAAGCAGAGGTGGTTTCCAAGCCCCACACACATCAGCACATGTCAGGGACCCAGCCAACAGCCTTCACTGCTGCTCTCAGGAAGCCAGAAACAAGCAGCAAGCACAGACCACCAAGGCTGTGTACACACACCTGGTGCTTGGCTGTATTACAGCACCCCGGCACAATGGCCCTGGTTCCTGCTGCATCACACTGCTGCAGGCAGCTGTGTGTTGGCTCTGGTACCTAGGAGGGGGTGAATGCTCAGCCAGCATGCACAGCTGCAGGCCAAAGGGGTCCTTCCTGGGGAACAGCCCTGCCAGACACAAATACCTACCAGCATCTTCTGCAGCTGGTCAACTGAGTGGTTGCTCACACTCTGCCCATTGATTTCTATGATTTCATCACCCACATGAAGGGAGCCTGCCAGCAACGGGAGAAACATGAAAATGCAGGACCGGACAAGAGCTGCTCACCAAACCCAAACTACACAGCTCCACCAGCCTCCCAACCCCTTGGGCAAGCTGTGGCCAGGACACCGTGGTGTTTGTCTGGGCAATGCTTGTGGAGCCACACATCACCTAAGCACGTGGGACTAAAGCACAAGGGGAATGAATTCTTCCCCCTCCACCCAATACACACACTTCATCCAGTCTGAAGGTCATTAGGTTGCTTTCCACTGTGTGTCCTTCAGTGCTTTAGAGTGGTCAAAGCACCTGTTTCAGAGTTATTCAAACCCAACCCCAAGCACCTCACCTGAAGCCAAATGACAGCCTCCTTACAGGGCCCTTAACACAAGCATTCTTGACTTTGTGTGTTTTCAGTTTATATACCCAGCCAGATTACAGCCTCAGATATACTGCTATAAATCAGGCTCCAGTAGCGTTATTGGAATGGCTCCTGGGTTATTTTGGCAGGGGTAAGCTCAGACTTCCCACTTGGATCCAAGGCTGGAAACGGGGCCTCTTCTTCTAAGCACAGAACATCTCATTTCCATGCCCCCTTGGCAAGACCCAAACCCAGAAAATAGGACCTATTTATTTCTTTTGGCACCTTCTTTTGGTCTGGTTTGGATTGGCAGAGCCAATCCACAGCAAGCCTGTCCCACCTGTGCACTTTAGGAATGGGAAGAACTTCCCCCACGGTCTCTGGGGTATGATCCATCTCTCATTACAGTGACCCCACCATGAGACGGAGACAGACGGTCTCTGGTTCCTTTTTGGGAGAGCCCTTCCCCCAACCCTTCCTTTCTCCCTAAAGCCTCCAGTGTATTAACATCACAACCATGCAGAGAGACCAGTGAGCCCTGAGTTCCTGACATATTCCTAGTGGAGGAACGGACACAGATGTCCACATCACAGGGATGTGGATGAGCCCCCCCAGCCAGCAGTGCTAGGGGGCTGCCTTATCTCTGCATGGAAAGAAACCAGCTGCAGACGTGCACCCCATGCACTGCCTCTACAAGGGCCTTGTTACCTTGTCTGTGAATCATGCCCCCATGGAAGATCCTGGCCACCATGCAGCTCTGCTTGTCGTTGAGCTTCAGCGTGATTCCCTAGAAGACAGGAAAATCCATGACTGCTCGCTGGAGGGGAAAGCTCTCGCGCTCTCAGCAAAGTCCTCTCCAGGCCCATGTCCACGGTAGGCTGTGCAGTGGCTGGGGGGAAGCCCCCTGGCTTGGCCAGCCCAGCCTGCTGCAGCTCCTCTTGGCACAAGCGTCACCACCCTTTGATGGGGCTCGCCCTGGGTCCGCAGGCAGGAGGCAGGATCCAGCACCCTCTTCCTGTGGCCGAGGTCTCCAGCAATCTCCTGCTTCTCCCGAGGCCAGCCCATTGGCACGACTCTAGCTGCCCCTATGCCCCCCTGGGTGCCACCAGGCTTTGGGATCTTGCCAGCTCTCACCATGGGCTCCTCCGTGACCTTCTCGAACTGGATGAGGCGTATCTTCCGCACCTCGCGGCCATTGCTGTGGGAGGGGCTGCCCAGAGTCGCTGAGCCATTGGTATAAATGTCCTCAGTCATGGCATTCGGGGACTGAGTGATGGCCTGTCGGGGCAAAACAAAGACCGGGGTTTAGGGGCTCCACCTGAATGGGGCCTGGGAGTGCCGGCTCCCTGCTGTGGGGCTGAGCTACTCCACCATGTTAGGGTGCTTGGGGTGCAGGTGGGGCATAGGGGGAGGAGAAACCCATGTGCTGGAGGAGAGGTCAGTAAGAGCAAGAAAAGAAAAACAGCAAAAGAGCTTCACCCTTGAAGATGTGGACTTGATCTGCAGTTTTCCAGCCTGGGAAACACAGGAGGCAAGAAAACTTTGGAAAAGTTACAGGTAGCAGAAGCCAAGAATCCACAGCTGATCATCTTCTGCAGCAACGAGTCCCAAACACTACTTGTGTCACAGCAGCACTTGGCCCATAGCTGTCTTGTGGCAGAGCCTAAAGCCCAGGACAGCTTCACTGAGTGAATGGAACAGTTTGGGACTCACCCCTGAGAACTGGGGCCAGGCACTGCTCTTGCTCAGTTTGCAAGTTCAACCCTTCCTCTTCTACGTAAATGGGCAACTGACACAGTGCAGAGCCACGTCCACATCCAGGCACTGAAGGCAACATGCTCCCCAAGCCAGCCAGAAACTCCCCGTTCCCTGCCCCAGCACTGGCCCCTACAGGCCAGTTCATGCTGGCCAGCACTGGGAAGCCAAGCAGGGGCTTTCAGCCATGGGGAAACCTCTGTTCTTTGCCTCCAGCAGGCACTGGCACCAGGGCAGGTGGAGGGTGCATGGGATCCTGGGCAGAGACCTCCAAACTTGCTCTGCTGTGCAGCAGGGACACTGCAAAGTGAACTGCCACCTCCCAGTCTGAGAAAGCCTGGCACAGTCCTGTTAAACCCCTCAGGCACGCTGGGCAACGTCTCCGCACAGCTCACAGATGCGCCAGTTTGGCCCCCAGTGTAGTGGACTTCCCTCGAGCCTCTCCCAAATCAGTGCTGGCCCAGCAAAACCCAGTCCAGCTTTGATATGCAGCTCCTGCCCGCCTTGTCGGCACGCTCAAATCCCCACACCAGCCCATGAGGCAAAGCAAACCCTCCTGGCTGCCCCACTACACACCAGGCTGCCAGCTTTGCTGCCCAGTTTTCAGCTTGCACCCTCCCTCCCAGCAGTA
>NW_008825532.1:2188214-2188970 GCF_000699105.1 Pygoscelis adeliae
GCCCCCCACAACGCGACTTGCCAACACCTGACCGAGTGCCAGGCCCCAGGGCCCCGTGCCAGCAGCTGGGGAAGCAGCAGCCTGAACCTGCCGCCCTGGCTCGCTCTCACCCACCGCAGGCACCGGCCCGGGGCAGAGAAGAGGCTGCAGCCCCATGCCGCCAAGGGGCAAGATCCAGCCAGCCTGTGGGGAGATTCGTGCGGGTGCAACTGGGGTGAAGAGCATTTGCTGCTGGGGTGCAGCCACGGCACTAAACCACAACAAAATTAGCTTTCGTAGGGATGTGCCCAGGGTGCTGCCAGGCTGTGGCAGAGGCCCAGCCCCGTGCAATGGCCAAAAGCAGGGAGGGAGCCAAAGGCAGAGGTGGCAGAGCCAGGGCTAGCCAGGTCAGCAGGAGAGGCGCTGGCAGAGAGGGACAGACCAGCGTCAAGGCACGGGCACTGTCGCAGCCTCGACGAAAGGGCACTGGTGGGGCCGGGCCAGGGTGGAAAGGGCGCAGGGAGCTGTGTGCCCATGCTGTGGCAACAGGGAAGATGCATGATCTATTGTTAAGCCAACTACTTCTAAAAGAGCCAACCAACCTCCTCCTCAGAGGAAAAAGGTGACTGCATGGGCTCCAGCTGCCGATGGCTTAAACACGGAGGAGGAGGCTGAATCCCAGCCCAGAGCAGCGCCCAAGCCAAGGACTCGTGGGGTGGAAGGAAGAGCGACTCGCAGCCCCCCAGCCTGGCTTGCCAGCCCCAGGAGCGCAGGGTG
>NW_008825532.1:2189246-2193731 GCF_000699105.1 Pygoscelis adeliae
CCCTGCTCCAGAGGCTGGGAATTACCATCCCCGCTGTCCCCACCACCCCCACCAGCTGAGCCTCCCAGCCCTGACCTTTGGTTTTTGCTGAGAGCTAGAGAAAACACCCAGCCCGTGACGCTGACGCAGCACCAGTGTCACCCTGGTGACTCCCAGAGAGCAAGCCTTGTCACCAGAGACTCGCTGCTGTGCCTGGGGATGGCCACCAGTCACGTGATGGCAGCTCTGAACCCAGCAGGGTCCTCTGGCAATTCCCTCTGCCCTGAACAGAGCCACACTGGGATGGTGTGGGCTTTTGCTGACCGCGCTGGGCAACCGGGGGATGGGGATGGGAAAATGCCCCGCTCATGAGGAGGACCAGGACCCACAGGGTGGCAGATTCCAGCCCCGGCGCTGGGCACCCAGAAGCCAGAGACAGGAGACGTGCGCAGCTCTCACGCTCCATGCATGTGAGCCAGCTGGCCGGATCGCCTACCCTGCATTTTCCTGGCAGCTGCCACACTCTCGGCCCGCTTGGCCCAGTGTAGCCTGTGACCTCAACAGCCTTTCAAGTCATGCTGGCAGCGGGCCAGACCCTGCTACTTATGCGCTGCTCCGCAGGAAGTATCCGCAAGTGCTGCTAAGTGCTGGCTCTGTGGCCACCAGCCACTGCCGGTTCTGTACAGCCCTGGGCTTGGTCACTGCTGGGGCCAGCCTTAGGGCAGACATGTGGCTAGGAGGTTGGGGGCTGAGCTGTGCAATAGGGCTGCTGGGTGCTGGGCAGGGCTGAAGTGGCCCTGCCCAGCACCCCTACAGGTGCCTCGCAGCTGGCTGGTGAGGGTACAAATCCTCATGCACAAATCCTGCTCCAGGTGGCAATGCACAGAGGAGCCACCAGCTCCACGTGTCAGAGGTGCATCGAAGCTCCCTGCCTTCATTTTCCTCAAGACCCCGGATTTCTGCCCTGTATCCCAGGGCGGAGGGAACGGCACCAGCTCCCCAGGCAGTGTTTGCCAACAGAGAGTTCGGTGAGTGTGGAGCAATCCTCAGCGAGGACCCCAGGGCTTAGTGTCCTGTCCCCCAGTGGGGTCAGCGTCGTCTGCCAGGGTTGCTCCTGCTGCTGCGCTGGCTCAGCTGGGCTGCACACCACCAGGCAAATCAAACATTAACTGGGCAGCTTGTTTGCAGGAAGCTGAAGCAGCACTTGGGGAAAGCAGCACCGTAGTGCAAAGGGCATGTTCGGTGGTTTGGTTCCTGGGCTCTCCTTACTGCTCTAACCAAGAGACTTCAATATCAGGTGGCCTTGAAAGAGCAGGGCGCCCTGGCGAGCACATGGAGAAAGGTCAGATGCTGCTGGCTTTGCCAAGCAGGCCCCCAAAGTACAAGAGTTTGGATGCAGGAGGGAACCTTGGAACCAGGATCCCCCAGGACTGCCCTCTTGGCTGGCAGGGAGACATGCTCCACTGCGCACAGTAAGCAACAAAATCCCAGCTCCCTCCAGGAATCATCACCCCTCACATTATAATCACTGTGGGTATGTGCAGGGAGGCTGGGGCACTGCTTGGTGCTGAGATGTCCTGGCCCAGCAACCAGAGTGGGAGTAGACCACTCTCTAGTGCTCCAACCCTGCCGCCCCACTGTCCAGCAGATGTGTGCATCATGGTCTCAGTACAGCTTTTTAACACAGCAATGTGTAAAAAGAGCAAACTAGCAAAAAAAAAAAAAGAGCTTGGGAGTTGCTTTTGGGCTGTTCCAGCAGGCTGGGGAGCAACAGCCATGTGGACATTTAGAAGTTATTCATCCCTACCTTCTGCTGGGGGCTACTGCCTTCTCAGGTCTGGCAGCACAACCGTGGGAGCAACCTCACCCAAGACACCTTCCAGCAACATGATCTAGGTTTTTTGTTTGTTTTTTTTTTTTTTTTAAAAAAAAAGGCATTTAAACCAAACAGGATTGCATTGCTGACAGTGGGAAAAGGCCTGGCAACACCAACAGGTTGCAGTGGGATGGGGAACAGAGAAACAGGAGGGATACAGGCAGTCATGGAGGCCAGAAGATGCCACCAGCTCTGCATGCCCTCACACTGACTCCAGATCATGGAGTGCTGCAATGGAGAAGGGCCAGATTTTCAAGGGAGCAGTCAGTTTTGCTGAGGCACCATCTTCCCACCAGGAAAGGCTGATGCAGCCTTCCAGATGTGTTTGTGAAACCGGTCACCTCCAAGGGAGAGTCAGTAAAACCACAACACTGACAGAAGAAATCTTGAGGAGCTGCCCAGCCGCACCATCCCCACCTTCCAGAACAAGTCCTGCAAAACGGCTTTTTCCCTGCAGCTGTTACAGACTGGAACATGGCAAAATGCATCTGAGATGAAAAAGTTGGAACCAGCCCTCCCCACTCCATTTTGGTCAAGCCCAGAAGTTTTGCTCGGCTTTCAACCACTAGTTTTGCCTGTGGTCATTTCAGGATCTGGTCCCTGAGGACTGTGGCCTTGGTCTGCTCTGGAGCTGGCGCCAGCTGGATGCCAGGAACCGCTGCCCACAGGGAAGTGCAGTGTCGCCTCTGCACCCTCAGCACTCTCTGCAGAAGTACCCTCCTTTTCGCCACCGGACTCCCAAAGGTCACATTCGCTGCCCATTTTACAGCTGGGGAACTGAGTCACGTCCGATAAGGAGACATGCCCAAGGTCACCCTGCCAACCAGGTGCACAGCTAGGAATAAAGCCCATACCTCTTTGGTAAATCTGTATTTGTCAGCTGGGAGATAAGGAAAAGATATGCAGGCATGTGGTGGGGCTCAAGGGAAGAGGGCAAGTGGCTTCCTCCACTTCGGCTTGTTTTCTAGCAATGACACGGCTTCCACTCACCAAGGGTTTGCGTGCCCCGCCACCATGGGAGGAAAGCAGGACGGCACTTCCCTGCGCACGGCTCTGCCAGAGGAAATGGGGAAGAGAAACCTCCCAGCTGCCCTGTGTGTCTCCAGCCAAGGAGCAGCCAGTCGGACCCAGCACCCCTCCCAAGAGCTGCTGCTGGGCAATGTCCCTACTGTCCCAGAGGGGCCCACACCCACTGTGGGCCAGCACCGTCTCTGCATGCACGCGACACGGGGATGAGCGCATGAGTGACTGGCAAGCTCAGGACATGTAACCCCGGTTGGGTACCAGCCCCACAGAGCTCCTCTTAAAAGGCCCCAGGCAGACCCCAGTTCGCCATCTCTCTTTATCCCTACTGGAATAAATATATTGTAACGCCAGCGAGCTGTAGGCCAGCTCCTACATTTTCCATGCCCCGCTGCCATTGGCGATTTATCCCTGCTCTGCCTGTGGCCAGGCAGGCCCTCTGCCTGGATCCTGCGGGCAGAGGGATGGGAGAGCTCCTCTCAGCAGGTGCCTGATCCAGGCACTTTGCTTTAAAAGCTTTCTTCTTTTTTTTTAAAGCACTCTGCCAGGGTTGAGCCATAAAAAGCATGCAAACCACTGGTGTGGGACAGATCTGACAAGCCTCTTTTGGATGCTGTAGCGTCCAACAGGATGGGCCAAGGACAGCACTTGAGGAAAATTTCCTCCCTGCTCTCAGAGGCTCCCCACAGCTGCAAGGAAACCTTAGCCCAGGCACGTTATGCCATGGCTCTGACAGGGACTCCTGTTCAAAGCTGAAAATCTCTGCTGGGAGAAAAGCACCAGCTGCTTAGCACCGGGAACTGCTGACCTTCTCCCGGTTGCACCCACGCTACCCCAAATGACACCGGCTGGGGAAGAAGCCTTCCCAGCACAACCGAGATGGCTGGTGCAGCCTGCTCTCCTTCTGCTGGAGGTGGGGTGCATGTGCCCCCCTAGCCCACTCCCTGCCCCGGGGTCGATGTGAGAAGGGCTGATTGCATCCTCTTTCTCTGGGGCCAAGACCCACCACCACCCCCCCCTCCAGCCCATGCTGTAGACCTGAAGGTTGCTCAGCAGCTGAATCAGCTCATGGCACAGGCAGTTCCAGTTCAGACCAGCTACAACTTTGCAGCAAAACAAGCACACGCTCCTCTGTGGCAGGATGCTGAAGGCTTCCTCCCCTCCACCCACCTCCTTCTTCCCTGCCTGGACATACTGTGCCATCCACTGGCTGACCATTCCCCCAAGGTGCCCCACATCCCCCAGCGAGGAGCCCCTCTCCTGGGGTGTTGGGGACCAGCAACGCCACATACAGGGCACACACCTGGATGCCCACCTCCTGCCCCCCTTAGAGGCCCGGCTCCCACCTGCATGTGCAGGAGGGATGGGATGGAGGGCAACCCCCAGGGGCTCTGTGCCGGGCCTGAGCTGGGCTCAGGGTGCTGGGCTAAAGGCCCGCAGGGAAGGGGACGCACAAGGGACGTGGGATGGAGTGGGGCACCCCGGGTCTCCCTGCCCGGCCTCGGTAGGGAAGGGGGCCGGGGGGGGAGAGACGCGCTCTCCCGGGGGGTCTGGGGCCGCCGCGGGGGCGGATCGGTGCTGGAGGGCGACGCTGCCCTCCAGCCGCC
>NW_008825532.1:2194260-2208910 GCF_000699105.1 Pygoscelis adeliae
CTCTGCTGGGAACAGCCCTGGGCCCGTGCCAGCCCCTAGACGTGCCCAAGCACTAGCAGAACTGTTAGCCTGCACACTCCAGGGAGGGTGCTGACAAGTTTGGACGCTCATGGGATTCTGCTGGGGGGGGGGGGCTGGCTGCAACCCTCACACCAGCTCATGTTCTTGCCAAAACCAGGGCAGGAGGGTGGATATGAGAAAGGCGCTGTCCCCTCAACAGCCAGGGCAGAGGCCCAGCAATCACACAGGGAGCACCTCTCCAAAGCAGTATTGGTGCATACCTGGCTCTCTCAAGCCAACAGTCATCCCAGGCCCCACTGGTGTGCAAAGCAGCGTGTGCTGGGCTCCAGGGTGCCTCCAAGGTGAGGAGACCCAGGGATTTCTCTGCGCTGTGGCAGGGGCGGCCCTGTTCTCTTTGCACTGTTCTGGGTCTTCCACCTCCTCGTGCACCTGCGACTCGCGTGGCTGTGGGTGGGATGGCAGATCCCTGCGTTCATGAGCTGTGGGTGGTGGGAAAGGCTGTTGTCAAACTTTTTGTGCTCTTGCTATGAGTCTTACTGATGCCAGAGCCTCAGGTGAAGTCTGAGCTTTATTTAGGGATGGGAAAATAATTCTGGTGGAATATCCTTTAAGATAATCACTGAAAGGATTTTCCATGCCATCCCTGGGATCCTGGAGGTTTTGAGGTTTCCTTGCACCAGACTCCCACACTGCTGCTAGATGAGTTCCCCAGGTTGCCCCCTAAAGTTACCCTAAGAAATACAAGAAAAAGAAGGGTGTAAATCCCTAGAGAAAGGAAACAGGAAAGCAGGGGAATAAGAGGAGAAAAAGAAAAGAGAGAAAAATCCATCTTGTTCTGACAGCAAGTTTCTCCTGCCCTGTGGGAATAAAACTGCTCCTGACTGGGCTATCAGAAAGCCCAGAGTGCTGTGAGACGTGGGGAAGAGGAGGTGTGGGAGCTGCAGGTGCTGATGTGACCGGCTCCGGCAGCTGCTCTAACGCCGTCAGGAGGAAAGAGCCCCAGCAGCACAGCCTGGGCAGGGAACGAGGAGAGAGCTCTGCTGCAGCAAGGCAGCCCAGCCCTGCCCCTCACAAGGTGGGTGCTCAGAGGCAGGAAAGGTGCTGGGGGGGTCTGCCCCCAACACATCCTACAGGGGAATTCAGACTGTGTCACCAGGAATGCATTGTCTTTGTATGCAAATGGAGCCAGAAAGCTTACTTCTTGAGCAGATGCCCTGATCTGGAAGCTTGGGGAAAGTTCTGATATAAGCTTTGTGCTCTGGGGCCCTGCTTTTTTTTAACTTACTTTTAACTATGGCCTCGTAGACTGGGGACTAACTTTTGGTCAGCATCCTCCCTTGTAAATCTTCTCCTGCTGCCTCTTACACAGGTGGCTAGAGGTGCACCTCCTCACTGCCACATCTTGCTCAGGACAGTGGGGATTTCGGAGCTATGACCCAGACAGCACAACCCAGAGGAGCAAACCTGCCCCAGAGAAAGGGACTACCTTTGGGTAGATGGTGGGTGATGCACACATGTACGTGAGGCAGCAGAGGAGCAGCAGGATCAGCAGGGTGACGGGGAGGATGTACAGGAGTGCCTGTGGGAAGTTCTTGTAGAGGTGAGACCACACGTCGCTCAGATAGTCTGCCAGCCAGGACCAGTGGACGCCTGCAGAAGAGACGTCCTAGTGACTGCGAGGAAGTGATGGGAGAGGGATGTAAGCGAGGGCCCACGGTCCCAGGAGGTCTTTGTGGGATAGGCAGTGGTCAGGGCTGCTTGCCTCAGGGGGGTTTGCTGGTGGCAGACCAGGCGATGTTCAATCCTGACTCAGATTTCACATGCCTGATGCTGCCAAAATGAATCTCTCTGATCCGAGAAGCTGTTTGAGTCTTGCAGCAAAACTCTTTACTGGGGAGAGCAGAGAGATGCTAGAGACCCTTCTTTTTCTTGGATCTGAGTGTATTTTGAGGCAGGGTCAGGCCTTCTTCCCTGTGCTGGTGTGCAGCATCCAGCGCCTCTCACTCCACGCACACACGCCACTTCCCTCACTCTGGGGCCACCATAAGGAACTTCAGCCCCAGGACAAAGCCAGTGCATTCTGTGCAAACTGGTTTTCCTTGTGTGCACAGCAAGTGGAGGAGCAAGCCTGGTTGTGCACCCAGGTACACGGAGAATGAGAGGATCATTTGGGGCAGCGCGAAGAGTGTTCCCTGGTCGGGGCTGCTGGGTGCCTTGTCTGCTGCAGGCTGAGGCCAACAGGGTGGACAGGGAGCCCCCAGATCACAAGGGGCAGTGTGCCCACCCCTCCAGCATTGAAAAACTTCATCCTTCCCAAGAAACTTCCTGAAAAACTCCAGCCCCAGGGGCTGAGGTCCCTGCAGTGGTCTCCAGCCCAGGACTGCCCCGTAGGGCTAGCTGCCCACCCCTTTCTCCTCCACGGCAGATACATCAAGTGGATGGGGATTAAAAGGCAGAAACCCATGGATCTGCCACTCGGAGGTGGCTGGAGTGGGCAGTCAGAACTGCTCGGGCAGGGTCTCCCGTTGGTCCCTCTCCTGTGGTAGCTGTTGCGCACTTATCTGGGATCACCTGCTGGAGTCTTCTGTATCATCCACATGTAGCCCCAGATCCACTTCCTGCCCTATCCTCAGCCTCACGCTGCCCAGCTGGGAGGTGGCCTTGGGCTTTCTTGAGGAAATTATGCCACCTGCCAGGAATTATGCCACTGTCAACAGGGCTCAGCCCTAGGTTCCTGCTCAAAGAAGAGGAGTTGCCAATCCGCTGAGTAAATTAGTGGTTTAGTTATCCGACATGCAGAGCAGCTTGAGCTGGGTGCCTCCAAAGAGGGACCCCGAGCAAAGAAATCCCTGGACACAATCTAAGTTCCCCACTCTGACCAGTAGTAATATTAGGATTTGGGGTCTTCCAGTTCTTCACTGGGTCCCTTCATTGTCTCTAGGCAGGCCATTTCTTCTCTTATCTCTAAGGTTGCTGTGTCAACCGATGATGGTAGCAGCCTTCCTTTCTTCCTTATCTTCCAGCTCGAACTAGCTCTGGGGCCTTCTTTTACTTAACTAGGTAAAAGTTCAACATATCTGGGTGAAAGTTCACAGCTTGCGGCATAAGGCTTCAGCAAATTTAGCTGCTAATGCTAAGCAAGTTCTGCATGAGTAGTATACCAAATCGCACAACAGACTTGCAATGACAGTAGAAGATGAGAGCAGTCAGCACCAGGAGCAGAAGGAAGACAGCTATGAGGGCCATGTTTTGCAGCTGGGCATGGTGGGACCTGTGGCCCAGACTTCATCTGCAGGGTTCCCTGGAAAGCCTGTAAAATCAGATGAGATTTGTAAAATAGGATAAGAAAATAATGGACTAGGTCGGGGGCCTATAAAAGTCCCGGGGTGCCTGACTGCATTCAGCACCAACAGATGTGCCTACTAGGCTGGAAGATGCTGCTTGGACTGTCATATCCCCTAACCCTGCCTGGCTGATCAAGAAGGATCTGCAGAGCACTTTGGAGCATCCTTACCCAGCGACTGAGGCAGCCTGGGAGGAGGAATACTCACTGAGAGCAAGCCTCGCCTTTCCTGGAGAGAGCGGATTGGGGTGGTGAGGAGGGGGTGGGGAGTATGGACATACAGTGGGATCATGGGGCATGGCTTTGAAATGTGCTGCCCTGAGCACATCCTGGAGGCAGGACACCTTGGCTCCAGGCTCCTCTTGCACTCATGGGCTAGAAACAGGCTGGTAACAATGTGGGGTAGGAGGCAAGAGATACGCAGAGCAGAGAGAAGCCCCGCAGTTAATCGTGGAATACGTAGTAGGAGGGAGAAATGTGACAAGAGACACCTGACAGACAGAAAAGGGAAGTCTAAGTCTGTTCATTCCCTCCTGGTTACATACGAGGAAACTGAGGCAGAGAACGCAGTGAGCAGCTTGGCCCTAGCTCCATGGCTGGAGCTGGGAATGAAGCTGTGCTTTCCTGAGTTTCACTTCGCTCCCTGCTGGCCACGGTCCCTGCTCAAGTGCTCTCTTCAGCATGCTGCTGTCTGTTTCTGTTATGTGCTGCCAACTTTTTCTGAAAATGGTGCCCGTCTGCCCAGCTGCAATACCTGCATACGTCCCCCACATCTAGCTCAGGTGGGGGCTGCATACTGGGGGCTCTCCATCCAGCACAGGAGAAGCCGGATTCAGAACCAGCCCTGGCCCATGGCTTATCTGGCTGGGGCTTGGCATTGAAACACCTCGCACACTTGGATTGCAAAATAATCTCTGCTTGGGCTATACTAGAAGGGGATGGCAGGAGTGTGTTTTGTCTTCCTGGAGACATGAGATAGCTGTGTGATCACTGGATCACCCAGCTCAGGCAATCTTAGCAGCTGAGCCATGAAAGAGAATAAGATCCCCAGTGTCCAGGAGGATTTGGCCAGGCAGCCCCCACCACAGCAGGGCTCTTTGCAGGGTGGTGACTAGGCAGGGCATCCCCTGGCCGAGGCAGAAGGTTTTGTGCTGGTCCAGCCCTTCCCCTGCACAGAAACCTCTGTGGCTTGGGGGAGGCTGTGATGCATCTCAGATCTGCATCATGCTGGGAGGAAACAGCGTCTGGTCTCCATTCCCCACAAGATAAATGTCAAGAGATGCTTTCAGTAATGGATGCCAGAGCTTGGCAGGCTCTGACACATCTGCCCGCCTGCCCACAGCCCCTTCCCAGTGCTCTTGCTCAGCACAGCCCTTTCACTGCTTCCTGGGTGGCTGGAGAACGTCCTGGAGCTGCTCAGGGCTGGTTGGTGAAGGCTGCTCAGTTGCCTGCAGAGATTTCATCCCTGTTTCCTCTTTGAAAATGATCCAGAGGGGGCTCCGGTGCACACTGCTTTTTCTCTGGTCTAACCCTGTGTCACCATACAAATGTGCCACAACAGGACAGCCTGTTTCAGGAGGCAGGATGAACCTGAGCATCCACTGATATAGGCAGGGACCGTGTCCCTGCTTCACCAAGCAGAGCTGGGTACCAGCCCTGAAAGACAAAGCAGCCAGGACCATATGGAGCAGCCAGTCCTGTGTGACTGACTACACCTGCATCTGAGCCAGCTCCTGGGTGGCCTTGTGGTCCTCACCAATTTTGTGTTGCCAAAAACCCCCTGCTCTTGACCAATACCCATCAGTCCCTCACCCTGATGGGTATTTAAGCTTCAGCTGGTCAGGCCCAGCCTGACCTGCAGTGGTAGCCATGGGCAGAGACTGCAGATGTCTACCCTTGTCCAAGGGCATCAATATGGGGGACTAGGCCAGTTCCTCAGCGAGTGTGTGCGGGTCTTTATCTACAGTCCAGCTGCTGTTCAGGGCTGAGCTGATGTCTCTGCTCTGTTCTCTCTGCCATCAGGCCCTTCACCATGCCTGGGACGTTCCTCTGCACTGGTGGTCCAGAGACTGCAGCCAGCAGTCCTTGTGCAGCATTGGCCACTGCACTCAGGAGAGGTGTAGTTGCCTTGGAACTGAGGAAGGTTGTCTTGAGAAGGGCCCATGGTGGCAGGTTTTGTCCTCCCAGGCTGAAGGCTACCCTGCCTCAGGCAGGGGTGTTCCCCTTTGAGAAGCTTATGGCTCCAGTTCCTCTCTTCAGGCCAGTGCTTGCCAGGCAGCCTCTCCTTGCATCTGTGCCTGGTTATTGTCAGAATGCAATTAAGCCAAAGGGTGATTGCATCTCCTGTTTGGGGCTGTAATGTAATCGCTGCCAGGGCCACAGCGAAGGCTCCTTGTACAGCAATGTGGAGCCCAGCAGTTGCATGAGGCTTTTTCAGCCCTGCTTCATTTGAGACATCAGCTTCTGATCTCCATTGGGTGTGGGTTCCCAGACAGGTCATGTCCCTGGGCTGATCTGCAGTGCATGTCCCTGCTTCCTCTGGACACAGGCCGTGGAGGGGAGCATCTGTGTGCACCACAGCCAGCGCAGTGCACCTGAGGGCTGGCAGGAGCTGGGTGGGTAAGAGCAGCCGTTCCTCCCACAACCACCCTGCCTCATGGCAGGGCCCTGGGGTCCCCACCATGATCCTCCCCTGGTGCTGCAGATGGAGCTCTCCTCAGAGCTGCCCCAGGCTGCATCTCTTACAGGTGTGAGCAGAGACTACTTGACTCTGATGGGGTGCTGTGGGAATTCACAAGCCAGTTGCTGGCTGTTGCTGGGCTGGCGCACCTATACTGCCCATCCCGCTGTGATGGTGGCCAGCACCTGGCTGACCCCCGCCATTCTCCAAAGACCCCTCATAACCCTGCTTCCTACTCCACCCCAGCTGCCAGAGGGGTTTGTGGGGCCACCCAACTCCCCTGCCACAGAGGGAGGACTCACAGCGCTGGGGATGGGTTGGTGCAGGCTCTGACGAGCCGGCAGTGATGACAACACTGCCACTGCCATGGAGGAGAAGCATGCTGCCCAGCAGGCATGAACCCACGCCTGCTCCACAGCCCACGAGGTGCTCCAGGCCTTTGTGAAGTGGCCATTGTTCCAGAAGGTTCCCACCCCATGAGAGGCATGAGGCAGGAGCCAGTGTCACCCTGCTTGTCGCCATTCTTGGGAGGGGAAACATCTGCCACTGTGTGGGGTGGGTGCCAGGGAGGGGGAGAGCCACCAGTGGTGGGAAAATGGCTCCAGCCCATGACACACCTTGCTGGGGATCACGGCAAGGTGGCAGCTCATCCAGCATTCAATGTCCCACCAGAGCCCCTGGGAGCCACAGGCACCTACAGAACTCCTCCAGTGAGCGAGCAAGGAGGGCTTGCTCGAGGCAGCCACAGAAAGCTGGATGGTGGCACCCAGCCACAGCAGCATAGAATCATAGAATCATAGAATCATTAAGGTTGGAAAAGACCTCTAAGATTATCGAGTCCAACTGTCAACCCAACACCACCATGCCCACTAAACCATGTCCCTAAGAGCCTCATCTACCCGTCTTTTAAATACTTCCAGGGATGGTGACTCAACCACTTCCCTGGGCAGCCTGTTCCAATGTTTAACCACTCTTTCAGTAAAGAAATTTTTCCTCATGTCCAAATGCAGGAGCATTATGGGAAGGAGATGAAGGGAAGTGGAGGGCCAAAGCCCAGTGCTGAGTCAGATTGAGCAAGCACTGCCTCCCTCAAGTCACCAATCCCCACCAATTGTGAAATGGATGCTGGGGCCTGGAGCAGGGTCTCCTCCCCCAGCCCTTATCTTTGCCGCTTCCTCCTCCTCCAGGACTGTGACCGGGTAGCAGGAGCTTGTGCAAAACAAAGCTGAGAAGCTCTGGGGCTAATTAATTACTAGCTGCTGGTAATGCTGACTGAACCCCTGGGGAGTCCAAGGCTGGAGCAGAGGAGAAAGTGCAGACAGATACTGGAAAATTACTATTTAATTCTTCAGCATTACACTGGAAAATTACTGTTTAATTCTTCAGCATTATGTCTGACTATATGGCATCTGGTAGATGAGGGAAAGGAAGAGGCTGATAACGAGGCAGCCACTGTGACAGCTCTGCAGGCCTTCTCCTCCCCGGCAGCAGGGGTGGCCAGCGCCCTGGAGGGCTGGCTCCGGCCCTGGTGAGAGTTCAGTGTCTGGTTGGATGCAGGTCCTTGGACCGGTGCTGCCTATGCCTGGCCCTGCAGCTGTCAGTACTCCTGCTGAGTGTCACAGCCGAGGAACTCTATCCGCAGGGCAATGTGGTTGTGCCACTGGCGGGGGTATATCCTCACATAGTGGGCAAAGAGGGGGGGCTCCAGGGTGTTCATCACTGTGCTGGTGTGGTCTTGGTTTGCCTTGAAAATCTGGAGAGGAGAGAGAAATCAGGGGTGCGCTCTCCTCTGCTGGTATAGTGAGCCCATGACTTGAGGACATGATCAACCCAGACAAGCACCACTTGGGAACACTTTAGGGAGGAAAAAGCACAGCCTGGCTCACTGCTCTTGCGAAAAATCCTGTGAGCATGTTTGCTGCCAAGGACTGTGCTTGCTGCCCCGGGGGTGGCCATGGGCTGCCTCTGGCCGTGGAGCAGCTCTGCCTACCTTCTCCTTGCCATCCTGCAGGACCGGGCTCCAGTGCACGCCGTTCTGGCTGCTGGAGACAGCAAACTCCTTCACAAACATGTGAGTGAAGACAGCTTTGGCACCTTGGGTTATGATTGCAGTCACCTTCTTGGTAACTCCAAAGTCCACCTGCAACCACTCGCTGGGGCTGTTGCTCTGGGGAAGGACAGACTGCCTTCAATCCTTCAGCAGCAATGAGAAAGACGTTTGTTGCAGCTGAAGCCAAGCTAGTCCTGGGCTTCAGCTGCCCTACCAGGCATCTGGTTGGAGCTGCTGGGTGTTAAATCAGTGTGGCAACTCTCCTGCCTGTGTGCAGGCAGCTTGCACAGTGCGCATGGCTGTACGCACTCCCCACGCAGCCCTGGCTAGGAGAGGTTGCAAGCACCCAGCCTGCCTGCTGGGATCCCACCTGCTTGCCCATGCCCCAGCTGCCTGCCTGGGGATCTGCTTGCACGGGCTACCTTTGGCCTCCACGCGTTGGTCCTTCCCTGCAGGTTCAGGCGAGCCTTGGAGGGTGACCAGCTGGAGAAGACATTGGTGCTGTAGGAGGATGCAGAGATGCGCTGGTCAGGGATCCCTCTGTTCTCCATTCCTAGGGGCATGGAGCAGCCTGGAAGAGAGGAGTAATGCTTGTCAGAGGGGGGAAGAGACCCATCATGGTGATGCCATCTGGCTGCTCACTGCTCCAGCACTTTCCCTGGTTACAGTTTCTCCTGTGCCTTGCTGCAGTGTTGTGGTCCCTGCACTGCTCAGGGCCCCTGTGTGCAGCATGGCTCTGGCTGGGGAGTGCCAAACTACACCTGCCACTAGTCCCACTTTCTTTTCTCCCTGGAGATTTTATCTAGGAGTAATGTGAAGAATTTGTGCATCTGCCAGGACATAAGGACAACCTGTCTCCTGAGGAAGGACAAGAATACCTGGCAGGGAGATACTCTGCACACAGTGTGATCAGGTGTGCATGTGCACAGCTGCCTCAAAGCCAGCTGGCAGGGTTGTGGCATGGGGCAACAGCACAGCCGCTGCTGCTTGTAGCTGCTGGAGAGTACGCCCTGCTGGTGTGTGAAGCTAAAGAAAGGATCCCGGAGCACCGCTGCCCCGGGTCACACTGTGGGCCAGAGCAGTCTCGCCTTGGAGTGGCAAAACCAGAGGAAAAGCCAATAGCATCTGTCTCTCCTTGTTCCCTGCTCCCCCAGACTGAGGCAGCAGCTCCCCAGCTATCAGCTTAGCTGATGCTGGAGATTTCTGGTGGTTCAGGGAAAAGCCCGGGTGAGAGCTGGCCTCATGTTCTCCCTCTGGTATTGCTATCTCTAAGACCATAATGAGATTTTTCCAGCTTTGTTCTCCCAACATCTCAATGCCATCTCCAGCCTCCTCCTTCCCCCTCCACAACTGCCTGGGGAGTCCTGAAACATGTGGAGCTGGTACTCAGCATCCCACTGGATCAGGCCCCAGCTTTGGTGCTTGGTATCCAGAGGTGGGACATACTGTTCAGGTCACAGCCGATGAGCTCCATGCGCAGTGTGGTCCGGATGCTGTAGTGAGTGGGGTTAATGCGGATGTACCGCGCTATGATCGGAGGGTTGAAGCGATTTTCTTTCACTCCGGTTGCATCCACATTTGCAAAGAACAGCTGCAGGGAAAGGGAGAAAAAGGATTGTTGTACCAGTGGAAAGAGAGCTAGACAGGACAAGGATTAGTGGGGAGAAGAACAATTCTGTCTGGCATTTCTGTATCTTATCACCATCCTTACAAGAGAACGGCAGCTCAGGGAAATGATTTGAGATGTGATTCACACCAAAGAAGTGTGAATGGGCCAAATCAGGGTGAACCACTGAGAAACAGGAGGAGGAGAAACTTAGGGTCCGTGCAAATGAACATGTTTTCATATTTTCACCAAACAGAGGGGAGAGAAAGAAAAAAAAAAAAAGTCAGTCCTGGGACTTTTGAACCTGGGAAAAGTTTTGGCCACAGCTGGTGTACATGATGGAGGCTTTTCTGGATACTTTTCTTCTTCTGCTGGAATGATCAGCTTAGGCATATTTAGGTTGTGTTTTTTTCTAATGAGTAGAGATCCCCCAAATCATCTGCATCTGCACAATGTTTTTAGAAAGCCAAATTTGCCTTTGAGGTCAAAAAAGATATTCAGGCAAAATCTTATGCCTAGCTCTAAGTAACATGCAACATAATGTTAAGCAGTGGATCTCACAGCCACCTGGGATTGTGGAAAGAAACAGCTCAGTCAATTTAAAATGAGACAGATGGACACAGACAGCAAGTCCCTTGCAGATCTGTGATTCTGTCATCCTGGCAGTGAATGCTCACTGTTCCTGCCCTAATCAAATATCTCAGGGGCTCAGGAGATCTCTGCCTTGTGTACAGAGCTCCCTAGCCCTCATCACCCCAAGAGACCCCATTCTGGGAAGACACTCTCCTCAAGACCTGTTTGCCTTACCATCTGGGTGCTGGTGGCATTCCCCTTGTATTTCCTCCACCTTTGCCCATCAAGGCTGTAGAAGACAACAAACTGGGAGATGTAAAGGCTGGAGAACTTTTGTTGGGCCCCTTGGGTTTTTATGCCGTGAATAATCATGAGACGCAAAAGGTCCACCTGAGAACAAAAGTCAGGGATTCATTTCTGACGGAAAACCCAAGCCATGTTCAGGCAATGCACTGTAAACCCATGGAACTCACTTCCTTATGACATAACTGAGCACAGATTATGAAACTAGTTAAAATAGTCATTCATAAGGACACAAGTCAGCCAACAGCTGGGAGAGGGCAGGGGAGAGCTGTTTGGAGAGGTGAGCTGTTCTCACTTGGTCTTAGGGGGACTTTTGCACAGTCTGATGCTGCAGCCGGACCATCAAGTGATTCCTCTGCTGCACTGAGGATCAATCTGGGGGTCAGGCCAGCAGCAACCACGGCCAGACTAACTGCCATTAGGATCTCAGAGCTCCCCTTCCAGAGGGGAAGCAGGGGAAATAGCAGCACTTAGCTGGGGAGACACTGGCCATCCGTGCGGGTGCTTCTGCACAGTGCATCAGCCATGAGCATGCCCTTGCGATGCCCCCAGCGGTGCCTCCAACCACAGGGCTGCTCTTACCTGGATCCAGGTGTTGCTACGGTCAGTGCTCCAAGCATTGATAGAGCCGGTGTTATCCAGCCTGGCCAGGTAAGGAGCCCACTGCCCTGCAAGGAGAGCACACAGATATGAGGGTGCTGCTGGCCCCTGGCACTGCCCAGCCTGAAGTGGTGAGAAGTCCATCCGCAGGACAGGGCCTGAGGATCACCCTAGGGCTTAGTAGCCATGTACAGGGTGGCAGAGCACTGACATGATGGGCCAGACATGTGGGAAGGCACCTCCAGGTCCTGAGTGGGACGCTGACATGGGCATGGATGGAGGAAGGACTCTGCCAGGGACTCGGTGTAGCAGAGCCTTGGGCGGGCAAGCACATGAGTTGTGTTGGCTGAAGCTGCCCCAACCTCACCTGCCTTCCTTGCAGCAACAACCCCTACTCACCATACTGCCCCGACGCTGTGATCTGAGAGTCTGCAATGTGGCCCGAGGCCAGGCCGAGGGCGTTTCGGCAGTCTGCAGCCAAACAGGGAGAAGGAGGGCGAAAACCAGGGAGAGTTGATTAGATAACAAGGCTTTTGAAGGAAAAGCCTAGGCTGGGTACCAGCCTCCAGGCTCAGGGAGGTTGTCTCAAGCCTCCAGGAGCCCCCAGGTTTGTTTGTCTCACACCAAACAGTGCATTTCAGATGCCTCCACATCCATCCCTGAACTTTAGGGGTGCTTGAAGGTCTTGCTCCCAACCCTGATGTCAGCAGCAGAGAGTTCCTAGCATCAGCCACAGCAGCCTTTTGCCAAACTCCTGTCCCTGAGTCCCCGACCTCTCATTCCCATGTCCTGATCTCCCAGCAATGCTGACAAGTGTCTCTTCCTTACACCCATGTCTTGCACCTGGGCCTTTTTGTTGCTAGGCAGCATCTTTTAAAAACAAATATCACATTGCTAAAGGAAAGTCTGCCTGACACCCCTGTCTCTCTGTGTCTCTCTTCTGGTCTGCTGAGCACAGGGCTGTTTATCTCTTATAATAATCATTATTATTAGCAACTTGTTACATCTTGGCATCTCTGCTGCATGGCAAATGCTTCTAGGGAAAATGCAAATTTGAAATCTTAAGCAGATTTTTAACTTATGGAAACATTTTCTGGCTGACATTGGCTCTCCTTTAGGAAGAGGAGAGAGACTGTCACTATGTGATAAAATACTAGTCTCACAAACCATTGCCCCCAGTGCTTACTTATGGTGAGGTAGAAACGTGTTGTTCTGGGGTGAATGGAGTCAGAGGTTTCCTGTGGATTTTGCAGTTGCTCTTGGGGCTGTTTCTATCAGAGCCTGCCTCTGGCAGGCTGCCTCGTGCCATCACTCCATGCCTCAGTTTACCTCTTGATATGTGGTTAGGCAGCTGGGCACTGTGCCTTCCTGACAGTGTGGGCAGGCACCAGCATGTGCATGCAGTTGCTGGGGTAAGTGCATTTTACAGGAGGTCCAGGGACTCTCGGTTTTGGAAAACAAGAGCTCTGGGAGCAAATATTTGCAGGCAAATGAAGCTGGTCTCCCAGCCTTCACCCCAACCATGTCCCTGACTCTGTGCTCTCTGCTGGGCTGTGTAGGGTGGCAAGTGCTGAAGTTTTGACTTTCTTTCAGAGTGAAAACCCCAAAGACCCCACTTGGGCCACCCTAGGGGAAATGCTGAGAGCCCAGGGGAGGGAGCTCAAAAACATGCTGCCTGTGGCCAAGGCAGCAAGTGGGCCAGGGCACAAAAAGGATCACTCACTCAGGTTGTACACAAGGAAGAGAGCAGTCATCCCGGCTTGCTGGTGCTCTCCCACTTTGCACTCTACCCGCCAGATCCCGGCATGTGAGGGCCACATCTCCACCGTCCCAAAGACACCTGGCCAGGAATGGAGAGCAGAACAGAGGGGAGTTACTGGCTGTAATGGGATGCCACAGTGCCAAGCGCTGTGCAAACACAGAGCCAGACTCTTCCAGATCCATTCCCCCCCCTTGCTATTCCCCTGCAGGCTTGGCACTTCCTAACGGGCATGGACATGAAGCCCCGGCAGCTGGGGTGTGCACAGTGCCCGTGCTGCATCTCACCGGGATAAAGGTTGTAGACGCCCATGCGATACTCCTGGCTAGTCCTGACACTGAACAGCTGCCCGTGAAAGTGGATGGAATGGATATCCTTAGTGCTGCCCATGTTCAGGAGGTGCCATCGGACCCGCTGCTGCTGAGCCATCACCAGTCCGGGCAGTGTGTCACTCATGTAGCCGTTGACAGCTGGGAAAGGCAGTGGTCAGGAGCAGCTCAAGGCTCCAGGCTTTTTCCATCCCAGTATGAATTGTGGGATGGAAAGGGCAAGGGCAAGGGTCCTCACCATGGAAGGAATGGTTTCTCTTAAAGTCAGGGTTGTCCTGCTGGATGCGGCAGGGAGGGCGGCAGTTCCTCTCCATGTTCTCCAGGAAGTACCAGCTTTTGGTCTCATCAAAGATGGTGAAGAGCAGGGAGAACTCCTGCACAGCCAACTGCCGCCTGAAAATGGAGCTCAGCACCCCACGGCGGCAGATGATCAGTGGCCCAATGAGGCCCGAGTGCAGGTCCTTCTCCTGCCAGGGAGCCAGGAAAGAAGGGTTTGCCTCAGAGGGGGAAGAAGCGCTGACACCCGCAAGCAGCACAGCGGCAAGGAAAGCAGTGGCCCTGTCTGCATCCCTGGCCTGGCTCCCACTCGTGCACAGGGCATGGCATGTGCAGGGTGGGAAGGACATGCTGGGTTCACTGGGGGATCCCCACTCTGCCCCTAGCTAAGAAAGGCTGTGCGGCAAGTGTTCGCACATACTTTCAAGAGAAGTGGTGTCTGTCTGTCCAACCGTCCAATAGTCCCTATCCCAGTAACATTGGAACACATGCACCAAATTCAGCCAGATTTGGCAGAGGGGTAGGGGACTGCAGAATGCTAGTTCCCTACAAGTCTCATAAGCTGGTACAACTGGGGAAAAGGGGAAAAACCCAATTAAGAGAAGGGAAGAGAAAGTACCAGCATGCATTCATCACTGTATTAGACACCTGAGAATCTACACAGTCACAGGCTGCTTTCAGCACAGTACCATAGGAAAAGCCTTGACTTCACAGCCGGGACCCAGGTGTGCTGCCCATCTCTCCTTCCTGGGATGCCCCATGGAGCAGGCTCCCACCTACCAGGTCCACGTTGGAGAAGTAAGCCCAGGCCTTGCAGTCGAACTCCTGTGTGGTGGGTGCCATCTGGGGCAGGACTTCCCAAGAGTACTTCCTGAGCTCGCCAGGCTGCACCTCCTCTCCACCCTGCATTGTGCCCTGCGTCTCCTCATAGTCTTGCAGCGTGGAGTGGAAGGAGAAGGGCCGCGAGGCCAGGTTCTTGAATGTAACCTGTACCAGAGGGAAGGCAAAGGGGCTAGGTGCAGCACTGAGAGTGCCCTGGACCCTGGGGTTGGATCAAGCCAGCTGGTGGGAAGCAGGCAGTCATGTCTCCGGTGCCCAGACCTCTAGCTG
>NW_008825532.1:2209020-2215613 GCF_000699105.1 Pygoscelis adeliae
CCTCTCCCTGCTCAATGGGAGCAAGGTCAGCTACACTACTGTCTCTGGAGCCCAAAGCTGAATCCATCCTGGTGAAGATTTCAGTGAAAACTGGGCAACTTCTCCAGGCATACAAGTCCTGAGGCTGGTGAAGAGCCTTTCACCTCTTCCTTAGGTGGGTTCTGAACGACCTTTAGTGGTAAGGGAAGCCTGAGCCTGCTCCCACATAGAGCACCCAAAGAAGCTGTACTGAACCGTGCTTAGCTCATTAGACTTTTTACAATCCCTTCACCCAAAAGGCTCCCCATGGAGCCCAGGAGCTGCTCGGGCTGTGCTGTTACAGGGGTTGGGTCTGTCTCAGGTCCAGGGCTTGCATCTGAACACTCTGAGGTTCCTGCTGGCCCATTCCTCCAGCCACTGACCCCCCCAAGCCCTTAAGGTGAACGCATGGGCATCGCAGAGCCTGCAGGCCCACCTCAGCACTCCCTCTGGCTGAGCACAGCCAGCAACGGGGGGATTTCAGGTTTTATAGGAAATGGGAACTTTCAATTCACCATGATGACATCTTCAACTTCTGCCCTGATGTACGGCCCGAGGATGCCCAAGTGCTCGTCCAGCTCTCCCCGCAGCAGTGGCTGCGTGAAGGAATCATCCACGTACTCTCGGAAAACCACCTTGCGGTACTGCCGGAAAGGCTTCCTCCTGCCGCTCCAGGGGTCCCTGCTGGGGTGAGGGCAGTTAAGCAAATCAGGTGATACTGTCCCATAGGGAGGGCAGCCATGGCAGGGCTGTTGCAGGGCAGGGGTGATGCAGAGCCTAGAGCATCCCTGACCCACTTGCAAGGAAGCTCAAGGTTGCTGGAGTTACAAAACTCCCCAGGTGGAGGGGAGGCCCTGGGAGCATCCTCCCCCTGGGCTGCTTGGCTGGGTTGTACAGTCATAGACCTGTGATCCTGCCTGCCAGGACATGCCAACTCACGCATCAAGCCATGCCACACAGTGCAGGAGGAATACATGAGGGACAGTCACACTTACATGGCTTTTAGGAAGTGCTGGGGTCTCTGGTTCCCGTATTCCCACATCACCTCCACTGCTGCAATGAAGTATTGCCGTACCTCCCCCTGGAAGGAGCGTGGGTCATGCTCCTCTTCCCCGTAGATGTCGAAATCCTCCATGGTCTGCCCTGTGTCACCATACTCGTCGTAGTCTGGCTTGTCAGCCTTTGGTTTTGAGGGGCTGGAATGGGTCCTGTTGTTCAGAGCTGGTCTCTCCCTATGTCCTGGGGCATGGTTCCCCTTCCCAGCTGTGCTGTTGCTTTCCCCATACTCCCTGGGCTCTCCTGGGCCCTGGCCCTCTCTCTTCCTGGTTTCTCTGAGGACATCTTCCCCACCAAGCACCTGCCATCTATCCGGACTGGCTTGCATATATTTGGCTGTGTTTTTGCTAGTGCTGTGGTTGCTAGCGGGGCTGCTTGGAGACAGGGAATAGTTCTCTTTGGAGGATGGTTTCATAGGGATTTCTTCTGGGCTTTGTCCAGACGTGCTCTCAGGCATGTAGTCCTCCGTGGCATTGACCTTAAGATGCTGAGGCTGAGGACTGAGCTGACCCAGCTGCTCCACAGAATTTGTCTCCTCCTCCATCTGGCTTCTTCCCTGAGCTTGCTTGCTCCCGGGAGCCCCCCAGACAGCACCTCTGCCAGGCTGCAGCTCGGCCAAAGCTGGGCTCCACAAGCCCCCAGCGTGTCCTGCTGCCCCCAGGGAGACCAGGTCCCAGTTTGAGGCTGGGTCCGCAGCCACAGCAGCAGCCTGCATTTCTGAGCTACTTGCTGCCATTGCCTTCTCACTCCCCAGTGCTCTCCGTGTGGCAAAGGAGCGTCTGCTGCGCTGGGCTCCCTCACTGCTGTTCCGTACACCCCTATCTGTGCTCGGCCTCCCCTCAGGATGCATCTCATCAGCACTATCTCCAAGCACAGCCTGTGGAGCATCCCTGCCCAGCTGTAGTCTCCCCTCAACCACGTTTGATTTTTCTTCCAGGCTTTGCTGGGCCACCATCACCTCAGGCAAAGTGTCGCTTGATGTCAGGGGCCTCTTTTTGAAGCGAGCGCTGCAAAAAGGGGAATGAGGTCCACACACCTTTGGGGCTTTCTTATTCACTGCTGTCTCAGGGGTCTGGCTGGCCAGATCCTGCTCTGCTCTGTTACCCTGAGAGAGGGGCTCCCTGCTGCCAGGCCAGCTGGTGTTGGGAAGACCCAGGCCATCCATCAAGCCTCTGCTCTCCGGTGACCTGGCTTGTCGAGGCCTCCAGTTGGGGCCACTCACACTTGGAGCTGGAGCTCTGTGTCTCAGAAACTGCTCAGGGCTGTTTAAGAAAGCATTTGGGAACTGCCTTGTGTCATTGGCTACAACATTCGATTCAGGAAAGGCAAGACTGTCCATCTCTGGCAATTCCTTAGTGGCTGTAGCATCCTGAAATACTGCCTCCAAGATTAATTCATCCCTCTCTTCCATCATTATATAGCTGGAAGGCTCAAGGTCATTGGTGTGTGCAAAGGTGGTTTCTAGAAGGCTTGTGCCTTTGGGAAGTTCACTGGCTTCTTGTTCTGTGCCACTTTTTGCAGGCAAGAAGTTACTCTCATCTGTGAGGATTTGCTCTTGTGCAAGTTTGCTGGGTCCCAGGTCTGAGAAAGAAACATTTTTCCCTTCAAAAGATTCATAAAAGCCTTGTGAAACGACTTTGTGAGGTCTTTTTTCCAGCCTAACATCTAGCTCATTTGATGCATAATTGCTTTCTCTGGTGTGACTGTGAACCACAGCATGAGAAGTCCTGTTGTCTTCTGCCTCGTCTGAAGATGCAGAAGGATTGTCCAGTGTGGAGGAACAGTTATGATCGGTACTTAAAGCTGGTTCTGTATTGATTGTCTCCTTTGACTCATATAGATTTAAGGATATTTTATCAGCCCCTCTCAGCAACTTGTCCTCAGCACCCTGTGAAGACATGTCTTGAAGTCCCAGATTGCACTCCAGGTCATTCTGGTGAAATGAGCTCCTGTTCTCTTGAAGAGGAGCTTTCCTAGCAGCATAAGTAATTGCGTCCCACAAGCTTGTTGCATCAGTAGTTGTCTTTTGAGGCTCTGCTTCCAGGATCTCTAATGTACCACCAGACATTGTCATTTTTATTGACTCCTTCACCTCTGAGATTTTTGTCACCTTCTTTCCTGCAAGAGCATCTTCTGGAGCTGGTGTGGCTTCGTGCAGCCATTGCTGACCTTCTTCTGAGCTCACAGTACCATGGACCCTTCCAGTGACACTCGCCAAGTGTTCTCCAGGTGAGAGAGCTCCAAACCCTTCATCCTGGCTGATGATTTTTGACAATTCTTCTTCATCTTCCAAGAAGGATTCATAGGACACTAGCTCATAGTTTGTCTCTGGCAGAGAAGACATGGAAATATCAGGTGGATGTGGGATTGTTCCTAAAAGTGTTGATGTGCCATTGGAAGGGGGATCAGAAATCCTGCCATTGCTCAGGAGAGCCCCATGGCTGGGTTCTGTCAAGCTCAATTTTAGCTTCTCTGTCTCATTTCTGGAAGAGGTGACGTTGTTCAGTTGCTCATTCACACATGGCCTGCGCCATCTCTTTCTTTTAGAGAAGCCCCTGGGTTGGAATTCAAAGGCGCCCTCCTCCTCCTCGAAATCCACATAATCTTCCCCATCAGGGTATTGCTCATGCTGGCACTGCAAGACTGTGAACTTGGCACGCATCCCTCGGTCTCTGAAATCAGGATTCAGGCACCCCAGCGTCCAGACGCCTGTCTCAAGAGAGGACAAGAGGACACCATCAGCCCACCACAGTGAGAAATCAGAAGAGCTGCCATCCCCATGCCGCTCCTTTGCTAGTGCAACCTATATTTTCAGGCAGCCTCTGGTTCATGGTAGTGATTTCATGTTTTCATAATCCCTAGAGTGTCTTACAGCTGGACTCACAAGACATCAGGGTTGCTGGCAACGTCAGAGCCAGTCCTGACAAGCACCATCAGCAGGGCCAGTGTTTCCTGCCAGAACTTAGTGAGCTACACACACCCGCGAGGCCCCAACAATAGCTTGGTGAGAACAGTTAAGGCACTGAGAACCCACAGAGCCTCCAGGATTATTGCCAGCAGCAGAGTAATCACCATAATTCACCCCCAAAGACATGCTGGTGCTGTCAAATACACCTCTCTCCCAGACACAGTCGTCACGTCTCTCCCACTCAAGGAGAAAGAAATGAAAAGGCTGCCTCTTGCTCACATCCCCAGACAACATGTTTGCTCCCCGCAGAAAGCACCTCTTCTCCAAATGCCAAGAGTGGGTGGGGAGGTGTGTAATAACCAGGCTCTGACGCTGGAGAGAGCTGTCATCTGCTGCTGGCCGAGCTGCTTGCCTGCTTCCGATCAGCAGGCACAAATCAGAGCTCAAACAGATGCAATGTTTGGCTGGGTTTTAGAAAGCCTCCTGGTGTATCTAGAAACCCTGTCAGCTTGGCTCAGGATGCAGCACTCGTGACCATCATATCAGTGTTTACAATCACATGGTAAATTCTGTGTTTCCTCTGTGAGTAAGGAAATGGTTAACAGCACTGCTTTTGCAAATGCTAAGGAAAAAATGCTGAGTGGGGGGAAATAAAACCGAACTCTGAAGAAAATCCTTCCTAGGACTTCTCCATAGCTGTGATTTTTGTCCTTGCAAAAGTGTGGAGATAAATGGGATGCCGTGACCAGTGGCTGAACCCACAGCAGGGACAGCACTGCTGCTCCCCTTGACCTCTGAGCTTGGAGCCAAGGGTGCAGATGCAAGGTCCACAGGGCTCACGTTACTGCAGCCAGCTTACTGGCTTGGCAGCATGTGTGACCTTAATGCACGCTATTAATAAAGTAAAATACAGAAATTTAATTTCTTTGATTTAAGCTTTAGAAGGATTTAATCATTGCCTCTCACTTTGCTGTTCCAGCAGGTTGTGCATCCCTTTGCTCCCAGGGCTGCCAAAATGCGATCCGGTACCAGAGACCTGGCTGGAGGTGCTCACTTATCTCTGCTCTGATGCCAAGCCCATGGTTTATAGAATAGCCCATGTCACTAACCTGGCTTTTCCAAACTCATGAAGATCGTTTCTCCAGAAAATGGGAAAAGTGTAAGCACATCCTCAAAGACCATGTTGTGCTTGAATGTGTTTCCAGAGAAGAAGATGGAGAGGAAATCTGTTTGGGCCCCAACACTCAGGACATACCAGTACACAACTTCATGCAGGCAGAGTTCTGGTTGGAGGTTGTCAAACACAAAGCCGTTAATAGCTGGAAGAGAGCAGGAGTGAAACATTTCATCAGGATCTGATTCCCCCATGTCTGCCGAGCTGCTGCATGTTCCCTGCTTGTTCCCTGGGGCAGGGACGAGCCTGTGTCTGCCAGGGCTTTGCAGGGAGCTCCTGGTTGAACACTCACTGTGCATCACGTTAGAGGCATAAAACTGGGGGTCCTGCGTATCCACATGGGCTGCATCAGTGCAGAACCGCCTGATGTTCTCCTCCAGGTACCAGCTGCGGTTCTCATCAAAGACCGAAAACAGCACCAACCTTGTCTTGTCTGACATTATCTGGAAGGCGAAGAGGGAAGCAGTTATTCCTGGTCTGATCAGAGTGCCCCTGGGGCCCAGTGTAGCTGCCACATCTTAGCCTGGGTGCATGGGGAAGAGTTTACTGCTATTTCGCAGGAGTTAGGGTCCAGGTTTGGAGAGAAAGGAGCATGCAAGGGAGGGTGGGGAAGGCAGGGGCATTGGGACTGACGGTAAGGTTGAAGAGAACAGGACAGACAAATTTGGTTTTACCCAAATATTTCACCCACCGCAGTTATTCCAGCCTTTCAGCCTGGCAGTTGAGGCAAAAAAGGAAGGACCCACCTGATTTCCCCTCTGATCCATGGACTTCTTAAAGCAGATCAGGAGGGGCCCAATCAGGCCTGAGGCCGTATCTCGGACCGGGTCGATGGAGCTGTAGTAGAAACGGGTGAGGCAGCGAGGATCTGCCTGAGTTGGCCCATCCTCAGTGGTGACCCTCCAACTGTAGGTGAATGACTGGCCAGGGGGTATAGGAATGTCCTTCACGTCCTTATCTGGCAACACACAGCCCAAGGGCAGATCAGTTAAGTCTGGGCTGCTCCTGCAAGGGGTGATCCCACTTTTTAAAAGAGCTCAGAAAGGAGGTTTCCTGACCACACAGGTTGCATAGAAAACTACCCAAACCCATGCCCACCCCGGGATGGCACACTGGCTGCTAGCATGTGCTTGCATGGAAAGCTGATGTGGACAAAAGGAACCCCTGGGACCAGATGAGGATGGAGAGGCATATGCCTGATTTTGAAAGCCCTTGAAACTCCTGCAAACTGGAAAATTTGCCCAGTCTCAGCTGTGTCTGGGCTCTGGGCTGCCCAGAGGAGTTTACAGATGAAGGTACAGAGCTGGGCAGGGCTGAAATGGGTGAAAAACAAAGCAAGGAATGATACAGTTTTAAGCAACTACAGCTAGACCATGAGAAAAGCAAGGAGATCTGGAAGGAACAGAAGGAAAACTGAAATGCAAATAAATCCTCTGA
>NW_008825532.1:2215630-2220335 GCF_000699105.1 Pygoscelis adeliae
TGAGCATTCAGCACGATCTTGCACTTAGAAAAAGGCTTTGCTCTGCTCCAAGCACCCAGCTGAGCCACCGTAAGAGCATGGTTTGCAAAGCTCATGTGTCAGGGTAGGAATAGCTCTTTTTATTTATAATCCCCTAAAGAGCATCATCCCTGTGGCTCCAGGACCATGACTCGCCCACTTTCAGAGTTTAATTACTGGCAAAGCTGGTGAGCCATGTCTGGCTGGGGGATCTTGACAGATGGGCAAGGACAGGGCTCCCAGCTCCCTCGTGTGGCTTGGCTCCTTTAGTCCTGCCAGTTGATGTCCCTTTTGACTCTCCTGAAGGAAAACCTTAATTTAGATAGTAACAGGTCACAAAGCTGACCTAGTTCGCTGAACTCCTTAGCAGCTGCTGTCCCGGTTCTGCTGCCTCTGCTGCAGCAGAGGAGCTTTTCTCCAGCCTCTGCAATTGCTCCCGTCATTGTGACGCACCCAAAAGGGCAGAGAGGAGGAGGGGAGAGGGATAGGGCACGATTTTGCCCTGATGGGATGTGGGATGGCCTTGCACAAGTTGTGATCTTGGGAGCATGCTGGCAGGGGATGAAAACAGGTCTGCAAAAGGGACCTGGTAACTCAACAAGCCTGGAGCAAAAACCGCAAAGCTGTGAGAGGGAGAGTCTGAATCATAATGAACCCCCCACATTAAAGCAGGGCAGGGGGGATCCCAGGGAATGAGGACTGTAAGCAGACTGGCAAACACAGGCAGGATCACCAGGGTGGTTCCTGCCTTGTCAGGAAGTGGAGGCCTCCAGGATGGACCAAACAACATGGTCCCAGCTCCCCGGTTGACAATGCCCCTTCTTCCAGTCATCATCCAAGCCTTCCTTAAAGACAAGGTTATAGGGCACCAAGGGGGACATGAACCAAGAATCATCATACTCTCTGGGATTGCAGGGCTTAGGCACTTGGATGGATGGGTTGGACAAGCAGTTTTACCATGGGCTGCAGGAAGCTCTCCTGGCCCTGAAGAATGGCAGTAGCCAAGTGATGCCCCAAATTCTTGTGGCCTGCCTTACCTTGAGAGGGCTTCATGGCATGGTATGGCCTTACGCTGGTGAGGCCGTGAGGGTAGATGTTGTATGGTCGGCTTGCCAGGTTCCTGAACACGATCTGAAATGAGGACAGCCCGCAGGAATGTTTAATGCTTTCTGAACGTTGTGAGGAGCCTCGCTCAAGGCTGCCCTCAGTGTCCTCGCAGAGAGGGAAATGCTGGGCAGTGGCGCTCTGGGATTGACTACCTGCCAGTGTCGAACGGGGAGGAACCCGGATGTGTCTGGGACCACAAAGTAGGAGTCAGAATAGAAGAAATGACTGTTTATTTCTCTACCAGTCTACACTGTCCATCTTTCCGGGAGATGCCCATTTTAGGGAGGGCATGAAAATATCAGATTTATTAAAGAGAAAGTTGCTGTCTTTAGTGTCACTTTGCATATGAGACAGAAGAGGTCTGTCAGTCCAGGAGGCCTCAGAGGACCAAGACACTAAGTATGCACAGCAGTCAACAGCTTCAAAGTGCTCCTCACTTCTCTGCATGAAGCCCTTCACTTATTTATCTAAATAGCTCTGTTGGGGCTTTGCCACAGGTGTTACCTTCAGCTCCATGCCCACAACTGTGCAGGGAACCCCAGGCAGGGAGCAGAAATGTGAAGCTCCTGGAAATCATCCCATTCCTCCTAGCAGCAAACAAGTCAAGTGGTCAGTAGAGGCACTTGGGGAGACACAAGCGACAGTCCCCAATACTGTATGGAAAGAGCACACAAATGGAGAAGAGTGGAGGATGAGAGGACACTCCTGCCTCAGAAGAAGGTGCTGGATGCCATGTGTCATGGATTAATTCACACGATTCCTAAGACGCCTGCAATGAAGTCAAATCAAGGGGACTGGGCCATATCCTGTGCATCTCTGCTGATCTCACCGAGTATTTAGCTTTAGCTTTCAGTAACATCTGCCCTTCCGGTGAACTTTGGACATTACCAAACATGATAGAGCACCTCAAGGACTTATGTCAGACCTTAGCCACAAACCAAGAGCTATTAGTATGAACAGCATCAAGCTTTGAAGTTTCCCCTTCCAGTCCCTCTTTGTGGAAAGCAATCTTTCTCTTACCTTAAACTGATCTCCAACCTCCCCCTTAATGACAGGCCCCAGAATTCCCTTGTCCAGTTGATCTGACACCTTGCGCTTCTTGAAGGTTGCATCCTCGTACTCCACAAACATCACTTTCTTATACTGTGAACCAATCCGCTGAGGGCCAGCCTCCAGGAACAGGCTTGTGATGTTTCTGCAGCCAAGGCAGAGAAAGAACAAATGGCCACATGCGGGATGCTGTCAGAACCAGAGCAAGACCTTCCATCATCCAAGGACCTACACAGCTGCCTGGGGACTACCAGTGCACAGTGGGGACACCCATCCCTGCAATCACAATATGCATCCTGGGGAATAACGTTTCAAGTGATTCAGTGCTTCTTTAATGGAGAAAGCTTCAACTAGGTAGCACAGTAGCAGCCTTGGGCTGACACTGCCCTGTCTTGAAGGGAACTGGTGCCTGTGAGAGCTGAGAGCATGGCAGGTTGTCCTGTGTCAGGGAACGCCCCCAGTATATGGACATAAGGCAACAGAGCAGCTGCCTTGTCTTGATCATGCCAGCTCCTTCCCAGGAGCAAGGCCAGTCCTAAGCTGGAGAGGACATCTCCTCTGGCTTACCCTGAGAGGGGCTGCATGTGGGTATTTCTGCCCTGCATGCCTTCCTCCAGCGGCCGCTGGCTGGGATCCCCATCTAGGGCAGAACCTGGTGACCCCACTAGCAAGCCAGCCCCAACTCACATAGCCTGTGTCAGCAGAGTGACGTCAGGACTGGTGACAAGTGTCATCACCATGCAGGGCTGACTAAGGTACTTCTGCTGAGATACTGCACTTGCATCACCTCTCCCTCCAAGAAGTGAGGCAGCAGCAGGGGCTAATTGCCTCTGCCATCTAAAGCAGGTCCTTCCAGACAGGGCAAGGAAACCCACACCCTGGGGCTGGGGGCACATGTCCTGGCTGTGCAGGACCTCCTGGCTGGAGAGTGAGAAGGGTCACCAGGCGTTGCTGCCTGTTCAGAAGGGGCTGACCCCAGCGACCTGGGCGACAGAGACGCAAATGCCCTGAGGACAAATGCCTCTGCAGGGCATTTGGCAAAATGGAGCAAAGCCAGGTCCTGCCTTCCCATAGCCTCCCCAAGACCATCCTTGTCCTGCATCCATACTGTTAGCGTCAATTAGGAAGAACAAAACTGTCCAAAGAAACTGGTACAAAGAAAATAAATTTCTGGGGAAAAGGGGAAGAGCTGGCAAGGCTGCCTCAAGGAGCAGCCTCATGGGCACACATGCCCACTCTCACCTATCTAGAGACACTGGCTTCACAGGGGCATAGTCCCAGTCCATTTCCTCAGCCGCGATGTAGTGAGTCCAGGTCACAGGTTTCTCTTTGGCAAAAGAGCGCACTTGGATCGCATGATAAGTTTCCTCATCTTCTTCAGGGTAATCCATGTCCTCTGGCTCATCTGACAGCTTCCCCATCTTCATGAGGCGCTCCTCCAGGCACTCTTCCACCTTCACAATGGCCTCCATGCCAGCTGGGTTCAGACAAGATGGGCAGAAAAGGTCACAGTGACATGCCAGCACAGGTGCACACTCCCCCAGGCTCTGCTTAGGAAATGTCCTCTCCACCACTGTCCCCATCAAATGGGCCATCACATGAGTCAACCTATGCCATCGTGGTCACGGGCCAGATTGCACGTGGATGTAACACTATGGAACAGGAGGGGCCTTGGAGCTGCAGCACTGCATAGAACCCTGAGCCTGGGCCATCCCCTGAACTTCTTTTCCCCTGAGCTCTTGCAGAATAAGGTTACCTTGCTGATGGGACAGTATCTGGCAGAACAGCCGAAACCAGCCAGCTGTTCCTGGCATGGTCTGGGCTGTGAGATACGTGGCAGGGGAGATTTCTAGGCTGCTGAGACGGTGGCTTCTCACCAGGAACGTGTGGGCTTCGAAGAAGATGGAGTGGACTTCTGGCCCAGTGCCCAACCCAATCACGTGCCATTGGACCTGCTTCTTGAGGCACAGTGTGAGACCTGCCAGGAGAGAAGGAAAGCACCCAGGAGTCAGCACTGTGTCCATCCCTTGTCCCCACTCTTGGTGTCATGGAGTCAGAGCCTGACACGGGCTGAGTAGAGTCCCCTGCCCTGCAAGGTGGTGGCTTCAAGCTGGAGAAGTTGCCTGTGAATGTGGACTGTCTGAGCAAAACAGAAGTGTAGGCCACATCATCCCCCTGAGAAAATGAGACTAGATTTACAGAGTGGGAAACTTTGGCAAGGGCTTTGGGAGGTGTGTTGATGGGAGCTCACAGCAGGATGCAGTGGCAAAAGAGGTAGATCTTATGTTGCCAGTAGAGGTAGACCCTTATGTTGCCAGTCCAGATCCACCTGAGCCACTTCAATCTTAGCAGCCTGATCCACCTGCTGGTTGTTTTGATGTTCTTCAGTGGCCCGACTCTTAGGTATGTGAGCATCTACGTGACGGACTTTTACAACCAGGTTCTCCACCCAGGCAGCAATATCTTGCCACAGTGCGGCAGCCCAGATGGGTTTGCCTCTGCGCTGCCAGTTACTCTGCTTCCATTGCTG
>NW_008825532.1:2221522-2230080 GCF_000699105.1 Pygoscelis adeliae
CAAAGTAAAGTCAAGGGACCTGCACAGGAGATCCAATTTTTAGGAATAAAATGTCAAGACGGATGTCATCAAATCCCAATGGATGTGGTCAACAAAATAACAAGCTCCTTGACTCTATAAATAGGGGAATCAGAAACTGGAAAGGGGAATCATTTGTCTGATCACAACACTGGCAAGCCTGATACTAAAACATTGCATCTGGGGCAGGGCTCCAGCACATCCTCAGCAGTAGTTGAAATACTCCAAAAAGGGCAGAGAGAGGTCACCAGTATTATTTGAAGGCTGGAGAAAATTCCTTCCTCGGAGAAACTCAAAGAGCTCAGTGTGCTTAGGAAATGGGAGAGGACTTGACTGCATTGTAAAAATATTTTCCTGGAGAGAAATTAGTGTGTGCTGAAGGGCTCTGTAATCTAGCAGAGAAGTGAATAACAAGAGCAAGTCCTTGGAAGCTGAAGCCAAACAAAGTCAGATACAGAGTCAAGCACTTGTTTTTGGCACTGAGTGTGATAGGTGACTGGAACAGATCCCAAGAGCCCGGGGGGAGACAGGGTGGAGGCTCCATCCTGAGGCCCTCAGCTCTCCATTGCCACCTCTCTATCAGACACCTCTCAGGCCAGGTCCTGCAGCCAGACAGGGGGTTGCTGGGTGGACGTGGATACCTTCTTGAGGGGAAACCCACTGTGCAGACACAGTGGCTGACCATGAGGTCTACTCAGCTCTTAAGCTCCATGGATCCACCAGGACAGGGAATTGACGAGAGTTTTGCTTTTGCCTTTTATTGGAGAATGGCCAGACCCAGGTGGGAGGTTTCACAGTGTGGTTCACCAAGGTTGCTCATGGTAATGACTCTCCTGACGGTGTTTCCCAGTTTTCCTTGGAGATTCTTCACTCTCAGGCACCTCTGGACCTTCTCCCAGAAGAACATCAGAAAATGCTAACTTTTGTCTTCACTGAGACCATAAATAGCCTTTCCTTTTGCTTTTCTGGAGAAGAGAAGGCTGAGGGGAGACCTTATCACTCTCTACAACTATCTGAAAGGAGGTTGTAGCGAGGTGGGTGTCAGTCTCTCCTCCCAAGTAACAAGTGATAGGACGAGAGGAAATGGCCTCAAGTTGTGCCAGGGGAGGTTTAGATTGGACATGAGGAAAAATTTCTTCACTGAAAGAGTTAGTTATCAAACACTGGAACAGGCTTCCCAGGAAGTGGTTGAGTCACCATCCCTGCAGGTATTTAAAAGACGTGTAGATGTGGTGCTTAGGGACATGGTTTAGTGGTGGACTTGGCAGTGTTAGGTTTACGGTTGGACTTGATGATCTTAAGGGTCTTTTCCAACCTAAATGATTCTATGATTCTATTCCCCAAATCCTACAGAGGTGTGTTGTCAGAGCTGGGCTAGTGAGAGCTGAATTTTCCCCTCAATGCTACCTCCAGCCTCGTTCACAGGGCTACAAGAGATGAAACTCTTTGCTACCAGCACTATTCCTGGAGACCTCCAAGGAGGTCAGCTGTACTTGGCAACACAGACAGCCAGAAACAGGTCCTGCCCCACTGTAAATGGGCAAGGCAGATCAAGGAGTTGAGACGTGATAGTGCCTCTGGGGTGAACACAGCCTAACAGATCCATCACCTGGAAACTCCTCTTGATGTCCCTTCTCACATCCTTTCATAAGCTACCTTGAGTTTACAGATGTGGCTACACCCCTGTTCCTAGCATCTCCCATGCCCTCCATCCCTGTCCCCGGCACACTGGTACTCACCAGGCAGTGAGCCATTGATGTAGCCATTGATGGTGTGCAGCTCCGTCCTGTTGTGAGGCAGGGGCTGAGGAGCTGCTGGGGAGCTGGACTTAGAGTACCAGCTTTTCCCTGCAGAGAGAGGAGGATGCAGTCAGCTTTCACTTGAGAGCATTTCAAAGAAAAAGGAAACCTTCCCACTGGGGTGAAACAGTATGAAAGCCAAAATCCAGGGAGGTCAGATGTGTGGTGCCTTTTGGAAATCCACAGCAGAGCTGGCCATGGCTCTGCATGAATGTGGTGGTGACCATTGCATGTGACAGGGCATTACTCCCCTGTAGCTTTAGCCTGTGTGGTGGGAACAAGGCCAGGGCATGGGATGGGAGAGCTGGGGAGGCTGCAAGCTCCCTGCACCTGGGGCACAGAAGAAGGAGTGGCAGTACTGCACCAGGAGTACCTTGGTCGGGGGGGCTGTACAAGGCTCAAACCCTTGGGAGGCAGTGTGGGAGCTGAGCAACTGCTGTCACACCATGGCCAAAGCATGTGCCCTAGACCAGGCTGAATTCAGGGTCCGACACCGGTCAACAAGGTAGTTACCTTCATCAAACACTGCGAAGAGCATCACAAACTCTTGCTGTGTGTCCTCGTTCCCATCGCTCGCCAGGGTCCCTGCAAGATGCCACGGGATGGATCTTTTTAAAGTTCAGCAAGCACCATGCCCGTCTCCCTAGAGAATTCCCTTTGTGCCCTCCAAGAACTGGTAAATCAAGGCCAGGCTGTGGATTGCTTTTGTCACGTCTCACGACTGGCACAGCCCTGTTTCCAGCCTTGCAGTCCCCAAAAGCCGATGGTTGAGAGGCAGCTGCCCACAGAAGGCATTGAAAGGTCAGTTTGTGCTGCCTTCCCCTCGCAGGCTCTCAGGATCCACTTAGTCACCTGGAAGAGCCCATTTTATCTAGCCCGCTCAGCACCATGGTCTGCGCTCATGGTCTAGACTTGTCTCGGTCAGTGGAGAAACTGTTCCTGGTGAGTCACTGGAGCCTGCAGACAGTGACCTGGGAGGAAGTGACTCGTGCTCATTCCTCTCCAGTGACTACAGAGGGGTCTGAACAACTGTCTCCAGCAGATGGCTTAACCAGGGGTGACTGATCCCACCCCAGGTACACTTCTTGGTGCCTTGCACCCAGCAAGTATTAACAGTCAGGATTTCATCATGTCCATGTTTACTGAAGGAAGGAGAGCAGGCACAGGTACTGTGGACCAGGCAGTGCCCCAGGTGTCCTGCCTCTCTCCTGCCTGATCCTTAACCCTTGCTGATACAAACTTCCCTCTAGTTCTTCCGACAAAACCCTGTTTGACAAAGCACCCTGGCTGACACTGAATGATCACAGCTTGATGAACCTCTGAAGGAAAGACAAACATTTATGCCTCCATAGCAATTCACCTTATGGATAGATAAGGTTCAGATACAAGGTAGAAGATTTCATCTGTGGTCTGAAATCTTGCAAAGGAAGAAGCAACCAATTTCTCTCCAGCAGGGAAATCCAAAGTGTGTTTGGCTCCTGCACTGGGAAGGGACTCTTTGAGGAAAGGGCCAAACCCCAAAAGTGCTGCTGTTGACCACAGCTTACTGACTCCGCTGCCATGTTCAGCCTCTGGAAGGTGTCTTTGATTTTTCTGATTTTCAATTCACGATTGCATGTGACCTGTCCCCATCCTGTGCTGTCCTTACCAGGTCGGCACACGAGCAGGGCTCCAATCAAACCAGAGTTGATGTCCTTCACGCTGTCAGTGTTGGAGGAGTAGGAGTGGGTCAGGCATGGTGAGTCGCCATCTGTCGGGCCCTGGTTTTGCTGGATTTCCCAGATGTACGTGTGTGTCTTCCCTGGATCCACCCTGTCACCCTCCTTCTCTGGCTGGCTGGTCTCATCCTCATACCCTGCACCTAAAGCCAAAGGAACAGCCAGATGTCACTGAAGGTTCATCCCCAACACACCGTGGCTATAGAAATGCCTCTTCCCCCAAACTAGAGCACAGCCTCTCTCCACCCCAGACCCTGGGGCCAGCCTGACGCCCACCGACAATGGCTGGTCTCAGGGCAGTGAGCAGAGCTGTGCCAGAGACTCGCTTGTCAGGCTGTGCACCCACCACCTGCCCTGATGCTGGAGGGCACAGTCTTCCTGGCCTTAAGCATCCAACCTCAGGTTTAACCTATGTATTACCTCTATAATTGATACAGGTTTGCTCTGGGCTGTTTGCTCATCTCAGCTCATTTCTGGGCTGGGCACGGTCTTGTTGTTCCCCCAGGCTAAGCCATCTCTGTCACTGTCTGTCCTCATAGAGGGACGTGAACAGCACGGTCAGGGAAGGACCCTCTCCCTCCTGGCGGGCAGGCGGCAGAGCAGGAGGTGTTGCGCAAGGACTTGCAGCACCTGGCCCAACTCACCCTCCGATGCCTTCCAGTAGGACACCCCGATGGCGTGGAGGTTGTATGGGCGGGAGGCCAGGTTCTTAAACGTGATGACCACTGTGTCATAGACTTCTGCTCGGATGGTTGGGCCCAGGAGACCTGAAGAGGGGGAAGACAACAGGGTCAGGCAGCTGGGGTCAGGCAGCTCACACCCAGCCATGGGCCCCAAAAAGGGTCTGGGCTTTCCACCTGCACAATTAGTGGTTGTCCCTCATGTAGCACGGCAGCATCAACTGCTCTGGCACCAGCAAGGCTCCCTGCATTCCCAGCAGCTCTGCCATACTGGGACTCTACCCAGGTGCTTTCCCATTCCTGGCCGAGGAGTGCCAGCACCCAACCCAGGATGAGTTTGGACGCTGTCAAGGAGAGCTAGGGCTCACCACGCTGTGGGTGTTTCTTACCCATCCACGCTGGCTTGGGCTTGGGCTGCGTGAACAAGGCATCAGGGTACTCCACAAACACGGCTTTCCTGTACCAGGGAGGGACACCAGGCGTGGGGGGCTGTGGGCCTGGGTGCCCCAACATGCTGCAG
Organism: Pygoscelis adeliae; assembly: GCF_000699105.1. Classification (NCBI taxonomy): domain Eukaryota; kingdom Metazoa; phylum Chordata; class Aves; order Sphenisciformes; family Spheniscidae; genus Pygoscelis; species Pygoscelis adeliae. The sequence goes on from NW_008825532.1 coordinate 2,226,258, forward strand.
GAGGAAAGAAAAGCCAAGGCTGATTGCACAGCCCCATCCACGGACAGGCAGCAGCCATCCTGTTCTTCCCCTCCCGCCAGCTTGCCTGGGCAATGCCGGCCCTGGGGATCGCTCACCCTGTTGTGTCCTTTGAGTTTCCTGACAATCCCCAGGTGTGTTTGGAAATGTTTTGCTCAGCTCACGGATGACAACACAGCAGTGATTAATGTCATGGTGTTAGTCACGATGGAAGACATCTGCAGCCGGGAGCGGGCACAGCCGCAGGCATCGCTGCCAGCCTCCTGCCTCGTGCCTTGCCCGGCTTCGTGCTTCCCTGCCAGCAGAGACCCGGGGCACTGGGAGTGCTGTGATAGCAGAGCCCGGTGGCCTCTGCCCCACAGCCACCCCCCACCCCATCCCCAGGCACCTTCAGGTGTGGCAGACACATCACATCACGTACAACCTCGAGCATCCTCCCCAGCTCTCCCTGGGAAAGAGACCGTGTCGGCCTGCATGGCAGGTTGCGACAGTTTGCTCTGAGGTCTGAGCAACATCCCCACATTCATTTATTTTCTGACCAAACCAGGATTTACAGCCAGCCCCTAAAAAACTATTCCTTGCAGCAGGAGGATAAAGGAGCCTTGAACGTATTTCACACCCCACTTACTTATCTCTGCTGGCCACTTTCTATCTGCAAGCAGCTTAACAAATTCATTTTCCAGAAGGAATCCAGCACGTTTATCTTGATAACAAAGCCATGAATTTCTCCAGGGATTTTAGAGGCTGGCTTATCAGCCCTGGGACTGAGACCATTTCCAGTAACAAGACAGACTGTTTCCAGCCTTGTTTTGTTTGGAGCAAAAGCCAGGTGGTATTTTCTTCCCTCTGAAGAAGCAGGGAGGATTGCTCTCCCCCTCTGACTAAGCCTTCATTCAAGCAGTGGTTCCCTTTGCGACTCTTCCTCAAGAGGAAGAGGAAGGAGCCAGAGTGACTCAAATTTAGGAAAGGGTGACGCACACTCGCCCCCATGCCGCCGGCTGGAAGCCACCTGCAGCTGGAGGATGCTGTGGGGAGAGTGGGGTTCACCCTTCCCGGGGGAAGAGCAGGATGGGCGCCTATGAAAACCCGACGCGCACCCAGCTCCTGCCTTTCCCACCACGGCTATGACCCCACGTTGGGGTTGGCAGGAAGCCCCCAGCAGACACAGCCCCAGTGAGCAGGGCCACTGCATTCAGCTGACTTTGCCTACGAGCCGTTATCATTCCTGGCTCAATGGCTGTAGGGTCCGGACCAAGCTTTGCTCTCCAGGGTGACCCCACGCTGGGAGGTGGCAGTGCCATGGGGTTGCTGGCACTGGACTGTCCACTGTTGGGAAGCTGTGCCTTAATCTCTAACTCGCAGAAAGCCCAGCTTTGAAAATACATCCCCGAGATATGAGGGTCTGGTCCTGCTAATTCTGTGGTAAACAAGGCAGAAATCCTCTGGAGCCAGGGGGATTTTGCTGGCACATGGGGGCATGGCGGGGAGGAGACTTGGTGGCACCAGGGCTCAGCGCCAGGTCGCAGCTGGCACAACAGAGCCTGACAGCCTTTGCAGGGGACGAGGAGGCAGAGTTCGGCACAGGGACATCTGATCCAAGTGCTTCTGGCTGTTCCTCTGCACTTAGGGTCCCTGTGGACTTCCTACCCCAAGGGCGGCTGAAGCCAGAGATAAGTTCCTGGCGCCTTCGATCAGCATTGTTAGCCGCACTATCTGTTCATCTCTTGGAGCCGGGAGACAGCCAAGGTAAACACCCTGCGCTGCCGAAGCACTCAAACACGGGCTGCTGCTACATGGCCGCCAGCTCCAAGCCGGAGCTGAGGTCCCTGGGGCCGTTGCAGGATGTGCTGGTCCCAGCTCCGACCCTGCTGGTAGGGTTGTGTTTGTGAGGAAGAGAAACTGAAATCATGGGGAAGGCATAAGCAGTTCTGGCCTGGTGTGCCGTAGCCCATTCATTTAGCAGAGCTTTCCACAAACGTGCCAGAGAAACCATTGGATACATACAGGGGTTTTGGAGGTCCTGCCTGGAGGTGCACCATGAGATGATGGTACCATGAGGGAGAATGAGTGGAGCAGAAGACACCCCATGCACAGCTCAGAGGCACCCCAGCTCCGGTAGCTGCTCTGCTCCTGACACGCTCTCCTGGCTTGCTCCTGCATGCCCCTTCTCTGCAGCCTGGCTGTTTTCCTGTGCCCTCCCCGCACGGGGAGAACTGGGCTGAGGCTGCAGAGCCAGGAAAAAGGCACCGTCATCCAGCTGGGAAGAGCCACACCAAGCAAGCGCCGGTTCCCACCACGGCTCCCCTGGGAGCCATGCTGTCCAGGCGTGCCCTGGGTGGAGCACGCCACCAAGTCCCTCTGAGAAAGCCAAAGTTATCTTTCCCCTTTTTAGAGAAGGACAAGTGACCTCAGACTGCCTGCTGAGGCCCCGCTTGTCCCCAGGGCAGAGCCAGGTTCCTGAGTCACTCCTGGGTCAGAAACAGTGCGTGAGCACGTCATTAAAGCCAGTGCCAAAATGGAAAGCCACAGGGTTGAATTAACAGCGTGCGTGACCTCACCAGTGGAGGTGTGGCCTCCACTGTAGCCTAATGAATCTGAATGCAACGTTAGTAAAAGCAGGGCAGGGGGGGCATTAGTAAAATGGGGAGTGGTGGATGCAATTGTCCTACTGAAGTAACCAAAGGGAGGAAAAAACAACGTAACTGATACAGTGACTATAGCAGCTAGTCAGGCTGACCTGGCTTATCACCGGAGCCTAGTTTCCAGTGCCTGACCACAGCTCCTCACTGCTCAAGCCAGTGTGGGTCTGAGATGGGGCTGTGGGCTGACATTGCCCCAGCACAGAACCTGGGGAAGGGGATGTGGCAGTGGGGCAGAAGGAAGGGGTATGGCTTGATCCACAGGGGATGTAGTCGTCCAGCTCTGCTCCCCATGCTGAGCTCAGAACAGCCCACTCTGTGCATCCAAGCCATGTGTGTCCAAGCCAGCTGTGTCTCTAGACAAGATAGTTCTGATGCCTGCAACTGCCACTTTTCTTCCTACTCCAAAGTATTTGGGCAAAACTGCCATGCCTTCCTCCCTCTTGTCACCACGAACAAACACCATTCTTTGCCCAAACACTAAAAATTATTCTCATTCCCTAAAGGAAAAATTTCAGCCCCAGCAATGTAATGTACACAAAGATATAAATAACTAAAGTTATTAGTTATAATAACTAATAACAGGGGGCAGACACAGCGGAGAGCCTTTGCTGCTCTCAGTTATGTCAGAGGGGCACAGCCAACCTCCCTCTGCAGCCCTCAGGCAGGGGAGCACACCCCATCTCCCCTCGCATCTCCCCAAAGCTCACAGGATGCAGAGCAGAAGAGAAAGCACAGGCTGGAGAACCAGCTTTTGGCTCCGGGCACAGACTTTAAAGGGTCACAGGCAAACAACATTAAGATAAAGCAGTGCAGAGCAGTAGTGCAGAGCAGGTCTGCATCCCTCTCTGCAGATTTATTCCACCCGTGCATTATCAGGGGTTGCACTTAGTGACTCCCCATTGCACAGAAACACCCATTCCCAGCTGTACCAGCAGCTCAGTGCACCCACTCTGCCAGGCTGACCCCATGCACCTGCCTGTCTGGACCCAAGCTCACAGTGCTGTGCATGCCAGGAAGAGTGAACACCCATAGCAGGGTGCTGGAATTGCAATAGAAAGAGCTTTACCTTGCAGGCGCTTGCAGCATGGAGAGGAGGTCGCTGTGCGTGTAGTCCCAGGCGGTTTCCACTGCACCAATGTAGTATCTTCTGCTTTTGCTGATGC
>NW_008825532.1:2230203-2232437 GCF_000699105.1 Pygoscelis adeliae
AGGAGGAAAAGTGAAAAGGAAGGAATGAGAAAGGAAAGAGGAGAGAAAAGCCTTTATCTTCTCATCCAGCTGTTGTAATCCATAGGAGATGATGATTTAAAGCCAGCACAGTGGCTCAGTCAGAGCGCTGGAGAGTTTCTCAAAGGCATCAGGAGAGGAATCGCTTGAGCAGGTTAGTGCAAAAAGGAGCGTGCAAGCAATGGATTCTCGCTCTCTTCCTCTGGGGTGGCAGTGACAGGAGGAGAGGAAAAAACAAAAGGAAAGGGAGGGCAAGCGCAGCAGTAAGCTCCACTGCAGGACCCAGCTGGCTCTGGGAGTGAGGTGAGGAAAGGGAAGGTTGCAGAGGAAGGGGAATTTAGGTGCGGTCTCTGCCTGGTCCCACCTTCCCTCTCACCACAGAGGGGGAGGAGGAGAATGGGTTGCAGGCCAGCACCCTGCTGCTGCCGAGGCTACAGGAGCCTTTATTTTCCCCCTCAGGTCAGTCTGGGCTTGCACCTGGGGCTGGAGTCCCCCAGGAGCTGGCAGCTGCCTTCTGTACCTGCCAGCCCGCATAGCTTGAAGAAATGGCAGTTTAGGGGAAAATTTGCCTTCAGGATGCAGATGGCTTATTGCTACGAAGCAAGAGGGGCTGCCCCATGCCCACCAGCGCTGGGAGCCTGCAGGGTACTTTGCTTCTGCAGGGGCAGGGCTGGAGGTGAGGAAATAGCCAGGGATGCACATATGTATGTACATATGTGGGGTGTATACCTGTCCCCTGGGTGCCTGCACCCCAAGCAGTGATGATTTAGCCACACAACCTCGCTTTGAGCCACATGGGAGGGAGAGGGTTGGGGTGATCTCTGGGAGTCCCCCTCCTGCCAGCTGCCCCTCACCCTTTTCCTCTTCTCCCAGGGTCCTGTAGAACAGCTCAGAGAAGACGCACTGAAACGTTTTTTCAAATTTAATCCGTTTTAAACTCACAAATTTTCAATATCTCTTTTTGAAAGCCCAGGAAATGCCCCCCACTCCCCCAAATGCACACACATGTGCTCACGCACACACGCTGGCATGTGGTTCTCCCTCGGCTCACGAAGGCAGGAAGATGAGGAGGAATGCCCTGCGTGGTCCCAGCATCCGCTGGGTGAGTGAGGTGGGAAACATCCCATAAATCATGCAGTAGGGCAGCAGGAGTGCAACAGGGGCGGTGACCCCTTTGGTGACAGTCCCAGTGTGTGCAGAAGCATCCATGTGACAGTCTTGGTGCCTGAGTAACAGAAGGAAGCGGTGGCGATGGTGGTGGGATGGGTGTTTTGGGGTCCCAGACACAAATCCTTAGGGCGGGGCAGGTGGGACGGGTAGGGGATGGAATGGGAGATAGGAGCTGAGCCCCCCGGGTAGGGGCAATCCCAGCGGATGTAGGAACACATTCCCTGATGGCCCACTGCCCCATGTAGCCCAGCATAGCCTGGGAACAACCTTAAGCATCCCAGCCCCATGGGCTCACCGTGCAGGAGCACCCCATGTCCATGGGGTCGGTGACAGCTCTCTGTCCTTCTCCCTCAAAGAGGGGCTAGTTCTCACCACCTTGCTGGGGACACCCCCTCTCTTCCCACCCCTCTCCTTGTGGCAGCCCCGAGCCTGAGGGGCAAAACCATCCAGCGCAGCTGTGTCTGGCTGGGGCTCCCATGGTAACAGCAAGGAGCACCTGGGGGGAGGGGGGGACTCCCCCTTGGCCTGTGTAAAACCCCAACCCACCGAGGGGCTGCCCACTCCTTCCTGCACTCGCCCAGGGGCTGGCTGACACAGCAGGAGCCAGGGCAGAAAGCGTTCCCCCACACCACCCAGCCTGCTCCCAGAGAGGCAAAAAGCCAGCGAGAAACGCATTTCCTCCAGCTCGTGCGCTGGCAGCTGGCTCTATGCCCAGCCTGGGGCTCCTTTTCTTTGTGAGGAAGATGAGCAAAAACCCACCCCATGTTTTCCAGCAAGTATTTTGGTGCAAAACAAGTGGTGTGTCACATTCGGGGATGCCCTGAGTGCTTTGCACCACCTGCCCTGGCGTGGTGAAGTAGGATATTCTTCAGTGCTGGAGGGAAAAGGGTTGTCCGGAGGTCCGGGAGAGACATGGGAGATCTGGTCTCTGCTTCTGGCACCAGTGTGCCCTGCAGCATGGATGTGACTTTATTCCAGTCATCCTGTCTGGGAATCTCCCGGTGCTGTGAGACTGTGCTCACCCAGAAAGACTGGAAAAGGTGTTT
>NW_008825532.1:2232528-2239269 GCF_000699105.1 Pygoscelis adeliae
GGGATGGGCACACAGGAGGGTTAGGGTTGGCTGTCAGGAGGGGTGTTCCAGCTCTGGGTGCTGGAGATCTGCATGGGGCAGAATGGAGTCTTCTTGCCTCTAACCCTGGCAGGGATGCTGCAGGCACTGTGGGATGACAAGATGCAGGGATCACAGAGGGGAGTCAGGCAAAGCTTCACTTGGGGGCTGCAGTGGCGGGAGCCTGGACACAGTCAGAAATAAATGGTTGTGACACAGGCAGGTGCTGAATTGCTGAGTTTAACCATTTTCAGCTACCGGGAGGCAGCTCCAGGTTCCTGACCCAGAGACATAAGAGTAAACTGGAGATATGGGGTCTAACCCGAGGAAGCAGAAAGAAAATTATATTATCAAGATTCTCAAGGCTGTGGGAAGGGGAATCCAGGTGTGAAACTGGAGGACACTTGGAAATAACTTGGGGAGGGGGCCCAGATCCTGGTGCTCGCTGCATGCAGTGAGTAGCTTTGTGCAGGCACGCAAGAGCCAGTGCAGAGTGAAGCATGCCGAGAACAGCCAGGCATCCACAGGGAGCCCGGCTCCCCCCCCAGCACAGCCTGCTAAGCCAGATCCCAAATGCCCCAGCAAGAGCACGCATGGCCCCAGCAAGTGTCAGCATTGCCTGTGCATGGCTGGGATGGGATGGGCCAGGCAGTAGCAGATGGCTGCGCCTTTGAGAGAGCTGCAGAGAGGCATTGGCATCCTGGTCCTGCCTGGAGCGAGGCACAGCATGAGCAGATCTGCCCATCCCCAAACCTCCCTGTGAGATGGCGCCAGGGCACTGTCCTCCCATGCAAATGTGATGGGGAAGCCAGGACAGGCTCCTGCCGAGAGTCCTGGAGAAACCTGCTTGGCCAGAGCCAAGGACCCATGTGCATGCAGAAAGCGCTGGTTGTTTCCCCAAATTGTGCAGTTCTCAGCTCAACATGGGGCTGGGGCAGATAAAAATGACTCAGAACAAAATGAGCCATGTCTAATCTCTCCTGGGACTTTTTTTGTGTGTATGTGAGAGAGCAAGTGAGTGACTCATGGCAGCTTCTTGGGAATGCAGAGTATCTCAGAAGCAGCAGCCACCCACGGGGCACTCACCTTTCCCAGCACTCACATGGGCAGAGGACACTGAGACACTAGCTGTACCGCGTGGAACTGGTGATCTGGCAGAAGGACCAGTCATGGTCCCCTGTACCAGTGCTTCTGAGCTGGAGCATCTCCTGCTGCTGCCCACATCCTACCTGGACCCTGCCTGCCCTGGGGAGGGCTTGGTTTTGGTGCCCAGCTGCTCCAGAAAGAGGAACGGCAGCCTGAGGGTCAGCAGGACACATCCCTGCTCTTCCACAGATGTGCCCTGGGCAAGTCCCCGCTGCATGGGCTTGCTACGCTTCCTCCCCGTGCTGCTGAGTGCATACTGCCAGCTGGCTCCTGCCCAGCCCACCAGCCATGCCCACCTGGATGCGTGCCACACTGACTCATTTCACCAAATGCTCCAGGAAATCTCTGTCACCTTTCCAGTGCCTCCCTGCACAGCTGGAGTGAAGGATGCTGCGGGGGTTTCCAGCCTCCCCTCTGGAGCCAGTACTGGGGTTTAGTCACAGGGGATGTGTTTATCCCATGTAAACAGGCCCACCATGCTCTGCAAGGGCAGAGGTGCTTTAGGGGAGCTGCTTTTTTCAGAATCCACTGTCTCAGTTAAGAAGAAAAAATATTAAAACAAACCACCAACCCACCAGCCAAAAAAGGCATCTCTCCTGGTGCTTTTGTCTCCATCCAGGCTGTGGCAAAACCAGCCCAGATGGAGAGACAAACCCTGGCCCTAGTGCAGGTAAATCACAGCAGGAGCAAAGCCCACACCTGTCCTTGGGGGGAAAACCTCCCTCCTTTGGAACCAAAGCTCTGGGCTGGAGGAGAAATGCCTGGTGGACCTTGCTCAGCCACGGCACCCCAGCAATGATGGAGCAAAGAGGGGCTGCAGCCCTGTGCAGCTCACAGATCAGCTGACCCACAGACAGTGGGACCCCAAGGGAGCTGCAGCACAGTGGGGCTGATGGCACCAACAGCCCTGAGTATCCAGCAAATACAGCCCTGAGGTTCCTTAGCCCCGGAGCAGAAATACCAATGTGGAGGAGGTCCCAAAAATAAGCCTGCTCTCCTCCCCTGGATTTCTCTGCAGTAAGTGGGTCAGCAGAGCATTTCCTCTTTCTCTCTCGTTTCTCACGTCGGAGGCATCTCTGAATGATTCAGGCAAGGGGAGCACAACAACCTTGCTCCTAACACAGGGCACCCAGGCACTGCGCCTGCAGGAGCTGAGGAGGACAAGCATTCAGGAGGTCTCACCGGCCAGAGGATGCTTCCCATGGCCGCTGGCTTCGCACAGCTATTGCTAAATGATCTTTGCTCCTCAAGTGTCAGAGCAGCCTGGCCAAAACCAGAGCAGCCTCCGGGCACACGTCCTTCGTAAGTCACCTAATTACCCTGGCTGATTAAATGAAGCTCAGATCAATTGCTCTCCCCTGGGCTTGCTTTGAGGGCTGCTGCTGGGTCAGCCTGGAGATGGGGGTCATGTTCCCAAGGGGCATCTGGTTTTTGGTGTCTGTCATGCACTGTGCTTAGCTCATCTCCTGAGACACCCTGGCTGCTGCAAAAACTCCTGGAATAAGCCCCAAGCCCCAAGGGCTGCTCATATTCAGCAAAGCTTCCCCTGCACCCCCCAAGAAGTGGCTTTGCTCCACAGGTGCTGTGCTTGGGGCCACAGAGAAGGGGCACGGTGGTGCTCTACCTTACCCGTCCCCTCGGTGCTCAGTGCTGCTCGACCCTGGCATCCTCACATCAACAGAGCTCCTGGTGAGCCAGAAAAGGGGCTAAATTTAACAACAGGAATTTAATGGCGCTCCATGGGAATGGCTGTTTAAGAGAAGCACTGTCCCAGAAAACTCCTCTCTCAGTCGTTGCCAAGAAGAAAGGAGAACTGGATGCAGGGAGCTGTAGCAAACTCCCGCGCAGCCTGAAGCCCTCCACGCAGTCCTGGGCTGTGCCTGTCGCTGAGGCAGAGCCCTGAGCTTGAGGATGCTGCCACAGCTAGTGCTCATGGGTGTCCCTGCACCGCACTCGGCTTGTCCCCACATGCCCAGCCCAGGCCTCGGGGCTGGCAGGGGTGCCTGCTGGCCAGGCAGCAACAGGAGAGGGTGCAGACTTGCGAGACAGAGGGATTGTCAGGGAAGATGGACCAGGATCCTGGCCAAAAGGGCAGAAAACAGGCAAGAGTTGAATGAGGAGATTATGGCACATCCATGAATTATTATTCATCTTTTACAGCTGGGGGAACTGCTGCAGGGAGCAGCAGGACTTGCCCATGGTCACCTGCAAGGCAGCAGCAAGTCAGAAAGAGAGTGCCTGTATCACCTGAGCAGCCACCTGGTATCATTTGTTGTGCTCCAGGCTGGCTGCAACCACTCACTGTCCAAAATCAGCGCTTCTTGGCAGGAGGGAGAGCTTGAGCGGTGGCCGGGGGCTCACTGCTGCTCTCAGCGCAGCGCTGTGCCTGGTGCCAGGCTGCTCAGCCTGCCCTCCTGTTCTCTAAACCCAGCTGGCAGAAATCCCAGCTGCTGGCAGGAGGGAGCAGAAAGCCCCTTTCTTTGTGGTGTGGAAGTGGGGGAGGCTGGGGGAGAGCCAGCCTGCACTGAAAAGTCCCCATGACAGCTTGCGGGGGAGTGAAGAAGGGCTGTTGCCCCCACCCATAGACACTGAGTGGCATGAAGGGCTGGAACCCGAGTTTGTTTCATTTCCAGAAAATGAGAAAAGAGAGAGAGAGATGGCGGCAGAGAGAGAAACCCCGCTGAAAATCCCCGTGCTCTTGCTTTGACGGGGCTGAGCTGCAAATTTCCTTTCTGCAAGCTGCAGCGTGCCCCCAGCCAGCCGCCGAGCTGGGGCTGTCCCTGCGCAGCTGCGTGACACCAGCACGGATGTCCCAGCCAGGGGAAGGGGAATTCAGACGTTGCTTCTCACCATACTAAAAGCAGCGACACGGTGGCAGCCTCAGCAGAGCGCTGCGCGGCCAGGGCCACAAGGCCAGCGTGTCGGCGCCACATCACGCTGAGCCACCAGAGTACCAGCTTGGGAGCCCCAGGACACTGCAGCCCTCCAGATCCCCGCACACCGGGGACACATCTCCTATCGACGGGGGACCCTGGCATCTGGCGGAGGTGGCCAGGTATGGTGCCTCGCTGAGGCACCCAGAGGGGCATCATGGGTCCATCTACAATGCATTTTTTGGGGCTCTGCAAATGGGGACTCGCTGGGGGGACGTGGTTTTGCTGACTGCGTTATTGCCTGGTACTGCTTGGCCTGACCTTGCATGGCCACTGGAAATCTGCGTGGGCTGGCAAGCTGCGGCTCAGCCTGGCCACACAGGCTGGGAGGTGGTGGTGGTGCCGGGAGGGAGGGGAAGCCTTTGAGACAGGGAACAGCTTTTCATGCCTGTGTCTTCTGAGCTCAAATGTGCTGCTCAGGAGCAGGAAGGTGCCTTGCAGGGAGCCCCAATGGCTGCAGGGTGCTGAGGTGCTAGTGCTGAGCTCTGCCGTTATGCCCGCTGGCCCCTGTGCCACCCTCTGTACCAAGCTGGGCCTGACCCTGCTGCACAGGAAACCCCAGCCCTGCAGCCCCTCCATCCCCCCTGTCAGCCCAGCTCCTTCCCTGCTGTGGGAGGAAGCCAAGAGCCTGCCCCAGGCAGTGGTGCACGTGTGCCGGGAAAGATGGGGCCATGCTGCAGATGCTCAGGCCAGCGGGTGCCCCTGGGACCACATGTGCAGGGGACCACCCAGCTGGCACTGGGGAGGAGGCACAAGAGGAACCCTGCCTGGCACCAGAGCACGAGGGCAGTCCTTTGCCCAGGGTAGGGAGACAAAACCAGGGACACGTGCTGCATGGGGATGGGAGCCCACCACGTACCAGACATGCAGGAAACCCCAGTGCCACCTGACACCGGTGTTTGGATGGTATTTCCAAGACGAAACACTGCTGCCAGGTGCCCACTTGCCCCCGGCCATCCCTCCCCATCGGTGATCCCCTCCCCAGCTACCACATCTTCTTTTCCCAGGGGAAGCTGCTCTGCTCACTGCCAGCCTTGCCTAGAGCCAACGCGGAGACCCAGCAGAGATATGGTGCTCTTGGCTGCTCAGTAGTCGGTGTAGGATCTGTCCGATAGTCTTGCTAACAGCTACATCTGATTACTGGGTCACCAAAGGGTGACCACGCTGCAACCCACAGGAGATGTCCTCTGATCTGCTGGGGATGGGACGACCAGGGCTCTCTGGGAGAGGAGCCCTGATCCCGAGCAATGCTATGGGGCTTCGGCTGCCCAGGAGAGCAAATGCAGGAGCTTTCCAGTTGCCAGAGAGTAAATAAACCCTTGTGGAGTGCAGTCTTCTTCTCTGGGTGGTTATGAGAGCAAAAGCCCTTTGGAGCATCCTGTCTACAGGGTCCCTGCGGCTCAAGGGCTGGGCACTGGGCTGAACACCCAGCTTCTCTCCTCCTACCCCCCATGGCACCCACCCCCCCAGGTGTGCCTTGCCTGACCCTCAGCACCTCAGATGGCTGAGTCCGAAGGCCCAAACCTGCTGTGGGCAGCAGGCACCAGCCCCCACGGGACGACTGTGTGCAAGACATCAAGCCTCAGTCCCTGGGGAAGCGCTGTCCCACCACTTTGGTTTGGGTGCGCACACACTGTTCCAGCCAGTTCCCCCTAATCAGGGCAGTGCAGGAAACACGTGCGATGCTGCTGTGGCTCCTGACATGTGTCCTCCTGCCTGCAAGGGGGAAGGAGGTGCTGGGCTGTTTGTGAGTGGGATGTCCCGGCCACCGTGGCAGAGTCCTGCCGTTGGTTCCCAGAACGTTGTCTGTTCCCCCACCTGGCCCACGCCGCCTGCACTCCTGCTCCCACTCACGCACTGGTTTCCGTTAACCCCACAGGAGGGTCAATCCCAGTCCTCCTTCACTTACAACCTCTCCAGGAGGATCTCTTTTTTTTTTTTTGCCTGTTGTGTCTCAGGTTTTCCAGCTTTGCTACTCCCTGGGTAGCCATGTCCCCAGGTGGGAAGTAGGTGGCTTTTGTTCTGCAGGAGTTCGAGTAATGGCTCAGAAATTGAAAGAATCATTGTTTCAGGAGAGACGATAAAATGTGTTCCTGCCAAGCAGCATGCCTGGGCTGCCCAAACCGGCTCAGGGGCAGGCAGGGGCGTATCAGGGCAGAGCTGGGGGTGTGTGCGGGACACAGCGCAGCAGACCCTCCATGCCACTTCCAACACGCCCAAGTCCCTGGCTCCACCACACACCTGCCCCGCTCCTATGTGTGACCCAACACGGGAAAAGAAGTCCTGGCCCACATGCGAGGGCACTGACCTGCCCAGGAGGGTTGTGTTTGTTTTAAGCAAATGGCAAAATGCGCTGTTTCTGCGGAGTGACAGCTCGCAGCCAAACAAGAGCCTCCCATGCAGGAGGAAGCAAACCACCATGGGCTTTAGGAAGCTTTTAAGATACCCTTGGAGCCCCCTTTGTCCCTCCCCTGGATGCCACAGGCCCCTTCGTGCCGCGCTGGTACTCTGTACCTGAGCCAGTCCTCCTGGGAGACCCCAGGGCAGGGCCACCCACAGCACCAGGGACACCGGGGCTAAGGGGACCCGTGGAGCCACACCTGAGCAGGCGAAGCTGCTGCAGTAGCAGGGGGGGCCGGCCCTC
>NW_008825532.1:2239774-2249210 GCF_000699105.1 Pygoscelis adeliae
CCCTAGGGGGGTCTGAGGCCCTCGGAGGAGGGCGTGGGGCCTGGGGGTTCCCAAAAGCCCGGGGAGAGTGCCAGGCCCCGTGGGCTGTGTGACTGAGTGGGGGTCCCGTGTCCCTGGGGAGGCCCTGGGCAGCTGGCAGGGGGCTGTGGGACAGCAGTCCCAGCACTGAGCCTCTCCAGGTGCCTGCAGGTGTGAAGGAGGACTCCTTCAGTTTGCTGGACCTGGCGGAGTACACCAAGAACCGGCCCTGGTGGCGCAAGGTCTTCGCTCCCAGCTCGGGGTCAAGCGCTGAGAAATACAATGTGGCTACGCAGCTGGTGATCGGAGGGGTCACAGGATGGTAAGATGTGCTGGGGTTGCCGTTGCTGCTCATGGCAGGCAGGATGCATGTGGGCACTAGCCAGGCTTTTGGGAACATGCTGACAGGTGCAGGGTGGTCATCTGGCAGTCCTTCAAAGAAGGCAGGTGTCCAGCTTGCTCAGCCCACTGCGCCCTGGCATGCTTTGCTGAACGTGGAGCTGAAGAACTCAGAGTATCTTCTAGGGAAGAAAATGGCATCAGACTTTAATTTTTGAGGTGAGATAGTTGTCTTTAACTTCTGGCATAAAGTGGTGGTGTTGAATTTAGGGCAGGCAAATACGAGCCTCTTGGAACAAGGGTATCTCTTCCCTGGAGGTGGATGTGCTTCAGGCATCTGCACAAAAACCTCCTGTGGAGGCGGCTTATTGCACCCGCAGGCATGGTTCCTAGGGTTTCGTGTCACTTGTAACACGTGCTGGGGCTGGTGCCTTGTGGGACTATTTGCAGCTTCATTCCCACAGCAGCATTGTTTGAGTTGAAAACTTGGTGTAATCACACTGTTTTGCTTCTTGCTGTGCCTGTCGTCTTCGTCTGGCACAGGGGTAACCATTTAAAAGCGTATGACAGATCTTCATTTTCTGATAAAAATATGAGCTGGCCACCTCTCTGTTGTATCTTCACTAAGTGTGTGCATTCAGAAATGGGTAAGAGCAGGTTGCAATGTTGATAAGGAAACTGTGGTCAAAGTAAAGTCCGTTTTGGGTGACACAATACACTAGCCCTTTGCTGCATGACTGAGCAATGGGGTGGCGCTTGCTTGAGTTCTGATGGCTGCAGTGATGTCTTTCGTATTGCAAGCATGTAACCCAGTTTGGAGACCAGTACAGCTTTAGCCCACTGCTGTCTGCTTGTTTCAGCATTTTTCTCTTCTGAGAAATGAAAAGGAAAAGTAAGCAGTTGTTTGGGCAACAGAGAAGCTTGCCTTGTGATCTGCTCCCCATGCTCTATCATGGAGCAGCAGCAGATGTGCTGCCTAATTTCCGTTCAGAGATGATACCAGTTAAAAAAAAAAAAGCTAAAATCACTTGTTGATTTTGATGAAATCACGTGTTTCCGATTACTCTTTTGGGAGAAGATTGATGTTGAAGAGATAAGATTCAAAACTGCAAAAGGCTGAAATGCAATAGTGAGAAGTAAAAAAGCTATAAAGCATCACTTTTGGCTGGGCACAAATCCTTTCTCTCTGGTTGCACGTAGGTTTCTTCTGCCATTCGTTAGGCTGTCTCTGGGTCTTGCATAATTACTGCCAAAGGCAGCCTTGCCTGTGGGAAGCATGCTGAGGAGCGTGTGTCATTCTCCTGACTGGTTCCTTGTTGATTTGTAGGTGTACTGGATTCATCTTCCAGAAAGTTGGAAAGCTGGCAGCAACAGCGGTAGGAGGTGGCTTTTTCCTACTTCAGGTGTGTATGAACAGTGGGCCGGGCTTTCTGAGAACTGTGCTGGTGGGGACAAAGGGCTCTCTAGTGATCGTTACCTGTTGGGACTTGTGGGGCCAGCTCCCTGCTCTGCCAGGAGCTCTGTGTGGCCATGGATGTCAAGGGCTTGTGTTCCCTGGGGTACATAGATGCAGCAGCAAAGCAGGATCAGTGTGCTTACACTTAAGGATTGCCAAAAGGTGCTATCTGCTTAGGGTCTGTTAACAAAGGCCAGGCCAAAGGCATGTGGGGGCTGTTACTGCAGGGGCACCTGAGTGAAGCAGGCGGCAGCCTTTCGCTGTGGCAAACTACACTGCTGCTGCAGGACTGTCTGGTCAGAACTGACTACTGTACTTAGTCCTATGCCTGTGGAGATGGTGTCCCTGGAGGAACAGCCCTGGATGTCAAGAGGGATTTGTCCATGTCTGTGATATGTTTCCTGTCAACCTGGCTACTTGAGGAGTCAGGCCAGCACAGATGGGGCTCTCTGTAAAGCATTGCAGAAGAGGAGAGAAACGGAGGGGAGCTGCTCGGATGTGGACATCTAGCTCGTACATCCTGCAGGAGGCAGAACAGCTCTCAGACCTCACGCAGCAGCCTTATTTGTTTGCTTCTCAGGCACTCTCTCATGTGTGACTCATTCTCCCGGCTCTTCTGGCTCTGCTTGTTCTGCTGAAAGCCAAAAGCTTGCTCTGAGCAGGGAGAGTTTCACTGCTGAATCATCCTGACCAGATAAAATATTTTGAGAGGAACAGGCTATTAATAGCTGTGTCCACCCACAGCAGCAGGAGAGCTGCAGAGAGTCCCAATGATATATGTGGCAGTTGTGAGGGGGAGGTGATGCCAGCTTTACGTTAGAGAATAGAGGCTGAAACAGGCTAAGCTGCAATGTGTGCCCTGCTGTTAGGGGATTACTGTGGGAGACAGATGTTGCAGGACAGTTAATACAGCTACAGGGGTGGTCCTTTGTACAATTTTTAAGCTCGTGCGCTCATCCTCTCATCCCACTGGACCAGTGTGTGGGAGGTGGCTGTGATCAGGGAAGGTGGGTGGGCAAGGGAGTCTGTTTTGCCATGGTCATGCAGGACTTTACTCCAGGAACTTTCCACCCCTCAAAACTCTAGATTGCAAACCACACGGGATACATCAAAGTGGACTGGAAGCTAGTAGAACGGGATGTGAACAAAGCCAAGCAGCAGCTGAAATTTCACAGCAGTGGTAATAAAATGCCTCCAGAAGTGAAAAGCAGAGTGGATGAGGTGAGACAACTCTCCCAGGGCGTGTGCAGGTGCTTAGCTGGAGGGACAGCAGAAAATGGGATTGACTCCTGGGCTCTTATGGATCTTCCGTTGTGCAAATACAAGGAGGGAATGCTTGAATGACAGGAAAACTGGAGAGATGGCAAAGGTATCTATGCATATTTGAGACAGGCAGGGTGGCTTCTAGGCATGACACCAGCTCACCATGTGTTGCTGCAAATTCCTTGGGGTTGGGAGAAAATGTGCTGGGGTTGTGGGAAGAAGTGCCTCTTCAGTCTGACAAGAAAAGCTAAGCAGATCTGGCAGCAGAGTGGCCTAGTTACCCTGGACTCTGCTGTACCCTGGTCTGGCACACACAGTCAGCAGCCTCTTCTGTCAGACTGACTATGCTGGTTGTGAGAGAGCCCTGGAGCGTGTAGCGGACTGCAGCTCTCGGAGGATCTGGGCTGCACTGGGACTGGATCAGTTCAAGAGCTGTACATGCAGCGGGGAGATTAGGGAGGGGAGGTCATTAGATAGGATACTTTCCCTGACCCGAGCAGTGGCCTCTCTCCGAGCATCACTCACCTTGGAGAACAGCCTGAGGGATGTCTTCTTATGGGGAAGGTGGGTGGGTGACATGGTGGTGTTGAACACTGTTGGCTCTTCTCTCCCCTGCTTAGGTGATCATATTTCTGAAGAAGAATGTTATCCTGACTGGAGGGTTTGCTGGAGGATTCCTGCTCGGAATGGCGTCCTAGAAGCTGCGTTCGACTCTCCCTTCATGCCCAGCCTCCCCTGCCTTCCTCTACTGCTGCTCCCTCTCACTTAGAAGTTAAAGGATGTTGCTGACAGGCACAGTCCCTTCTGCTTCCAGGTTCCAGCCCTTATTTCTTACAGCACTGCTTCTGATTTCCAACTTGTTCCTCTGTCTGGGCTGTTGGGGTGCTGGGATTGGTCTGAAATCTTATGACTCCCAGTGTTATCATTGTGA
This sequence comes from Pygoscelis adeliae, assembly GCF_000699105.1. Lineage (NCBI taxonomy): Eukaryota > Metazoa > Chordata > Aves > Sphenisciformes > Spheniscidae > Pygoscelis > Pygoscelis adeliae. The sequence continues at coordinate 2,243,782 of NW_008825532.1, forward strand.
TTCCTTTCCCCACCAAATATGCCCAGTCTCAAATTTTCTGTTGAGTTACAGCCTCATAAACATGTAGTGGCAGAGAAATCTCTTAAATGCGCTTCTTCCCAGGTGCTCAGGGCTGTTACATGTACATTTGTCTGCCAGTATATGTGTATGACAGCTGTCAGCTGTACACCACTATTTAGCTTGCACTTTTTCTGCCCTGGTACCTGGAAAGCCTGTGCTTCCCTCTGCACAGAGATCATGCGTGCAGTCCAAAATGTGCTTGGCTGTCCTGGGGTGGACGCAGAAATGTCCGGGGACAGCCTGGGCTGTGTCCAGGGCGGGTGGATAGGGAGCAAGTTCATGTGGTGCTGGGGGTTCTCCTGCCCTCCCCCTGCCATTGCACTGCACGTAGATGGCCGTTTGGCTTCTCCTCTGCTGTTATTTATACCCCTTACTGGAATTGCAGCACTGGCACTGCTGATGGAAACAGCACTGTGGGTGACTCTCCAGGCCCTTTCCTCATCACGTGTTCTGAAAGTCATCAAGCTTCCTGCACTGTAGAGCCCCTTTCTCGCTTGCTAGCTGACTGCTCAGCCTTTGAAATGTGCTGAGGCACTCTCTTGTGGTGGGCAGGCTTCCAGCATGCTTGACCTGTCTGTGTCAGGCTAGCTGGCGCAGGCGGTGTGCGTTTCAGCTGTGCCACTTGCTGTAAATCACCCTGGGCCTCAGACTAGTGTTTCTAGGTCTGCCATGACCTTCTCTGGCCACTTTGGCTTTGGTGAGCTGTAACCATGTGGGACAGGATTGTAGACAGGAAATGCATCCCTGTTTAGGGTACATTTGTACTGGTCCAGGGTCCCTGTTGCCGCTCTACTAGAGTGGTGTCGGGGGAGGATGTGAAATCTGGAGTGCAGTCCTTTACCTGCCTCTGCAGAGCACAAACTCTGGTCTCTGCAAGCAACTGAAATGACAAAACTGTTGGGAAAACCAGATTGTGCTCTTGTGGGAGTGGCTCATTTCCATACTTTCTGCCTTGGTTATGTTCCTTCTTTGTGTTTACCATTTCCACAAAAAAAGCTGCTTGCTTAATTCCATCAGCTGCAGCCCTTCTCCTGTGGGTGATGAGGCAGCCCAGATGCAGAGCTCAGCTGTTTTTGGACAGTCTGTCCCAGTGCAGCTGTGTGCAGAGCAGGACTCTAACCTACAAGAGAAAATTACAAAAAAACCCCAAACAAACAAAAAACCCAAAAATCCCTTAGAGGTGTTCTGCATTGGCTGTGCTGGGCTGGCATTAGCGCTTTGCAGAGTGTGGGGACTTGCATGACGGCGGGGTGATGTCCTCCAGCAGGTACATGTAGGAGTTCTTGCCAAGAATGTTTTTTTTTTTTTAATGTGAAAGTTAGCCCATCCTTCCATTGGAAACATGCTAGGGAATGGTGATGCGCATGAGCGATTGGGACGCAGCACCTGGGCTCAGCGGCTCCACCCCATCTCCAGTGCTGTGTAATGCCTTTCTGATCATCCACTGCTGCTCTCAGTATGGCTAGAAATGGGGATCTTCCTCCGAGAGCTGCTGAAAGAGCTGGAATGGCGGGTTCTTCTACCAGCGGTTTTGGGATGAGCACTTGCAGTTGTTAATTTTGTTTCAGCTGTGTTAACTGAAGTGTCAGTGTAGCAACACATTGATTTAGCTGAGATTTTCTCACCTTCAGGATCTGAAAAGAGGCCGCAGGTAATCAGGAAACAGAAGTTGGTATCTTTGCTCCTGTCCTGCCATACATGGCCAAGCAGAATGAGGGAGCAGCTGGGCTTACATTGTTTTAATGATGGTCTTCCTAAAAGCCATCCAGGACTGCAGGAGTGATATGGTGCAGCAAATAGGTCTTCAGTAAATTGGGAGCGGAGTGACAGATGATGGTGGTGGTTTTGTTTTGTTTTGGGTTTTTTTTGTAGGAACCCTGCAGGGCTGAATGTGCATGAAGTGATACATTTGTGTTGCAGGGTATCTCTTATCCGTGTAAGAAAACAGCTTGCTGCCCCTCTGCCTGGTGTGCTGCATAACACAGCTTCTTCTGAGATGCACTAATCTCCAGAAAGCTTTCTCCAATGACAAAGCTCAAAGTAAACCATTAACAGACCTTAGGGATGTTTTTCAGGCTCAGATAAGCCGCTATTTCTGCCCAGCCCCAGGGAAGGGTGTACTGGGTTCTGCTCCACAGGGTCCCGACTTGCTGCTATGGAGAGAAATGGCCAAGAGAGGGAGCTAAAACGCCTCAATTGCTGCTGGAAGGGGAAGGAAGTGACAAATTTATGTTGAGTTTGATGTAAATGCAGGCAAGGAATGGACAAGGACATCAGGATCTGGCAAATCTTTCTGCTGTGCCAGTGTCGGGCTCATGACTGGCACTGTTTGATGCTGTGGGCCCACACTGGAAGCTCTGATGCTGAACCAACCTCTGTGGGGATGCATTTTCATTGTTGCAGGTACCAAGATGAGGTGTTCCCCCCCCTCCCCACCCCTGCTCCTTTTGGTCTTGTTTCAACAGCTTCTGGCATCTGTTCCAGTCTGAGAAGGTTTAAAACACACTAGGCTTTTAAAGTGTTTTTATATATTGTATGTAAATGCTTGTTGAAGTGATATTTTATTAAACTGTTTTGCTCTAATAGCTTCTATGTATGAGATCTGTTGACTTCTTGGGAACCAGCGTGGTTTTGTTTTACCCTGCGTGTTGCATTTGACTCATGGGAGCAGTTACAGCCAGTCTGGTAGCATGAGGCCACCAGCCTTCCCTCTTCTCTGCAGGTAACCATGGGCTGCCTTAATAAATCCCTCTTCTTGATGATCCTGGCACCAATCACCCATGTTCCCAAAAGGTGGGATGCTTCTGGGGCAGGAGGTGATTCTGCTGCCAGCCTGGCTTCAGAGCCTCCCCGCTGAGCAAGTTTGCTCTACCCGAGTAGAAATGGGCACAAAGAAGAGGCTTTTCTTTTTAATAGGCGCAACAGAAGCCTAAATATTTATTTTTTATCATCTATTAGTGACTTTCTTTCCACTGCTCCTGCTCAGATAGGGCAAAAGGGAAAGATGAGCTACTTGTCAAGTGTTTGAGCTGCTTCAAAGCATTGTCATCACTTTCCCCTACTTTTCAAGAATACTAAAACCCCTATTTTGTCTTAAGGGTTTTTTTTTGGGGGGAGGGGGGCAGGAGGGGAAGGCTAGCCCTGAATTATTCTGATCTTCAGCCCTGGTTATAAAAATATCAAGCACCTATTTAAACATGATGATATCATATGTAGCTCTGGACTGTGAATGGCAGCCAAGCTGCTTGGCTTGCAGCTATGTTGTATCCTCAATAAACAACCAAACTGAGACTACAATTTGTTCCAGTCATTTATTTTGTATCATGGTATTTCAGAGCAGTGAATACAGACGGTTTGCTCTTCTAGGCTTCAATACACTCAACTATTGTGCCTAGACTACAGTGGTCTGTTTATAGAAGCTGTATTTCATAAGTAAGTTGTACTTGATCACAGCACAAAAGTCCTTTACGGCTAGATCTAATGACAGAGTTAGGGGCCTAGTGGGTTCAAAGTCTGATATTGAGGTGCCTAGGCCCTGTAATGGACTTGGCACCCACTGAGGTGCCTGGACTCCTGCTACAGGGGATGGAGAGACTTAGGCAGCTCTGAAGGGTGATGCAGGAACCTGTCTACCAAGCTCTTCCTACAGGTCACAGGAAATTCCGCTGCACGGGTGAGAGCTTCTGAGAAGCCATCTCTCCCTGGGGTCCAGACACAGCTGGCTTGTGAGTGAGTCTGGAATGCTGTGTTGAAAGCAAGTGTCTACAACTGCTTGTTCAGTAAGCAGCACCTAAATCAGTTCTTGGATCTAGCCCAGGGCTTTGTGACAGGCCTCTGGGTACCAGCGGGTTGAACTACGCTGGGTTCGTAACATATTGCTTAAAGGTGTTCAATTATACATAAATTTATAAATTTTATATCAACAGTCAGATCTTTCAAATGAATATTGCTTTTTAAAAAAAAATCCTATTCCTGTAGCAATCCCTGAAATAATGTTCCTGTAACATCTTTGTCATGCAAATAGCAGCGTGTAGGCAATTCAAATATAAAGTAACCAAAAGTCTGTCCAGTGGGAAAGTGAGGCACTTAGGCAAAGTGACTTGTAGTCACTCATGATCTATGCAAGACCTAGGAACAATCCCCAGACCTGATTCCCATTCTTGAGCTTGAACCACTGGACAGGCAAATGTTGTCTGGAACTACTGCATGATGGCAGCAATACCTTTGCTGTGTCAAGATGGACTTGTTTCATGTGTCACGCTTAAACTCACTCACTCTTCTGAGCTCATTTCCTGTACCTCCACTCCAGAAGCCAGAATAACTCGGTTCCAGTTCTCCATTTTGAGAGCAAGGATGGATTAGAGTAAGGTAAGCATTCTAAAAACATCAAGTTGACTTTTCACAGACACAGGTGCGATGCAAAGACAATGTAGATGATGTTTTGGTACCGAAAATAAAGTCTGTTAACCAGGCCATCTGTTGGTACTGCGTTATACTTTTTGGTGTGCCGAATGGTGTGTTATAGGAGCGATCTGGCTTTCCTGAAAGTCTAAAGAAGGCTTGAAAAAACACACACAAGCTCTGCAGGTTTGTCCGTGCTCCGGTACCTGCTGGAGCTGCATTGTGTTACTGAGGTGGTGGGGGAATTCCTTCTGAAGTCGCCTTAAACTTTTCTCTCTCCCTTTCTTCTTTCTCAAACCCTGAACAACAGATGGATCTGCCCTTGGGGTACCGGGCACAGCACTTCCGCATTTCCTGAAGCACGGTTTCACACTTAGACTCCATGTAGTTGTTCACTGGAAAATAAGAAGGAGACACTAAGTCTGCAGAGGGGAACACGTTTTGTCCCCAGAGAGGACACATCTAGCCCAGCCCCTTCAGCTGCTGGGCAGCATGTTTCTCTGAAAAGCAAGAGCTGCTTACAAGCATTTCATCATTTTCTCTGCTCTACAAAAATCTCTCCTTAGTTTCAGCTATCTAAAGCCATGCAAAGGCAGCCTTGCTGTTGTGGATGGGAGCATCTTCAGTCCCCCAGTTTTGTAGCTATCACATCTCACTACAGTAAGAATGAGGTTTCCCTTATTGTTGCCCTTCAATCCTTACTTTATTTAGCCTGTGTGCTTTTAAGCTGGATCTTGTCATCCATGGTCTCCAACGCAGCTGCCATGTCACTATAAGGTTTACAGCCGAGTGTAAATATAAGAGCATCCAAAGAGGACTTGGTATAAACAGGGACATATGCACTCTTCAGCACTGTGGGGTTTGTGAAAGGAAGGGGTAAGGATCATGACTGCCAACCTCCCACCAGTGTCCTGTTGTGGGCAGGCTGTAGCTTTGCAGCGTAACCGAAGCAGGCAGCACGCTAGCAG
>NW_008825532.1:2249225-2254845 GCF_000699105.1 Pygoscelis adeliae
CAGCTGAATCCAGCTGCACAGAGCCAGTGACACAACCACCTTCCACACAAAGGTCCCACCTCTAGCTTAGGCTGTCCCTTAGCCACACAACTATTACTTGACCTCCTTTCACCTTCATAGGCTTCTCCTCTTGGACACTGCCAGAGCTGTGACACGCAGCTAAACGAGGTCCTAGTCTGACCTGGGATGACTAGGCTCACGTCTTTGTGCACGGCACAGCTATGCCCACCTCTGTACTTTCTCCATATTGCCTTTGTTTCTGGCTCAGAGAGATTTCACTGCACCGGCAGGTTTCAGGCACTGCAGGACACAGGTGAGTTGTCCAGCATCCTTTCTGCCCTAGCGCTTTGCTGGCTGCCACTGTTGGCTGAGGTGGCAAAGCCCACAGTGCTTTGCAGGGCTGGCCACCAGGCTCTCAGAGAGAAGCCCTGCAGGTATGTGAGCAGACTGAGTCTGTGGCTTGAATTAATAACTACTTGCCTGTCTGCATAGTAGTGCAGGGTGTGCAGAGCTACCCACTCTGCTTTGGATGAGCTACACAACCACTACACAGCTGCACTCACCCCCCACAAGCCGCTGATTTTTAAAAGACTAAAAGAAGCAACAGCAACCCAATGTGAGACAAACACAGCACCCACTGGTGAGCCCAGAAAGCAGCAGTGAATGGCTTCCGGTTAATGAGCAAGCCAGCCCACTCTGATCGCTGGGCTATGAATTCCCTAACTGGGTTGGTGAGTGACCTGTAACACAAGCACAGAGATCACCCCTGAGAAAAAGGTTATGGTAATGTTACAGCCTTGTGCAAGCTGGCAGCCTTGGAGGCATGGCAGGCCCTTGGAGAGGAGAGCTAATCTCTCTCTGCCATAACATGCTAATGATGAGTGCTCCAAGGCTCTCCTAACCGTTCCTCTGCCTGTGCAGGTTTGTTTCTAAAACTACAGCTACATACAGCCACACCCTGCTATCTGTCAGGGATGCATTCCTGAAAAGCACAATGGTTAGTTGTACAACAGATAGCAAAACACAAAAGAGATTTACAGTGGGCATTCAGTCTCACAGAGGAAGCAGGCAAGATCTTTTGGACTCCCAAAGGTCCTGCTTCTGCACTGTGTACACTGTCTCTGTGTATTTGTCAGTTAAGGCTCTGTATACATCCTGTATCGCATTAATTCTTACAGGGAAAAATTGCTTTGCTGTCTGTCAACTCAGCTGCTTCATCCGTGCAACTCAGACAACTCCACAGTATGACAATACATGAACAACAACAGCACTCCAAAATGATAGCTACAGAAGTGGTGGACAGCAGAGTGCGCATGTAGCAAAGAGCTTCTTTGCTAACACTTAACCATTCAGATCAAATATGTACACAAACCTACACAGGTAAAACACTTGGAATAACCTCCATGAATGTTATAAAAAGAACATTGCCACAGATGGGACCAAAACAGGGTCAAACATTAGCTTTTATGTGCAGTTACTATGAGGGGAGAAGGCAGCCAAAGGTAATAGATGAAGGTAAAGACAGTAAAAGGTAATATCTAGACAAATGTTGGGGACATGTAGAGGGGGTTGTTTGAGCCCTTGCTTTGAGCTGAACACAGCTTTCAGAAAACAATCCTGGGAAAGACCGACATCTACCAATAACTGACTATTGCTTTCCCCTTCTTTCTCCCAGATGCTTTTCCTCCTATGCTCCTCCCCAGCCACCGGCGTTGTCGTGTTACCTGCACAGATTGCAATCACTATGTTTGCTGCAGCCTGCAAAGCCACCCCTCTACTTCCCCAGCAGGACCCCTCCTCCCTCCCTGCTATATTTTAGCTAACCTCTTGTAGTCTGCAAATAAATTAAAGGCAGAAATGAGTTGCTGTGGAACTGGCCTGGCTAACTTTAGCTGTGGCATCACTAGCCTCCTGCCTCATCGTCCCTGGGCTAACACAGCGAGTTATTCTCACATGAAGCTCAGAGCATGCTGGCTAAGGGCTCTACCAGATGAGTCAGGAAGAACTCCCGTATGGCTGAGCTGCCTTGGCATAGAGGAATGTTTTCTCTTATTCATTCTATAAGGCAAATCCTTTTCCAAGAACAACCAAAATTTTTTAAAAATGTCCTCTGCAAGTAACAAGCCTGCTCTCCCCAACTCAGGCTCTCAAAACACATTATCGCATAAGCTCCCTCGCCCCTACAAATATTCAGCTAAGCTAATACAAAACAGCTGTTAAAGGTCTCCAGAGGGAGACCATCTCATACCTTGAGGCCAGACCACATATACCTAACCCGTTCCTGACAGACATCTGTCTGCCTCTTAAAATACCACTGGAGCTAGAAGCTCTGCAGTCTTCTCATACAATCCACCCACTACCCACTCTGTAAGAGAGCTTATTATAATGTCTAGCTCTCCCCGCCTACAGCTGAGTCCCAAGACTACACATGGGATCTCACTACCAGCATGGAGAACACTCTGAAATAAGCACAACGTTACTATTACAAACGCTCTGTTTTGTACTAATGGTGTCTCGTTATTTACAATCAAGCACAGGGGAACTCTATCAAAACCAGACATTATAATTTTGTTTGCTATGCAACTGGGTGATGCTAATGTGCTTGCTTTCTTCATTCTCAAGGTGAAAGGAGAACAGGGTTAAGTTAAAAGAATTAAGTTCCACCAAAAATCAAGACACCGGAAAGACAAAATGACACTTGGTACCTTGCAAGCATTTCTGTATTTCACAGGCTTGTTTCTGGCAGGGATCCTTCTGGGACATGTTCAGAGAACTAAAATGATAGGAAAATGTTACTGTAGAAACAACGTGCTTTTCAGAGGGCGGGGGGGGGGCAAGATACTGTCTTAAAGCCAAGGCTTTAAAGAGCTCCCAATTTCCCTCTCTGTCACAGACAGTTCAGAAAACATCTATTGCTGCTTGCAGATGCCTGCCAACATACACAAGAATTCTCTGTGTCTGGCTAAAGGATGATAATGTGGACAATGAATACGGGAAGTTTTATGTTGCTAGGCTTGAAGGCCTTTTTCTTTTCTCTGGTCAAAATGTGTTCTTTTCTACTTGGATGCACAAAGATTCCAGCAAAGATTCAAATTAACATGTCTGACTAATTTTTAACAGTTCTGTGCCTCTAGACCTTATACTAAAACATGTATTTATGTAAAAGACCTCTCTGTGAGCTCTACACAACCAAGGATTTGGTGTTAGTCATATAACTGCAGCTGGAGGAGGCATTTAAAAAAACAACCAAACAAAACAACTTAGTTGTGTATGTCCTATAAAGACAACACGGAGAGCTTTTTGTTTTGTTTTGTTCCAGGAAAAAGTCTCTTGGAAATCCGCCTCCCCCCCCCCCCCGCAAACCAGACTGGAGGACAGCTCCATCTTGTTCAAAACCCTAGAAAGCAGGATTTCAGACACTCAATTTGACTTTCTGCAGCTGTGACACCTGTAACTGTGATCTTCCATGAGAGATCAAAAGACAAGCAAAAACCGGTGGTACTAGTAGTTGGATGGGAGACCTCTACAGGAAAGCACCGCTGTTACCGAAAGCAGTGGTGGGACTTCCGCTCTCTCTGAGCCACAGTTCAGCTCCTGCCCCTGCCCAAAGCTAGGGAGGTGCTGGCTTTCAAATTTCTGATAATTCACCAGCCCACAGCACTTTTCAATATCGCTAGGGCATTATTTCCAGCATCCTGGCCAAACTCCACTTGGGGCAATTATATTCTGCCTACCTAGAACTCCCCCTGACGTTTCACTTGGACACAATACTCCTCTTCACTGCCTGTCCTAAACTCTTGTGTGATGTTGCTGTGTGTTGTTTAACTGCTTCCACCTCAGAGGTGGCTGCATTTCAGTGGAGAGAGAATCATTTATTGTACAAAATATACAACGACATCTTCCTAGAGCCACTGCTCCTGAAAGACAAAAATTCATATTAAAGAATGACTGGGAATAAACAGAGCACAGTACAAAGCAGGGGTAATGTCTACACATACCAGATTAATCACCAGGCACGAGTTTAAGCAGCAGTTCTTCAACACCACCAAGCTGTAAGCGACAAGGAAAAGTTCAATACGTCTACAGTTACTGTGGCTGAGCTAATGGACTTCAACAAAATAACAGTCCTTTGCCGTCCCTCAAGGATCTCAAATGACTTCACAAACAGGCATGACTATGGTCTATTGTTGCCACCATCCTTACCATGAGATGGTGCTCTATCTCCCAAACGCGAGAGTTACTATCCCTGTACTGCTCACCCTGGGACAGCTGCCACATATGAGGCAGCCGGGATGGGGGGAGCTGGCTGGGTCGCAGCGCCTCACCCAGGGGAACCTGAACTCTTTGGATCCGAGCCCTCAGCATACCTTCCTCCTGGGGGAAAGTAACAAAAAGAGCAGGCAGTTACTGGCAATACAGTAGAGGCACCTGCAATAGCAAAGCTACAATCACTGGGAAGCTCAAAGGACACTTGCCTCTTCCGCAGCCACAAGCCACGTTTTGCGGTGCTCATCGCAGTAAACACCTACGCGTCGCACCCACAGTCGGACAGGAGGAGCGCCAGCGTGCCCTCCTTCTGCCATTCCCTCAGTCACTTCAGGATGCTCCCGTTAGGTGGATGGCATCAACCCGCAGGATGCACGCATGGTCTCTTTAGCTCTGAATACATTCACGGAGAAAGCTCTCAGACCTGAAAGGCACCTCTGAGTGGCGTCTGACTTATTGTATGAGATGCTATGTGCTGAAATGTCCCTAAAAGTCAGCTTGGGAAACTAAGGCGGTGCCTAAGTGAACAGAAATTTCATAACAAGTTGTACACTGGGACATGCATGCTGTATGGCGTTTGTAAGGCATTCTGGGGCAAAAAGTGCTATTGGTACAAAGTTAAACCCTGTGAATATTGGCTTTGCTTATTCCACTAACAGTCCTATTAACAGTCTTTGTGTAAAATAGGGGAAAAAAAAAAAGAAAAAGAAAAAAGTGATTTACACAGGAGTTCCGTGGCTAATGATGGTCTAAATCCCAAAAGCAAAACTTGTGACAAGAGGTGAAATTAGCTTAACAAGAACGAAGATCACTCTGGAGACAAAACATGAAACTCCGTATGCACGACTCTCATATTTGGAACTTGCAGAGCTGTCATTGTGAAGGGTCCTTCGTCTCATCTCTCAAGAGGATGGCAGCATTGTCCATTCATACACAAGCTTCTCGTGAAAGCTCTCGTGACTTTGCGTAGTTCGGCTTTTAGATGGTTACAGAGAGCCACCGATACCAGCAGGGGCAAAGGAATTTTGGACATTGAGGTGGTTCTTCCTACCGGAATTTTTGTTTAACAGCAAGTTTATCTGTATACCAGTTAGATCAAGCTGAGCCATTAGCAAATGAAGGTCAGGGGAAATGATTCTCTCTTTGAACCCTAGAAGAGGTAATCAAAATGGTACAGACAGTCTTCATTCTTTATCTAGGTTTAAAGTAGAACAGAATTAAACTGTAATACATATAACATCCTCCTGCTATGAAGCAGATGCAATATTCCTATCCCAGTGAAACACAGTGGTCTTCTGAAAACTTGTAAAGTTATAAGGCACATTTCAGACAGGAGCAAGAAAATCTGGGTACA
>NW_008825532.1:2254869-2257442 GCF_000699105.1 Pygoscelis adeliae
GTCAGGGAGAGAAAAAAATTGTTATACATTGGGGTACATATATAACAGGAAATACACTTCCATGTTGCCTTCTATATCTTACATCAGTGCTTCTCTACCTTTTTGAATCAAAGGATCACTTAGCCTTTTTGAAAACAAAACACCAACCACGGATCAGCCTGAACAGCACTGTCACAGTATTTTAATTTCTAACAAAGAAAACTTTGAATGTTCTTTTATTATTTCCTTTTCTCCCATTCTGTTTGTTTCCTTGCTTGATGTGTGGGAATGTGTATGCGCCATTACAAAAAGCACCACTGTTCTGAAGACCATCATGTGATGTGGTACAGCCATTCCAAGCAATGCCCCAGCAGCTGGATCACTGGCATTTAGAGTAATGTACAGCAGACTGACAAGCCTCACAAGGCCTTCAAGAATAACCTATGAGGGTTAAAGGGACATTTCTGTAAGTCCTTTTCATTCTGCTTTACCCTAAGTCACTTTACAAATTTAAGCCCATGTGTGGAAATCACTTTGCCCAATAGTGAAATGCAGCAATCGCCACTGCTCATTTTCAGTCAGCTGAATGTAATCACCCAGGTTGGAATTCGGCCAGGACACTCTCCTACTCTGCAGCAAACTGCCAAAAGCCCCATCATGACCAAAAATGCTCAAGAACTTGCTTTTATTCCATTCAAAGCTGGAATTTCTACAGCTCATCATCCCCAGAACCAGATGACTCAAGACTGACTTCAGTATTGGAAAAATATTACTCGGTAAGTGAACACTATTTCCTACAGCAAGTAAACTTTCCTGGAAGGTCTCCTATCCAAATACTAACCTGGTTCAGTCTTGCTGAACTACAGGCAGGACTACTAAAGCACAACATGTATGTTTGTGTTTATTGTGTATGAACATGGTAGTAATGATAGGTACAGGACCGACAGAACAAGGTCTCATGCAGAGGACACTGTGCAGAATGGGCAGCAGTTAACATTCTTTGCCCTACTAATTTGTCCCAAACTTCCTCCGAACTCCATAGCTCTGAGTTCAGTTGCCAGAGTGCAAAGGCCCAGTCTGGCCTCTCTTTTCAACAGCCTCCAAGACTGTTATGAAGGTGCCCAGTTAGTGTCACAAACAAAATCTTGAGGTCAGGCAAAACCGTCAATTGGGTTTGAAGTAAGACAGGTCTGTCTTTAGCAGTCAAATATACAAAAGAAACAGGAGATTTGAAAAAGCATGCGCTTAGACATTTGCACCTGAAACTTTAAAAAGGGAAAAACATATACAATTTCTATTTTTGCAGATTTTATCAGAAAGCAATAAAAAAGCCTAAGGGAAGACATGGGTGAAAGGAGAAGTAAGCTTACTTATATTTAAAACAAGTTGTAAAACCTGTTTCTTATATTGCTTGCTTCACAATCTATTAAAAAGCCACTACATCCAACAAAAAACTTAAATTTGCAGGACTGCAGCGTCATCCTTTGACACAGATTTTAATGTTCCCATCAATATAATTGCAGAAGTCTGAGCTGTTTAAGGTACTGATTTGGGGAGATTTAAAGCCCAATCCCCACGGACAGGAACAAGACTTGCAGGTATTCTGTCCATCTCAGCATTAGGCCTTAGAAGTTTAATGCTGTTCTGGGACCCGGGTGGATTTTTGAGCCATACAATATATGAATAAACGTGAAAATGGCCAGGAGGAGGACTGCATCTTGTGGTGAAGACAATTTATTTGCTTTTAAATCGGGTACATTAAAATATTTATGAAGACAGTGAAAGAAATTGCTCCAGCTGCTGCTTGGACCATCCCCAGAGCTGGAGCTCAGTATGCTGAACAAGCTCCACTCTTTATTACCTTCTATTTTAAAAGGGGACTGGGTCAGATTGTTAGAACAGTTCAGCTGCCATTTAGGCGCCAAGGAAAAAAAGCGATGCTGAGGCTCAGTGAATTGGGCACAGTGTTGTGCTAACACGGCTACACAGCTTCTGGACCAAGGCTGGCCACTTTGGCCTTCTGGTGGAGAGTGTGCAGCTGCCTGCACACCTCTGTGCGCACAGCCTTCGGGGAGCTAAAAGGGAGCTGAGCTCTCCTGAAAAACCCAGCCTGCATCTTGCAACAAGTCAGGGATCAGATGAGCTGTCTGCTGATGTAAGAGCATGTTGACTCACTCTAAAGCTTCTTCTTGGGGGTTTGGACTCGACTCTGCCTGGAGCACTCGCCCAAACCAAGCACCTCCGTGACTCCACTCTCCGCTCTGCCCGACCTACTGAGGGGTAGCAGATGCTCACCGACCAGCCGGGGCTGTCCAGCAGTTTGGGGAGGGAAGGTCTAGCTTTGGTAGGATCTAAAGAAACAGGAAGACAAAAAGAGATGGACACAGTGTGGGGGGAGCCCCGAAGAAGGATGGGGGGGACGAGGAGAGGGGTGCGGGAGCCAGGCCTGGTGAGGGGCCGTCCGAGGAGGGGTGTGGGGGGCGGTGCGGACAAGGGGAGCAGGGAGGGCAGGATGGGGAGGGCGTGTGGAACCGGTGCGGACGGAGGGCCGGCCGTGGCGGGGAGGAGGCGGGAAGGGCCGGGGAGGCCCGGCC
>NW_008825532.1:2258254-2258878 GCF_000699105.1 Pygoscelis adeliae
CCCCCGTCAGGGCGGTGCCGCTGCGCCTCCGGCCTCCCCTCTCCGCTCCTGGCTAGCGCCGACTCGTAGTTCCAGCTGCTGTGTAGGTCAAAGCTTAGAGTCAGGAAAGCTTCCCGTCTGCATGCCTGACTGTACTCTGATGCGTACCTTTTCCCTACTGAAGGTACGGGAGCCGGCCTTTTCCTTGAGGGTGGTTATTTCTTTAGCAGAGAAATGATCCATTTTTCCTTCTGTGTCGTTAGGTTGACACCAGCCGAATTGTTCATATCCATTCTGTGATCATCCTGCGCCGCTCCGATAAGAGAAAAGACCGTGTGGAAATTTCACCAGAGCAGCTTTCAGCTGCTTCTACTGAAGCAGAGATATCCTTTAGTAGAGACAGCAACAAACTCGCCAGTGAAGTGGTTTACCTCAGACCTCTTATGTGCTATGTTTTAGACTTGTTCTGGTTGGCTTGAAGTTGTCTGTTGCTTCCCTCCTACAACTGTTCAGTTTGGAGGGCTGTGCTGGCAGTTGCCATTCTCTGAAGTCTTTGTTGGTTCCAGTGTTTGCAGTGGAATTGTGTTGTAACTGTTGTTTATAATTTCTTTGTATTTGATCACAAGTAAAACTGAAGTATGTTTT
>NW_008825532.1:2258976-2272457 GCF_000699105.1 Pygoscelis adeliae
ACTCAAGGATGCTGTTTTGGACAGCTTGCTGCCATGTTGCTTACTGCCACATGCAAACAAAATCCGATTTGCTTCTGCAGCAGTGACATCCTGCCAGTGCTGGGGAAGAGGCTTCCAACAGCTTCCTGCCATGTGTCTTGTCACCTCTCTAAAAAGGATTTGGAATTCTCTTGACTGATGAGAATACTCTTTTTAAAAAAAAAACAAAGCTCTTTTAAAACTCTGCTGTTTTCCCTTGTACAAAAAACTTCTTCTATTTGCTCTATTGGTTTCAAAAGCACCTTGACTCACACACAGGTTGGCTGAAATGACAGGACGTCCCATGAGAGTTGTGGGCTGGTATCACTCTCATCCTCATATTACTGTTTGGCCATCACATGTTGGTAAGAGCAGTCTTGGTCTAGGTTCTATATGAAAACTCACAGCTAGCTAATCGTATTACTCAACTTACTGGATTTTCAGAGCTGCACATCCCAACTATCAAAGTTTGGTTTCTCAAACGTCCTCTGGTAGGACAAGATTGTCTGGGTGTGCTTCAGGACCCTCTGCCAGTATAGCCCCATTCCTGTCTGTGTGCTCCAGGTGCTCAAACTGCACGTGACTCAGTAGTCACAGATCAGTGACTACTAGTACTACTAGTACTACTACTAGTACTACTGTTCTTCCAGACAGGAAAACTAGACCTAGGGTGTTGGGAATAGCAAAAAAAAAAAACCACCTGTGGGAATCATAGGCCTGCTGTAATGATTTTTGACATCTGTGAGTGTTAATGCAAAAATGAAAACTTTTTTGAAAGAAGTGCATGAGCATCTTACACGTGTTGGACATTACGGCTATATAGTATCTGTGGCACCAGGTTGATGCTAAGGTCATTTCTTATTTTGTTAACTCATCTTGTATTTTTAAGATTTGCTATTTAATTACATTTTAAATTGGATCAATTTTTTTTTTAACTTAGTCACCTGGAGTAAGCACTTTAAAATAAAGCTTGTGACATTTGTTGCCAAATTCCAGGTCACCCTTCAAAAGGTGGCAAATCTTTTTCCACTCCTTCAGGTGATCAGTGCGGTTCTCATTCTCTTATTTCTTTGTCTGCAGATGTCCGCACACAAGCTATGTATCAGATGATGGACCAAGGTTTTGTAGGGCTTATCTTTTCCTGCTTCATTGAGGACAAAAACACAAAGGTAGGCAACTTAAAAATGGCAATAAGCTGTCCAAGTACCCATGAGAAACATCAGCCCCAGGGCAAAGCTGAAATCCTTGGATACAGCCTGCAAGAAGGGCTGAGCTCTGGTTGGAGCACAGTCAAAGCACAGCTAGAATGGTGATGTTTGGATCGTAATCCCAATGAGAAAAGAACGAGTTATTAATTACTCTCTGCTGATCCACAGCCTGGCTCTCCAGCCAGCAGAGCTGGGTTGGTACTAGGGTTCTGGGACTGCATCAGATGGCTGCAGCATGTGTGTGCATTGAAATGCGTGAGTGCCTTTCAGCTGTTCAGTCCAGCAGATACGGCTTATTGCACCTCTGTGCCTCTAGCCTCTTTAGGAGATGCTGCTATAGTGTGAGATAAGCTGACAGTGGTGTGTCTTGTCTAGGTTTTCCAGGTAGCTATTGTTTAAGATTTTTTTCATAGTTAATGGGTCTGTCAATATCTGCTTGTAAACAGTTCCAGCATACCAATCTAAGCAAAAAGCATGTACCTTTGCAACCTGTTAAAGTGCTATTTGAAAGCATATTCTACTTCCTAAAGGAATGTGTGATTTTAGATGATTTTTTGCTCTTGGAATCTGACTTTCTGCTGTCTCTCTTAGACAGGCAGGATTCTCTACACCTGTTTCCAGTCCATTCAGGCCCAGAAGAGCTCAGAGTGAGTACAGCAGAAGAATATTATGTCCAGCGTCAGGTTGTATTTCATCTTGTCTTTCTGGGTTGTTTCAAATAAGTGTCTTCTAGGCTCATTGTGAGGAGCAAAAGAGATGCCTGAACGAGGTCACCTTACTTCTGCTAATGCAGGCTGCTTGAAGAGAATCTAAAGATTGGGACTGATTAATTTAGCCTAGATAATTTAGTAGCTTAAGATTTGGTGTAGGACACTGTGGTCTGAGTATGAATTTGTTCTGTAATCTGTTGTGTAGAAGGCTCACCCTTTTGCTTTCAACTCTAGAGGTTGAACCTTCAAGTCCCCACCAACAGCACACACGCTGTGCATCATATTGTCAGTACTGGCCGTCTAGTTGCTTTAGCATTTTATCATTAAAATTTAAGACAAGTGTGTGGCTATAAAAGGCTTCCATTTGCCTATCAACTCAGGCATGTGTTCCCAAAAATAAACCTGCAGCAATGCCATGTGTTGGACAGACTGTTGCAGGTTTGTAGAAGTCCTTTTTTTCTCTCTGCTGCTTTGAAGTTAATTGTACCTGATACCCCTTTTAGATACGAAAGGATTGAAATTCCTATTCATGTTGTCCCCCATGAAACCATTGGGAAAGTGTGTCTGGAATCAGCTGTAGAGCTGCCCAAGATCCTTTGCCAGGAAGAGCAAGATGCCTACAGGAGAATTCACAGGTAGTAACACTGGGGCTGCACCCCTCTCCAAGACTGTCTTTGCTAACATGTTCTACTGTTGCTGTACTTAAAGTACCATAACCTTAGCAGGGGTACAGAAAATAAGAAGCATTAGCGGCTCACGTGCCTTTGTAGGAGAACTGATTGAATACCTTCACATTAAGGAGTTCAAGTTCTCTCAGCCTTGCACACAAGAGCTAAGTGTAACTGCTCCTTTGCTGCAACAAAAAAAGAGCTACAGCATGTGTGAACTAATGGTGGTACTTCAGTGATGTGTCTGTGTGTGATGGTAATTAGTGTTTATCCAGGGTAAGAGTGCTGAGGAGAAGTCTGAAAAATGAGAATATCAGCTGCTTTTTTTTTTCTTCTGCCTCTGGTGCTCAACGCTGATGTTTCTGTGCTGTAAGCTCTTTGTTATCCTTGTGAATGTACAGGGCTTCAACAAGTGAAGAGGTTTAGATGTACCTGCAGTGTCAGTGCCTTGTAGCTAGCTGGTTCTATAGCCTGGGTTTGCCTAATATGCAACTCACTGCTATCTTGTCACTAACCTGCATTCTGTTCACTCTCGTAGCCTCACCCATCTAGACTCTGTAACCAAGATTCATAATGGCTCAGGTAAGGATTCCTTTTTTGCATGCGAGAATCCAGAATGCTGCTTCCAGAGTCAAAACAGTAGAGTCTTGCGGAGGGGTTGGTTTGGCTCTAACTTCAGGGGACAGTAGACCACAGCTGCGTAACAGTCCTCCCTTTGCCATAAAAGGCACTTGTAAATAACTATAAAAGCACAAACTTTTGTCTTTTTCTTTGCCGTACAGTTCATTTCCAACACAAACGCTGTATAACCCAGAGAATTCCCTGAGACTGTTACCTTGTTACATAAAGTTTAGTGGAGGAACAGAACTGTAACTAAACACTTTAAAGGAAAACATCAAGGGCTGTAAAATAACCTAATCCTGGGGTTTATGAATGCTGTTGTATCCTTTGACCTTTGTACCATTGGTTAAAATGACAATAGACTTTGGGTTTGTTTGGTTTTTTTTTTTTTTTTGTCCCCCTGTTAGAACAGCAAGGGGATTTTGGATTTGGTGAGTCTTAAAGTAGTGTCTGGCTGATCTATACGCATGCTTGCATCTCCTGGCACTTCCTGTATGTTACGTGCATACGACATCTTTGCTTTTGCCAGTGAGTTAGGGTGAATACTAATCCCGCTTCTATTCCAAGGTAAATACCCCATTGTCCATTCTCACCTGTTCAATAAATGAGGCATTCTTTGCTTCTGAATTTAGAAATTAATTAGCATCAATGATGACTTACATGCAGATTTCTGTTGTAGGTCTGTCATCCCTCCCCTAGGTGTCTAAAGGTCGGACTGAAATAGCTTGTTTCCCTGTTTAGCAAGCTGTTGATTCTGACTTTCCTGTGGGGATGTCTGGTTGCCTTGGCCAGGATGTTGGAGGGTTTCCTTGGCTGTCTCTTAACTCTCTTGGCTTTGGGGTTGTTGTAGCACACTGAGTCTTTTGTGTGTTTGCACTGGCATGATATGTGCTTGCTCTTTGCAGTGTTCACAAAGAACCTCTGCAGCCAGATGTCTGCCATCAGTGGGCCGCTCCTTCAGTGGCTGGAGGACAGACTAGAGCAGAACAAACAGCGGGTGCAGGAGCTGCAGCAGGAGAAAGAGCAGCTCCTGGAAGAACTAGCTGCTTTAGAGTGAAGGAGGAAATGCAGACCCTTCAGAAAAGAAACATGAAAAACAACTCTACAAGACCTGCTCCTGGCTGAAGGGTGGCCCTACATTGCCTTACAGTGAAGATACTAGCTGTGCCTCTTCTCTTGCCCCGTGCAGCAAAGAGCACTTCTACAGGATAAGGGCTTTTTCTGCCCCAGCTTGATGGAAAGCAGTGGTATATCTCCAGGTGCTGCATGATGCAGTGCAATTCTAGCTCAGTGGTGGGGTTGGGTAGCACCTGAAGAGATTTCAGTTCTGGAGGGCACACACCTAGGGAACATGTTGGTTCTCCCTCCCCTATATTTTGACAGAAGTCTTATTGCTTTACATGTATTCCAGGAGCCTAGAACAGGAGGGTTAGAGGGGAAAAGTGTGTCCCTGCAGTCATACCTGATGCTGCTAACTTCTGCCTTCTTTTAGTAGCTTCAGTTGACCATGATCTTATATCTAGTAATGTTCTGGATTACTGGTTATCCACCCAGGCAGGTAAGAGGTGGGAGGGAAGCTTGGGAAGAGACCTGGAGAACTTTGACATAAGATCTGTGTCCAGCATACTTCAAACCAAATAAAGAATTCCAAAGCCAGAGCTGTTTAGAGTAGAAATGAAATGGGTGCTACAAAGTGCCAATGCCTGCATTTTTTGGACACAGTCTGTATTCTCTTACTTCATGTGATGCTGTTGCATGCCTAGCACTGAGGTTCTCTACAAAATGGACTGTTTCTGCTGGCTCAGTGGGGGGAGTGTGGTTCCTTCCCAGAGGGAAAAAGGTTAAGATGCTGAGAAGAGAACTGATAGATACTCAAGCCTGTCATTCTTACATGCTGAACTTAATTGCAGAAATTTCATTAGATTGAAATGGAACAAAATACCTGTTGTTGAACTAATCCTTTAAATGTTCTTGCTGTTGCATTTCAGAGTATCCCCCATCATGTACATTGTCATCTGCATTCTGTTCTGTGAAGTCTGTCTCATGTGAGCAAAGGAACCAACAGCACAGTTAAAACTTCTGTTTCAGGTCCTTGGTTCTAATCTAAATCCTTACATGCTCAAGTAGATGAAAATGAGCTGCCTGCATTACTGCAGTGGAGGTTGTGACATTTCCTAACAACTCATTAGCTTGACTGTTGCTTTGGGAGAATGAAAGTAACATAGCTGAGAAAGAGGCTATTCCAGTGAATAGCCAATATTGATTAGCAACCATAAATTGCTGTCAGGCCTGGAAGCCCCTTAGCCAGCTTGTTTTTGTCAGACTTCACTTTTCAATCTTTCTGCATTGATATTAGCAAACCCCCAAACAGTAGAACTTCTTTGAAGTAAACTGCTTGCTACTTTTTTTTTTTCCTTAAAAGTGCTGTGAATAGTATTTAATTAGTTTCTGAAAGGTCAGTGTCTTTGTTCTGTTTTTGTTATTGTTTTCTAGTTCAAGTGCTCCTTACCGTGATCTTTGCTGGGGGGGTGAGGTGTGTGCTTCACTGCCCCCAGGCTTGATGATGGCACCTTAGAGATCACCCAGCAGCCCTGGGCCTCATGGCTCTCCAGTGCAATCTCCCAGGGCATCCTGCCAAGCACATCCCAGATAAAGCCAAAACGAGTTCTCCTGCAGTCCAGGCCTGCAATTCTGTTACTTGTTTTGTTTTGCTTCTCCCAAGATCCCAACCAGGATCTCTGGATTGCCACTCCTCTCTAGGGAGGCTAGGGGCCATTCCCACTTGAGGTTACAGACAGCCCACAGCAGAAGGAAGCTAGTTTGGTTTTGAGTGTAATCACCCTGTATCCACTCCCCAAGCAAGGAGTTTTGTTCTTTCAGACTCCCAATACTTGATGGGCTCACGGCCCTATGCTGCCATATGTGGTCTGAGCTCTAGGACAAAGCTGAAATCCTGCGTTTGCCCTTAGATGCAGCCTGCAAGAAGGGCTGAGCTCTGGTTGGAGCACAGTCAAAGCACAGCTAGAATGGTGATGTTTGGATCGTAATCCCAATGACAAAAGAACGAGTTATTAATTACTCTCTGCTGATCCACAGCCTGGCTCTCCAGCCAGCAGAGCTGGGTTGGTACTAGGGTTCTGGGACTGCATCAGATGGCTGCAGCATGTGTGTGCATTGAAATGTATGAGTGCCTTTCAGCTGTTCAGTCCAGCAGATACGGCTTATTGCACCTCTGGTCTCTTTGTGCTGAGCTGACTGACCAGTGCAGGGCAGTCCTTGGCCTCCTGCCTCATAGGGCAGCCTAACCCCACCACCACCCATACCCTGCTCAATAAATGTTCCCTGACTGGAGACTTTACCTATGCTCTGTTTGGCTGCCAATCTCATCTGTCCATCTTCAGTGGTGATCAGGCAGATCTGCAGAGCAGGACTCTGCAGAGTAGAAAAAGCCACAGCTTGACACCCTGAAAAACAAGGGAGAAGGAGCCACATCCCATCAGGAAACCCAGATGGGAGCAGAGCTTTCCTTCACAGGAAGAAAAAGTGGCAAAATCCTCTTCCCAGAGCTTGGCCAAATAGAAACTGTCCAACAAAAGCCCAGTAGGAAGCTCTAATGTAAAAAATACACCTGTGTCATTTACGTCCCTGAGGAAGAGGGTTGAACTTAAAACCAAAATACCGTTCCCCCACCAGCAAAACCTGAACACAAGAGGCTGCAAAAGGTTTTTATAGTTGGAACTGGCTTGAAGAGGAGACCAATACTGCAGTAAGAATTTTTCTGAAGATTTCAAATCCATTTCAATCCAAAGGACAGGGACCAGCAAGACTCAAATAGAGCAAATAATTCTTCTAAAGAAAAAGCAGGTGGTGAGGTAGTATCAAGTTCTTGGCAAGAGCCTCTTCCAGCTGCAACCCTCATGAACACCCCAGTCTGCTGCAAGGCTGAAGGCAATGGTTCAGGTGCAAACGGGGCTTTTCAGAAAGGTCTGTCCTAGCCTTCAAGGAGGCACCACAACCTGGCAGAGCCCATTCAGGTCCTGAGTCCAGAACCACGCACACTGTAAAAGTGAGGCACTGCTCAAAACAAACATGAATAAAGTTGATTTCAGTGCTATTTCAGCCCTCCTGGCACCCAAGACCAAAGGGTTAATTGAGCCTCAAATGGCTTGAAGCCCGTGTCAGCACATACAGTGGGACCTCCCTAGGGGCAGCTTGTCCCACATAATGATGTCATCAATATACTGCAGGTATTCAGGAGCTTTGCCTTGTTCCAGTGCAGTCTGTAGCGATCCATCACAAATAATAGGGCTGTTTCCACCCCGCAGGCAGTCAATTCCAGGTGTACTGGATACCCCTCCATGTGAAAGCAAACTGTGGCCTGAGCTCTGCTGCCAAAGTAACTGAAAAAAACACACTGGCAATGTCAATTGTAGCATACCTCTTGGCTGTCTTTGACTCCAGTTCATATTGCAGTTCTAGCATGTCTGGTATGGCAGCGCTTAGTGGTGGTGTGGCTTTGTTCAGGCCACAATAGTCCAATGTTAGCCTCCACTCTCTGTTAGATTTTTGCACTGGCCATATGGGACTATTAAAGGGTGAATGAGTCTTACTGATCATTCCTTGACTCTCCAATTGCCAAACCAGCTTATGGATGGGAATCAGGGAGTCTCAATTGGTGCGATATTGTTGCCAGTGCACTGTCATGGTAGCAATTGGCACCTGCTCTTCTTTTAACCCACAGCAACCCCACCACAGATGGATCCTCTGAGAGACAAGGCAAGCTAGACAGCTGCTTAATCTTACCCATACTTAATGAAGCTATACCAAAAGCTCACCGGTCCTTTTGGGTCTTTGAAGTACCCTCTCCTGAGGTAGTCTATGCCAAGGATACATTGAGTCTCCGGACCAGTCACAATAGGATGCTTTTGCCACTCATTCCCAGTTAGACTTACCTCAGTCTCCA
The DNA here is from genome assembly GCF_000699105.1 of Pygoscelis adeliae. Lineage (NCBI taxonomy): Eukaryota > Metazoa > Chordata > Aves > Sphenisciformes > Spheniscidae > Pygoscelis > Pygoscelis adeliae. The sequence goes on from NW_008825532.1 coordinate 2,267,165, forward strand.
ACACTGACAGCTGTTGGGATCCTCCTGTCACTGCAGAACTACAGATGGATCCTCCCACAGAGTAATCTGATGGTATTAGAGTACACTGTGCACCGGTGTCCACTAGAGCTTTATACTGTCGTGGGGCTGATGTGCCAAGCCATTGAATCCATACAGTCCAGTAAACCCGGTTGTCCCTTTCCTCCGCCTGGCTGAAGGCAGCACCCCTCTATTCCTGGTCAGAGTATTCATTACTTGATTTTTGTAACTGCAAACCAGAAGTCCCTTCATCAGGGTCAAAAGTAAGATCAGCCCTTCTACTTTGCCCAACAGGCACTGGAGCAGTAATTTTCCTGGATGGATGCCCTTTGGGCTGTTGTTTTTTCTTGCAGTTCCTGTACCCGAGCTTCTTGTCTCCAGGTAGGCTCACCGTCCCACTTCCTCATGTCCTTCCCCTGGTCATGCAGGGGTGGCACATGGTGTGTGCTACTGGAACCCTCTCCCTCGAACAGAAAAAGGCTGACTCTTAATAGTTGAGACATTGGTTGGTATGGGTGAGGAAGACCTATCCTTTAATTGCTGAGACAGTTGTTGGGACAGCTTCTCCACAGCTGAGACACAGGTCTGTAGGGAGGAAGCAAGATTCTCTGAATTCTTGGAGTTGTCTGGCCAATCCATCCACAGTTGGTGCCTCTGTGTCTGCCCAGCTCATTATCGCCAGGGTGTGGGGTATGATGTCAGTGCACTTTGTACAAACTTTTGCGACATGGACCATGTGCACTGGATTTCATCTGGGTCTTTGGATACATGGTTGTCATCCAGGTTGCTACAGATCCCCTCCACCATGGCTAATTCCCTCAGATACTGGATACGTCCCTCAATGGTGGTCCACTTGCTTCAGAAATTTGCAAGATCTTCCTTGAAGTGATACCTGTCCCTCACACTCAACAGGAGTTACCTCCAAATTCTGAGGACTCCTGCCCCTTTGCCAATCGTTCTGTCAATGGCCTTATCCTTAGCAAGGGATCCCAGCTGCCAGGCTTCCTTACCCTCTAATTCCTGACTATTCTTCCTCTAGCTCTTCATCCTCCTTCATTTCTTCTTCCTCCTCTTCTTCTTCCCCCTAATCTTCCACTTCCTTCTCCTGCTCCTCCTTCTTTTTTTGCTCCTGTTTGGTCTTCCTGTCCTTCTCCTCCTGCTTTTACTCCCCCTCTTTTTATTCCCCCTCCTCCTGCTCTTCCTCTTCATCCTGCTCCTCTTCCTGTGCTTATTCCTCGTGTTCCTTCTCTTCTTCATCCTCTTCCCTCTTCTTCCTCACCTTTCTCTTCCTTATTCTTGTCCTCCCCCTTCTTCTTCTTCTCCTCTTCTTCTTCTTCTCCTCCTCCTTCTTCTTCTTCTCCTCTTCTTCTTCTTTTTATTCTTCTTCTTCTTCCTTCTTCTTCTTCTCCTCTTCTTCTTCTTTTTATTCTTCTTCTTCTTTTTATTCTTCTTCTTCTTTTCTTCTTCTTCTTCCTTCTTCTTCTTCTCCTCTTCTTCTTCTTCCTCTTCCTCTTCCTCTTCCTCTTCCTCTTCTTCTTCCTCTTCCTCTTCCTCTTCCTCTTCTTCCTCTTCTTCTTCCTCTTCTTCTTCTTCCTTCTTCTTCTTCTCCTCTTCTTCTTCTTCCTTCTTCTTCTTCTCCTCCTCCTTCTTCTTCTTCTCCTCTTCTTCTTCTTCCTTCTTCTTCTTCTCCTCCTCCTTCTTCTTCTTCTCCTCTTCTTCTTCTTCCTTCTTCTTCTTCTCCTCTTCTTCTTCTTCTTTTCTTCTTCTTCCTGTTCTTCCTGTTCTCCCCCCTTCCTCCTCTTCTTCCTCATGTTATTACTCATTCTCCTGCTCTTCCTGTCCCTCCTCTTGTTCTTTCTCTTCTTCTGCCTCTTACTACTCCACTTTTTTCTTTTTTCCTCCTCCAGTTCTTCTTTCTTTTCTTCCTCCTCCTTCTCCTCTTCATTCTTCTTGTTCCTCTTCTTTTTTTTCCTCCTCCTCTTTCTCTTCCTGCTCCTCCTTTTCCTCCAACTACTCTTCCACCAGTTCTTCTGTTCCTCCTCCTCCACCTTGCCGTCTTTTTCTTCCTCCTTCTCCACTTCCTATTCCTCCTCTGATCTCCTTTTTCCTTCTTCTTCTCCTCTTCTTCTTCTTTCTCCTCCTCCTCCTTTTCCTCCGACTCCTCCTCTGCCTCTTCTTGTCCTCCTATTCCTCCTTTTCCTTCTCCTCCTCTTCCCTCTCCTCCTCATGTTCCTCTTCTTCCTCTTTTTCCTCCTCCTCTTCTTACTCCTTCTCTTACTGCTATTCCTTCTCTGTTTCCTCCTTGTTCTGCTTTTTGTCCTCCTCCTGTTCCTCCCATTCTCCTCTATTGTCTTCTTTCTCCTCTTCTTCCTCCTCTTCTTCCACTTCTACCTCCTCTTTGTCTTTCTTCTGTTCTTCCTCCTCTGGTTCTTCTTCCTCTTGCTCTACCTCCTCATCCTCCTATTTTGCCTTCTCCTCCTGATGTTCCTCCTGTTCATCTTCCTCCTCCTCTTCTTCCAATGCTTTTTTCTCAACCTTCTTCCCCTCTTCCTCTTCCTCTTCCTCTTCCTCATCCCCCTCCTCATCCTGTTTTCTTCTTCTTCCTCCTGTGCCTCCTGCTCTTCTTCATGATCTGCCTGCTCCTCCTGTTCCTCCCATGCCTTCTCTGCTTCCTCCACCTTCCCCTCCAGTTTCTCCTTAATCTCCTCGTCCTTTTCCTCCCATTCCTCTTTATCTTTGGGTTCCTCAAAATACTCCTTCTTCCTCTTCTATTCCTCCTCCTCCTCCTGTTCCTCCTCCTCTTTCTCCTCCTTTTCTTTCCTCCCCTTCCTCCTCAGTTTCTTCCTCCTCTTCTTCCTCCTCCTCAAGTTCTTTCTCCTTTTACACCTCCTTTCCCTCCTCCTGCTCTTCCTTTTTCTTCTTCTTCTCCCCCTCCTACCACCTCCTGTTGCCTCCTGCTCCTGTTTCCTCCTATTACCGCCTTCTCTTCCTCCCCTTCCTGTTGCCTCCTATTCTTCCTGTGGTATCCTCTTGCCTCCTCCTCCTTTACCTCCTGCTTCTGCTGCCACCTGTTGCCTAATCCTCCTCCTCCTGTTGCCTCCATTTACCTCCTGGTCATCTTCTTCCTTCCTCTTCCTCTGCTTGCATCCTCTTTTCTCCTGTTTCCACCTTCTTCTCCTCCTCTTCCTCCTCCTCCTTTTACCTCCTGTTTCTTCCTGGTCCTCCTGTTGCCTTCTCCTCCTCCTCTTGCCTCATTTGGCCTCCACCTTCTCTTGCCTCTTCTGTCCTTCTGCTCTTGTTGCCTCTTGTTGCCTCCTATTGTCTCCTGTTGCCTCGTGCTGTCTCTTCCTCCTGTTCCCTAATGTCTCCTTCTCCTCCTTCTGTTGCCTCCTTCTTCTTCTCCACCTTGTACTCCTCGTCTTACCTCCTGTTTCCTTCTGTCGACTGCTCCTCCTCCTCCTCCTGTATTCCAGTTGCCTCCTGTTCCCTTCTCCTCCTCTTCCTCCACATCCTCCTGTATCCACGATTCCCTCCTGTTGCATCCTCTCTCCTTCTCCTCCTCCTCCTCCTCTTGTGGCCTCTTGTTGCCTCCATTTGCATCTTCCTCCACTTCTGGTTGCCTCCGATTACCTCCTAGTGTCTCCAGTTGCCTCCTCCTTCATCCTGTTGCCTCCTGTTGCTTCCCCCTCCTCCTCCTCCCCCTCTTCCTTCTCCTTGTCATGCTGCTGTCCCCTGCTACATTGTCCTCCTCCGTCTCCTCCTCTGCTCCCTCCTCCACTTCCTCCTCCTCCTCATCATCATCATGCTGTTCTCTCCTGCCTCCTCCTCTGCCTTCTCCTCCTCCTCCTCGTCTTCCTCCTCATGCTGTTGTCTCCTGCCTCCTCCTCCTCCTCCTCCTCTGTCTCAGTCTCCTCCTTCTCCTTGTCCTCCTCTTGTTTTCAACTGCCTCCTCATCATCATCATGCTGTTGTCTCCTGCTGCTTTCTCCTCCTCTTCCTTGTCATACTGCTATGTCCTGCTTCCTCCTCCTACTCCTCTTTCTTCTCCTCGTCACCATTGTCATGCTGTTCCCTCCTGATGCTTTCTCCTCCTCTTCCTCCTCCTCCTCCTCCCTATGATGTTGTTTCCTGCTGCCTCCTCCATCTCATGCTCTTCATCCTCCACCTCTAGCTCCTCCTCCTTGCCATGCTATTGTCTCCTGCTGCCACCTCTTCCTTCTCTTCCTCCTCCTCTTTGTCATACTGTTCTACACTGCTGCCTCCTCCTCCGCTTCTTCCTCCTCTGCCTTCTCCTCCTTCTCTGCCTCCTCCTCTGCTTCTTCCTCCTCTGCCTTCTCCTCCTTCTCAAGCCGGTGTCTCCTACTGCCTCCTCCTCCTCCTCCTCCTTATACTCTTCCTCTTCCTCTTCCTCCCCCTCCTTGTCCTCCTCCTCTTCCTACTTCTCCTCGTCCTCTGTTTTCTATTTCTTGTCGTCATCCTGTTGACGCCTGCTGTCTCCTCCTCCTTTTTATCCTCCTACGCTTTCTTGTCTTTGTCATGCTGTTGTCTCCTGATGCCTCCTCTTCCTCCTCTTCCTCCTCCTCCTCCTGCTCATCCTCCTCTTCCTCCTCCTGCTGCTCATACTCCTCCCTCTCCCCATGTCCTCCTCCACTTTGTGATGCTGTTGACTCCTGCAGCATCCTCGATCACATTCTCCTTCTCCCCTGCATCATACTACCTTAGCATCCTCCTCCTCCTCCCTGTCATGTTGTTCTTGACTGCTGCCTCCTCCTCCTTCTCCTCTTCATCTCCCTCATCCACCTAGTCATGCTGTTCTCTCCTGCTGCCTCCCTATACTACTTCTCCTCCTGCTCCTCCTCACCATGCTTTTGGCTCCTGCATCCTCAACTGCATTGTGCTCCTCCACTTCCTTATGCTCCTCCTCCTTCTCCTCATTATGCTGTTGTCTCCTGCAGCCCCCTCCTCCACCACCTCTTATTCCGTCTTGTCCATTTTCTCCTTCTTGCCATCTTCTCCTTCTTGTCATGCTATTGTCTCCTCCTCCTTCTCATCCTTTTTCTTCTCCTCCTCCTCCTCTTCCTCCTCCTCCTCCCTCATATCTTCATCATGCTCTTGTGTCCTGCGGCTTCCTCGTACTCCTTCTCCTTCTCCTCTGCCTCATGCTATTGTACCCTATGGCTTCCTACTCCTTCTCCTCCTCTCCCTCATACTTCTCATGCTGTTCTCTCCACCTGCCTCCCCATCCTCCTACTCTTCCTCCTCTTCAGCCTTCTCTT
>NW_008825532.1:2273876-2277148 GCF_000699105.1 Pygoscelis adeliae
CCTGCTGTCTTTTCCTCCTCCTCCTCCTCCTTTGTCTTTAACTACCTTTGCCTCCTCCTCCCTGTCATGTGGTTCTCTCCTGCTGCCTCCTCATCCTACTTCTCCTCCTGCTCCTCGCCATGCTTTTGGCTCCTCCATCCTCAACTGTGTCATGGTCCTCCACTTCCTTATCCTCCTCCTCCTCCCTGTCATGCTGTTCTCGCCTGCTGCTTCCTCATCCTACTTCTACTCCAGCTCCTCCTCACCATGCTTTTGGCTCCTCCATCCTCAACTGTGTCATGGTCCTCCACTTCCTTATCCTCCTCCTCCTCCCTGTCATGCTGTTCTCTACTGCTGCTTCCTCATCCTACTTCTACTCCAGCTCCTCCTCACCATGCTTTTGGCTCCTCCATCCTCAACTGTGTCATGGTCCTCCACTTCCTTATCCTCCTCCTCCTCCCTGTCATGCTGTTCTCTCCTGCTGCTTCCTCATCCTACTTATCCTCCAGCTCCTCCTCACCATGCTTTTGGCTCCTCCATCCTCAACTGTGTCATGGTCCTCCACTTCCTTATCCTCCTCCTCCTCCCTGTCATGCTGTTCTCGCCTGCTGCTTCCTCATCCTACTTATCCTCCAGCTCCTCCTCACCATGCTTTTGGCTCCTCCATCCTCAACTGTGTCATGGTCCTCCACTTCCTTATCCTCCTCCTCCTCCCTGTCATGCTGTTCTCTACTGCTGCTTCCTCATCCTACTTCTACTCCAGCTCCTCCTCACCATGCTTTTGGCTCCTCCATCCTCAACTGTGTCATGGTCCTCCACTTCCTTATCCTCCTCCTCCTCCCTGTCATGCTGTTCTCGCCTGCTGCTTCCTCATCCTACTTCTCCTCCAGCTCCTCCTCACCATGCTTTTGGCTCCTCCATCCTCAACTGTGTCATGGTCCTCCACTTCCTTATCCTCCTCCTCCTCCCTGTCATGCTGTTCTCGCCTGCTGCTTCCTCATCCTACTTATCCTCCAGCTCCTCCTCACCATGCTTTTGGCTCCTCCATCCTCAACTGTGTCATGGTCCTCCACTTCCTTATCCTCCTCCTCCTCCCTGTCATGCTGTTCTCTCCTGCTGCTTCCTCATCCTACTTATCCTCCAGCTCCTCCTCACCATGCTTTTGGCTCCTCCATCCTCAACTGTGTCATGGTCCTCCACTTCCTTATCCTCCTCCTCCTCCCTGTCATGCTGTTCTCGCCTGCTGCTTCCTCATCCTACTTCTCCTCCAGCTCCTCCTCACCATGCTTTTGGCTCCTCCATCCTCAACTGTGTCATGGTCCTCCACTTCCTTATCCTCCTCCTCCTCCCTGTCATGCTGTTCTCTCCTGCTGCTTCCTCATCCTACTTATCCTCCAGCTCCTCCTCACCATGCTTTTGGCTCCTCCATCCTCAACTGTGTCATGGTCCTCCACTTCCTTATCCTCCTCCTCCTCCCTGTCATGCTGTTCTCGCCTGCTGCTTCCTCATCCTACTTCTCCTCCAGCTCCTCCTCACCATGCTTTTGGCTCCTCCATCCTCAACTGTGTCATGGTCCTCCACTTCCTTATCCTCCTCCTCCTCCCTGTCATGCTGTTCTCTACTGCTGCTTCCTCATCCTACTTATCCTCCAGCTCCTCCTCACCATGCTTTTGGCTCCTCCATCCTCAACTGTGTCATGGTCCTCCACTTCCTTATCCTCCTCCTCCTCCCTGTCATGCTGTTCTCGCCTGCTGCTTCCTCATCCTACTTATCCTCCAGCTCCTCCTCACCATGCTTTTGGCTCCTCCATCCTCAACTGTGTCATGGTCCTCCACTTCCTTATCCTCCTCCTCCTCCCTGTCATGCTGTTCTCGCCTGCTGCTTCCTCATCCTACTTCTCCTCCAGCTCCTCCTCACCATGCTTTTGGCTCCTCCATCCTCAACTGTGTCATGGTCCTCCACTTCCTTATCCTCCTCCTCCTCCCTGTCATGCTGTTCTCGCCTGCTGCTTCCTCATCCTACTTATCCTCCAGCTCCTCCTCACCATGCTTTTGGCTCCTCCATCCTCAACTGTGTCATGGTCCTCCACTTCCTTATCCTCCTCCTCCTCCCTGTCATGCTGTTCTCTCCTGCTGCTTCCTCATCCTACTTCTACTCCAGCTCCTCCTCACCATGCTTTTGGCTCCTCCATCCTCAACTGTGTCATGGTCCTCCACTTCCTTATGCTCCTCCTCCTTCTCATGCTGTTGTCTCCTGCCTCCTCCTTGTCATCCTCCTCCTCGTCATGCTGTGGTCTCCTGCTCTCTCTTCCTTCTCCTCCTCCTTTTCCTCCTCATCATGCAGTAGTCTCATAATACCTCCTCCTCCTCCTCCTCCCTGTCATGCTGTTCTCGCCTGCTGCTTCCTCATCCTACTTCTCCTCCAGCTCCTCCTCACCATGCTTTTGGCTCCTGCATCCTCCTCCCCCTCATCCTTCTCCTCCTCTGCTTCCTTCTCCTCCTGGTTATGCTGTTGTCTCATGCTGCCTCCTTCTCCTTATCTTCCTCCTTCTCCTCCTCCTCTTCCAGCATATTCTGGTACCTCCTATCTCCTCCATATCCTTTTCTTATCTCCGGCCTCCTCCTCCTCCCCCACCACTTCGTCATACTGTTGTCTCCTGTAGCTTCCTCATCCTCCTTTTCCTTCTCCTCTGCCTCATGCTGTTGTCTCCTATGACTTCCTCCTCCTTCTCTTCCTCCTCCTCCTCATCGTTGTCATGCTGCTGTCTCCTGCTGCTCCTTCACCCCATCCTCGCCATGCTTCTGGCTCCTGCATCCTCGTTGTCGTCCTCCTCCACCTCCTCCTCCTACTCCTCCATCTTCTTCTCCTCTTCCTCCTCCTCCTCCTCATGCTGATGTCTCCTGCTTCCACCTCATTCTCTTCCTCCTCCTTCTCCTCATCTTCCTTTTCCTTTTCTTTCTTCTCCTCCTTATGCTCCTTCTTTTCCTCCTCCTCCTCTTCCTTCTGCTCCTCCTCTTCCTCTTCATCAACATATGGTTACCTCCTACCTCTTCTTCATTCTTCTGTTTTCTACAGCTGCCTCCTCCTCATCCTCCTTTGCCTCATGTTTTCTCTACCCTGTTTTTTCTACCCTGCTCTTTTCTCCTGCTGCCTCCTCCTCCTCTTACTCTTCCTCCTCTGCCTCCTAATCTTTTCCATGCTATTGTCTCCTGCTGCCAATTCCTCCACCTCCTCCTACTCCTCGTCATGCTGTGGTGTCTTTTTTCCTCCTCCTCCTCCTCCCCCGCCTGCCC
>NW_008825532.1:2278641-2281049 GCF_000699105.1 Pygoscelis adeliae
GCTCTTGTCTCCTGATACCTCCTCCTCTTCCCCCTTCTCCTCCTCCTCATTCTCCTCCTCCTCCCCATACTGTTGTCTGCTGCTGCCACCTCGTCCTCTCTTCCTCTGCCTCATGCTGCTCTCTCGTACTGCCCCTTATTCCTCCTCTTCATCCTTGTCTTCCTCCTCCTCGTCACACTCTTGTTTACTGCTGCCTTCTCATCCTCCTGCATTTTCTCCTCTGTCTTCTCCTCCTCCGCCTCCTCAGCATCATGCTGTCTCCTGCTGCCTCCTCCTCCTCCTCTGCCTCCTCCTCCACCTCCTCCTCCTCCCTATGAGGTTGTCTCCTGCTGCCTCTTCCATCTCATGATCTTTCTCTTCCACCTCCACCTCCTCCTCTTTGCCATGCTGTTGACTCCTGCTGCCACGTCTTCCTTCTCCTTTTCTCTCATGTTATTGTCTCCTACTGCCTCCTTCTCCTCCTCCTTATACTCCTCCTCCTCTTCCTCCTCCTCTTCCCCTTTCCTTTTCCTTCTTCTCCTCCTCCTCTGTTTTCTATTCCTTGTCACCCTGCTGTTGTCTCCTGCCTCCTCCTTTCCATAATCATCATCATGCTGTTGACTCTTGCTGCCTCCTCCTGCTCTTCTTTCTCCACTTCCTCTGCCTCCTTATCTTCCTCCTTGTCTTCCTCCTAGTCCTACTCTTCATAGTCAAGCTGTAGTCTTCTGTTGCCTCCTTCTCCTCCTCTTCCCTTAACTCCTATTCCTCCTCATCCTATTCCTCCTTCTCTTCCTGATCATGGTATTGTCTGCTTCCTCATCATCATCCTTCTGTTGTCTCCTACAGCTTTCTCCTGCTCTCCCTCCTCCCGCTTCACTTTCTCATCCTGTTGTCTCCTGAAACTTCCTTGTCCTCCTTCCCCTTCTCCTCTGATTCATGCTGTTATCTCTTTTGGCAGTTCTCCACCATGTGCCACAGGAAGGTGGCTCACGATAGCTGCTTGTACTTCAGCACCTCGATCTTGACATTGTCTGCAAGGAGGAGGAACATCATCACTGCCACAGCAGGCAAATTTCCATGCAAGATTCATAACAAAATTCTGGAGAAGAGGTCATATACAGAAACAGCTTTTGGGAAGTCACTTGTTCTGGGGGAGCTCAAGTTGTCCCCCCAACCATTGGTGGCAATTGTCTACTTCTCCCAGCCCTTGCCAAGAAGCAGGGAGCATGCGACCCCCCTAGGCGTGAAGGGGGAAAGCAGAGGGTGGCTGCTGCCTTCTCACTGGGGATAATCACTGCTGGGAACACAAGCTCCCGCAGCCATAACTCATCAATGTCCAGCTGGAAGATGGGTCTGTGAACCACAAGCACCTCTCATTTGCCATGGAATAGCTCTTGGACCACAGCGAAAGTCCCAAGTTCTGCAACCAGAACACCCTGCCCAGCGGGATAATCACTGCTGGGAACACAAGCTCCCGCAGCCATAACTCATCAATGTCCAGCTGGAAGATGGGTCTGTGAACCACAAGCACCTCTCATTTGCCATGGAATAGCTCTTGGACCACAGCGAAAGTCCCAAGTTCTGCAACCAGAACACCCTGCCCAGGGAAAAGAGAAAAAGGCATCCTTGGCATCATCCCAGCATCATCCCCTGTCTCTCTGCTTGGTCTCTCCACTCTGACCACAGGGAAGAGTGAAGCCCTAGGGGGTGCCAAATACTTTCTCAGGCTGGATCTGGACTTGGTTTCTCTCCTGGTTGGCCAAGAAGCTGCTCTGGGCACACAGGGTGGTCTCAGCGTGCTGCTGCAATGCTCAGGAAGGGAGCTCTCAGGAGGACTTAATGCCTCCAGGGCGAGGGCGAACAGGACGTCAGCCCAACTTGTCCAGCTTCAGCTGTCCAAGGGTGTAATCAGACACAGCACCCCACATAGCCACAATATCTGGAAAGCAAGGCAAAAAGATCTAAGGCTCCGGGCCGGCCAGCTCACAGAATCTCGGCAAGCTCCTTGACATGGGCATGACAGATGATGGTCAGTGAAGCAAGGAAGAACCAGATACATTCACAAAGGTTGCTCTTGCTAAGATTGCTTAAATGGCTTAACATTGCTTATAAAATTGATTGCTCTTGCTAGCATTGCTTAAATGACTTTTGACAGTATTGTATATAATGGCGCTTAGTGAAATGTCTATAAACACACCGAGAGATAACAAAATGCGTTGGAGACCCACCCCATGGTGAGTGATAACCAGATGTGCTGGAGGAGCGTTGGAAACCCCGCCCCATGCGAGTGATAACCAGATGTGTTGGAAACCCAACATATGACGGGTGAATGTTATAAAAGGTCTCCAAAGAACAGTAACGGGGCATGGCTTAGGAGATGACTCCCCATGTTACCCAGCGCTGAATAAACATACCTACTTTACAATTCT
>NW_008825532.1:2285196-2304009 GCF_000699105.1 Pygoscelis adeliae
CGGGTCACTTGATAGAGAGGGTTTACAATCAGACTGTAATTTGGAATATGCATTCTCCAAAAACCCACACCACCTAAGAAAGCTTGTGTTTCCTTTTTATTAGTTGGTGGAGACACGGCTGTTATTTTGTTGATCACATTCATTGGGATTTGACGACGTCCATCTTGCCATTTTATTCCTAAACATTGGATCTCCTGTGCAGGTCCCTTGACCTTACTTTGCTTTATGGCAAAAATGGCCTTCAGAAGGATTTAGACTATTTTCTTCCCTTTCTCAAAAACTTCTCCTGCTGTGTTGCCCCATACGATGATGTCATCAATGTATTGCAGGTGTTCTGGAGCTCCACCCTATTCCGGTGCAGTCTGGATCAGTCCATGGCAAATGGTGGGGCTGTGTTTCCACCCCTGGGGCAGTCGGTTCCAGGTGTACTGGACGCCCCTCCAAGTGAAAGCAAACTGTGGCCTGCACTCTGCTGCCAAAGGGATTGAGAAAAACGTATTAGCGATATCAATTGTGGCATACCACTTGGCTACTTTTGACTCCAATTCGTATTGAAATTCTAGCATGTGTGGCACGGCGGCATGACTTTGTTCAGGCCACGATAGTCTACTGTTAGTCTCCACTGTCCATTAGACTTTCACACTGGCCATATGGGACTGTTAAAGGGTGAGTGAGTCTTGCTGATCACTCCTTGGCTCTCCAGTCAACAAATCAGCTTATGAATGGGAATCAGGGAATCTCGGTGCGATATTGCCACCAGTGCACCGTTGTGGTAGTGATTGGCACCTGTTGGTTTTCGACCTTCAGCAACGCCACAACAGAAGGGTCCTCTGAGAGACCGGACAAGGTAGACAGCTCTTTAATTTCTTCCGTCTCCAAGGCAGCTATACCTAAAGCCCACCGGTACCCTTTCGGGTCCTTGAAATACCCTCTCCTGAGGTAGTCTATGCCAAGGATGCATGGAGCCTCTGGGCCAGTCACAATGGGCTGCTTTTGCCACTCATTTCCAGTTATACTTCGGCTTCCATTGCCGTAACCACCCCCACAGGCCATTTGCCACCATCCATGAGTGAGTATAGAGATTTTTCTCATTCAGCAATATCTAAAGCCAGCTAGATGGCTTTCACTTCTGCAAACTGACTCGATTCACCTTTTCCTTCAGCAGTTTCAGCGACTTGTTGTGTAGGACCCCACACAGCAGCCTTCCACCTCCAATGTCTTCCCACAATACGACAGGGCTTACTGCTTTTCATTTGCTGGTAATTTACTATACAATGGGACCTCTTCAGCGTGAGTTGCCTCCTCTGGCAACACTCCAAAGCTTCAGCCCTCTGGCCAGTCCATGATCACTTCCAAGATTCCTGGGTGGTCAGGGTTTCCCATTCGAGCCCATTGCGTTATCAGTACAACCCACTTAATGTAGCATCAGTTGCATGACCTTTGAACATCCAGCGCAGCACAGGCAATCGAGGTTCTCAGAGGAGCTGTGCTTCAGTACCAACTGTTTCTGAAGCAGCTCAAATGCCTTCATATGCTGCTAATACTACTTCTTCAGTTGGAGAGTAACAGGATTAATACAGGCAGGGCAGGAGGTGAGAAGCAGGGAGAGGTATTCTCGACAGCAAGCAGGGTGACCTGCTGCACATGAAACTAAAAACTAGCTAGGAGAAATCAGAAGCTTTCACGTATTATACCTACACAGCCATGGTTAAACTGAAACAAAGAAGCCTGGTTCATTGACACAGTTGGTATAAAATTGGCATTTATTGATTATTCAAAATTACTATCCCCTGAGCAATTTGTTCACAGCAGACACAAACACTGTAACAGACACATTCAGTCATGTTCTACATGAAAGACTTAAGTCATCTGACTAGACCTTCTCATTCTATGGTGGAAAGTGTTTGAATTTGCTTTCCCCATCCCGACCTTTTGCATCTATTTCAGTGTCTATGAAATCTCAGTGATAGAGGCACAACTGCAATCAAAATTTAATCAGAAAGAGCTTTTATCTCACTAAGGCCAGAGGGCTTTGCAGAAACTCACACTTTCTCTAACAGATTGGAGGCATCATCTACCTACCACTTACTCTTAACAAAAACAGCCAAGGATCACTCAAGAAACTCTCCTTGGGAGAATGCCTGAACTCATGTTGAAGCCTTCCTCAGGTCTGCCCCTTTTCCTGTCTGGAAGTCATCCAGACAGAATCAGAGGACTTTGGTTCATGGGCCTGGATTTTTCTTGCATCTGGCAATCCCAGACAGATGTACACCTAGCAGTTCTTCAGCACATATACAGAGTCTATAGCATATCAGCTACCCAGATGAAAGAGTAAATCCATTGCACACTGGAGTCATTGAAGACATTCTATGAAGCACTACGCGTAAATACCATTCAGAAAATTCTAGCCAAACATAGCAAGTCAGTCCCACGAAGGGCCTAGAACTGCATCTTCCCAGGCACAGGTGGTGTTTATCTGAAGTCTAAGGATACCCTGACTTGTGCATCACCATGGACTTTCTACCATCACTACTTCTTGCTCACTCTTGCCCATTCTAAAGAAGACCTTAAGGCCTTTTCTATTAGAAGTATTTAATGCTAAAATATTAGAATTATCTGGAATCCTCTGAAACACATTCTTAGGCTCATGTTAGACTCATTTACTACTACACAAAATTTAAGTGGCATCAAGAAAGGAAGTGTATTGAGATATTACAAGGAATCTTGAAGCCTAGTTTTTAAAGCAAAATCAGCACTGAGTTTCCGCATGACTTCTGCATGACTCAGCCCATGCTGCTCTCTTTTAGTAAGTCCATAGTTTTCTTTCACGTACTTTGCAAAGGGCATTAGATGTGTCCTAGCAGGAGTGCCATCCTTCCGAGTGGGCTGACTCAGGACCAGCTGCCCCCCACAGAACGCACACACAAAGCGCTCTGTGTCCAGAGACTTGGAATGACGTCCAATCCTGAAATGGAAAAATAAGTACTTTGATTTCACACTTGCAGTAGACAGTACTTGTGGGAAAGGGCTCCTTTCTCTTCTGCCAGGCTACTTAGGTCAGATTTCTAAGCTAGCATTTTAGAATAGGAAACAGACTACATACTTCACACAGTGGAACAATCAATCTGTATTACATATTTCTCTACCCTAGAACTTTTTCCATTGCCTTTTCAGCTTGGTTCCTTCCTCTGTCTCTTTTACTCTCAGCCTAGTAGTATGAAGTGCTACAACATTTTGAAACACCTCTACAACCCATGTATCAACTACCCCTTGGAGTTTCTCCTCAAAGCCATCACCATCTTCTCAATGCTCAGTTGCATCTGAGCAACTAATGCATTGCATAGTCATATTAAACACTTCAGGAAGATTCTTTCATATGTGAAATACTGTTTCCTTCCAATGCTTCTGGAAGTAGCATATATAATCCTGAGGAAAAAATATCCCATGCATGCTTTCTAAGCATGCATTTAGCTCCTAAAGTTAGGAGGAGGAGAATAATTTTTTTTTTTTTAAAAAATCACACCATTGTCAGCCACTTTCCTGGGCTATGCAGAACTGAATTCACAAAACTTCATGCTCTCCCACTGAGACTGAAGTCATTACATACAGAAGCCTGTGGTCAGCTACCTGTGGTCAGTGCACCCTCAGTAAGTTTGCAGACGACACCAAGTTGCGCGGCAGTGTTGATCTGCTCGAGGGTAGGAAGGCTCTGCAGAGGGACCTGGACAGGCTGGATCGATGGGCCGAGGCCAACTGTATGAGATTCAACAAGGCCAAGTGCCGGGTCCTGCACTTCGGCCACAACAACCCCATGCAGCGCTACAGGCTTGGGGAAGAGTGGCTGGAAAGCTGCCTGGCGGAAAAGGACCTGGGGGTGCTGGTCGACAGCCGGCTGAACATGAGCCGGCAGTGTGCCCAGGCGGCCAAGAAGGCCAATGGCATCCTGGCCTGTATCAGAAATAGTGTGGCCAGCAGGAGCAGGGAAGTGATCGTGCCCCTGTACTCAGCACTGGTGAGGCCACACCTCGAATACTGTGTTCAGTTTTGGGCCCCTCACTACAAGAAGGACGTCGAGGTGCTGGAGCGTGTCCAGAGAAGGGCAACAAGGCGGGTGAGGGGTCTGGAGAACAAGCCTTATGAGGAGCGGCTGAGGGAACTGGGGTTGTTTAGCCTGGCGGAAAGGAGGCTGAGGGGAGACCTCATCGCTCTCTACAACTACCTGAAAGGAGGTTGTAGCGAGGTGGGGGTCGGTCTCTTCTCCCAAGGAACAAGCGACAGGACGAGAGGAAACGGCCTCAAGTTGCGCCAGGGGAGGTTTAGATTGGACAGGAGGAAAAATTTCTTTACTGAAAGAGTAGTTAAACATTGGAACAGGCTGGCCAGGGGAGTGGTTGGGTCACCATCCCTGGAAGTATTTAAAAGACGTGTAGATGAGGCGCTTAGGGACATGGTTCAGTGGTCATGGTGGTGTTGGGTTGACAGTTGGACTCAATGATCTTAGAGGTCTTTTCCAACCTTAATGCAAGTAACAAGCGATAGGATGAGAGGAAATGGCCTCAAGTTGCACCAGGCGAGGTTTAGATTGGACGTGAGGAAAAATTTCTTTACTGAAAGAGTGGTTAAACATTGGACCAGGCTGCCCAGGGAAGTGGTTGAGTCACCATCTCCCTGGAGGTATTTAAAAGACGGGTAGATGATGCGCTTAGGGACATGGTTTAGTGGGCATGGTGGTGTTGGGTTGACGGTTGGACTCGATGATCTTAGAGGTCTCTTCCACCCTTAATGATTCTATGATTCTATGAAAAGGCAACACCTTCCATACCCATGAAAGGTAAGAAACCTGTGAAATCACTATAGCAATTATTTCTTCTGCTTGATCCCAGCAACATATATAGTTCTCATTTCACAATGCAGTAAGCAAGACAGAAGTCTGATGACCAGTGTTGCTATCTATCAGTAGATCTGCATCCTAGCTTCAATCCTTCATATCACAGTGCTGCTCACATCTGTGTGGCTGCAGACATCTATTCTTCCTTTAATATATACACAAGCTTGAAAGAGTAAATGAGGTAGAAGATCAACTAGAAAACTGACTATAGCTTTTAGAGCTTTAAACCAATACAAATCATCATATTGTTGGTCTCTACATTTTATTTAGCACTACCATAACAAAGATACAAGATTAGTCAAAATGTTTAGTCTTAATTCAAAGTCATCAAGATACAAAACCCAGAAAGCTTCCTCTGATACTTTGTTCTAATATCTAATTACTGTCACACATTTTGTGCCCAGTTTTTATGGGGACTTGTGCTGCTTCTGAATTCCAGTTACTACTAACTTCTTTCAGCATCAGATCGTCCTCACTATCTTTATAAGGATGAGCATATAAAAAAGTAACTCAGTCCACCATGCCAAGTCTAGTGTTCCCTTGTGGATTGTTTTTCCTTAGATCAAACCTAGATTGTTGTCATGGCACATTCAAAGATGTTACTTTGTAAAACGTAAAATGTGGATAGATTTCAAAAGAACTTGGAACGCCTTACTTGTGCAACACGTGGTAGTACTTTGCTTACATGCATTCTACAGGGATGTGCCAGATCCAGTCACTGCTCCATCAGCATAGGCCCACAAGTATTACTCCTGATGTAGTACTTAGTTAAGACTGGAAATACCACGCCCTGCCAAAAAACCTATAATAGGATCAGTGTTGATCATGAAATCAGAGATAAGTGGTCAAAAACGTTCACAAGTTCACTCAATATTAACTACAGTAGAAGGTGAATCCAAATTTACATCATTTGAGCAATGTTTGAAAAGTGAGAGCAGCCACATGGGGTGTGACCTTTCCCTGCCATGTCCTTCAAAGCTGAGGCACATATTATGATCTCTTACTGCTTCCTAAAGACCTTCCATCACCGCCAAGGTCCTCAGAAGACACTTCTGCCTGTCCTGACCTCTGAACTGGAACTGAAACTACCTGGAAACAAACATGTGAAATCATGTAGCGAGGTTGATGTGGGCTCAGGAAATGTGAAGTGACAACTCAGAGAGTATCCCAATTGCTTCACAGTTTAAGAGACCCATGATTTCTAGACACAGGAGACTGCCAAATTAGAGACAAAGTTAATACATAGTCAAGATCAAAAACAAGATCAAAACATTACTCACGTAGCTTTGCACAGAACACACTCATAGATGAATTTGTAATTAATCTCATAGCTGTGGCATCGTGTTACTATTGGCAGTTCCGGATGAATCACAGCTGATTTATTGGCATAGAATCTCCAGAATTGTCCATGTCCATCGTGAACACCATTGATCAGCCAGGTGGCTGCATGACAAGCCTCATGAATTAGCGTGTCTCGAAGACGATCTTGGGGTAAGGCAAACAAAAGACATTAAGATCTCAGGTATGGGGAAGTACAGACTTTCATCCTTTATCACTGCTTCAGACCTTTGACACTCATTCTTTATTAAGATGCAAGAGTTACTTTGGAAGTTGGAATAACCAAAGTTTTGATAAGACAAAATGCCCTAAAACAAGGTTTTACTCAGTGCATTTCCAGTTTTGTGATTAGCCCTAATTCTGCATCCTAATCTGTTTGGAGGGTTTTTTGTTTGTTTTTGTTTTGTTGCTTGGCTTTGGGTTTTGTGGGGGTTTTTTTTGAGACCTGAAACACCTTTATTTAGACCAAGATTCATTGATTGCTTTTGTAGCATTGATATTTTTAATCCAGAAACAACTACAGCGGAGCACTGAATTTTCTCCACAATTAGAATAGAATATTTCAGTTGGAAGGGACCTACAATGATCATCTAGTCCAACTGCCTGACCAAAAGTTAAAGCATGCTATTAAGGGCATTGTCCAAATGCCTCTTAAACACTGACAGGCTTGGGGCATCGACCACCTATCTAGGAAGCCTGTTCCAGTGTTGCTGACTGTGCCTGATGATTGCGTTATTCTTTAAATGCCTTTCAGGAGTACCCACTATGACCTTCTCCATAATTTTTCCAGGAAGTGAGGTTAAACTAACAGGTCTGTAGTTTCCCGGGTCTTCCCTCACGCCCTTCTTGCAAGTTGGAACAACATTGGCTAGCTTCCAGTCAGCAGGGACCTCCCCAGACTCCCAAGACCTGTGGGAGATGATCGAGAGGGGTCCTGCCATAACATCCGCTAGCTCCTTCAGCACTCTGGGATGAATCCCACCAGGCCCCATGGACTTGTGAACATTCAGCTGATACAGCTGGTCCCTGACAATTCCAGTGTCCGCAAATGGAAAGTCACTGTTCCCATACCCGTGGTCCTCCGACTCAGGGGACCGGGCAGCCCAAGGTCTGCCCGTTTTATTAAAGACTGAGGCAAAAAAAGCATCGAATGCCTCCGCTTTTTCTTCATCCCCATTAGTCAGATGACCATCTTCAACAAGTATCGGCCCAATGTTTCCTTTAGACCTCCTCCTGCTATCAACGTACTTAAAAAAGCCCTTCTTGTTATCTGACACAACGCTGGCCAGGTTCAACTCTGAGCTTTGGCCTTTCATGTCTCCTCCCTGCATATATGAAGCACAGCTCTGATTACAGGCTTCCTGCAAAGCCTGACCTCGCTTCCAGGGATCATCCAATTTCTTTTTCCTCTTCAGCTCCATGAGGAGTTCCCTGTTCAGCCAAGCTCGTCTTCTGCCCCGCTTGCTTGACTCACGACGCACTGGGATTGCCTGCTCCTGTGCTTCTCAAAGGTGCTTCTTAAAAACTGACCAGCACTTGTGGACTCCTAAGCCCTCAAAAGCAGATTCCCAGGGTACTCTGTTGTTTCTCTCAAATCGAATTTATTAAGCTCACTTCAAAATATTCCATTAATTACAAAACTGGTTCTCTTACGGTAACTGCAACATTCGTTTCCCCAAATCAGGAGGGGATGAGGGAGAAATAACAGTTACAGTACCCACCACATAATAAAACTTAATTTAGCACTGACCTGTCTTTATTCCAGCTTTAAATACCACCAACAAGGTGGCTAGCTATGATAGAAGAAATCAGACTTCAGATTGCCATTATAGTACATATAGAATTAGAGTAACCTATAGGTCTTCAAATCAGTAAGAAATATAAACAAAATACTGCAGTTAGCATGAATACATCTCTGTTCTCACATTTTGTAAATTTGTCCAGCCTCTTAGAGGGGTTGTGAGGACGAGTACTAACATTAATGGATTTATTTATTCAAGGTAATCTGAAATTTCAAAGCAGGGTCCAGTTCCAGATCTCTTAGGCCTCTGATTCATGTTTTTATCTCTAGAACTCGCTTTCTCAAAGAAGAATCAACATATCTTTTCTTTTACCTACCTGCAGAGTCACAGACTTTCTCAGAAAGTTCTATGCGAGCATAACGCTTTGCTTCAGGACCTTCTGTCTGCCCAGTTACACAATATCCTGCTGTTTTTCTCATTTTGTTATTCCAGATTATTACCATTTTTTCTGGTAACTGAAAAACAAAACAGTACATATAGTCTGCCCCCTCCTACCTCTCTTATCTTCTTCTGTCCCTCTGGCTTCCCCTTATATTTATTGCAAAGCCAGTAGAGGATGTCTCTGTTAATGTCCTTAACACTGTTGTCACTTAAGATGCAAACCCACCCTCCATGGCTTCTTATTCCCATCATCAGTTTTTCTGTAACCAACACTGGGAGTTTCACAATGCAGGATGAGACAAAAAGTCCCTTAGTTCCTCTCTTCTACCTCCAACAGTGGCTAACACATGCTGCTTAAGAGGAAATGCAAGGACAGGTCAGGCATAAAACAGAATTTCCTCTTCAAAAAAAGTACTCTTCCCAACTGCTAGTCATTTGCAAGACAACACCTCACTGAGCCACAGGTGATTCCTTTGCATTAAGTAGCCCTTAAAGTTGTTTTCTGGTGTTTTGGGGAGAGTGTGTGTGCATATGTTTAAGAATACATATGCAATGTTAGCACCCACAATAGTCTATGATCAGAAGTTCTACAGCTTAATAATTTACAGGTCAAGTACCATCTGCTTTGGTTGTTCTGAACCTGCAACTTGCCATTTTAAGTTGATGAGCCTTCACGCTGTGAGAGAGTCAATAATCACCCCTTGCTTATCCTCTATGCTGCTCCTGATTTTATAAGCCCTCATCATATCTATCGTGGTTAGCTCTGTTCTTTTTTTAACAGTTTTCTGTCATCTAAATTAATTAATGAGCTTAAGTAAATGGTCCAACAGTACTAAGTGCCAGCACAGGTAACGGCTGAAACACTGAGGAGCAAGATATTTTGCTTTCAGCAATAGTGAGCCTGTTCAGCTCGGCTTTATGTGAAATCATGACCTCATCCTGTCCTTGGTCAGCTCAACAATATTTTCTCAGCTGCACACAAACATTTTCCTTCTTGAAGGAAATTCGATTGGAATTAAAGGGCAGCATCCTTCCTTTCAAGGATGTTTCTCACCAGAGGAGGGTCTCCAGTATCCCAGAAGATGTAAAGGTCAAGACAGCAGTTCTCTGAAATTGAACCTTCAATTTGAAACACAACTTATAGCTTTAAGTTCAGTCAAAACTGTTATTCAAAGGATAAGCAGCTTTTTAATCTGTTCCAGAATGGCAGACATGAACATGCAATAAGAATGAATAAAGATTGCATGTAGCATGACTAAGCATGAGGCAACAGGCCCTAACAACAAAGGGAAGTGCTTTTATCCATCAGCTCCCTACTCCCCAGTGTACGCTCCCACCGCTTGCATTTTGTCAGCTGCAGGCAAGAAAGTTGTGCTACAAAACTAGCTATTAGGCTGTGGTAATGCTGCAGAGTTCACTAGTACGTGTTACTTCAGTAAAAGCTAAATGAGCAATGGTGGTAGGCAACCTCGAGCTTCTTTCAGCAGCAGAAAGCCATAGCTGCCTTTGCTGGGGTCTACTACCACAGAGGCAGCAAGAGAAACATTCGTGGGCTGCTGAGTTGATGACCATGCAGGTACTAGAAAATACATGAAGATAAATATCAGTCACCTCTTCAAAGAGGAAACTGATCCAAGGCCCCTCATGTAGCAGTTTCTCTCATTAAGGACTCTTGGACACACTTAAGGATGGTACACCATTACAGCTGGGAAAGCAAGCCAAGCTGAAAACCGCTGCATCACAGTGGTGATAAACCCCTTCCAAAGAAATTGCTTGAACTAATTCAAACATAAGCCATTGCTATAAAGCTTAACTTCTACTAACTGAAGAGGATAAAGAACAATCCAATCAAAAAGGGAGGAGCAACGTATTAACCAGCATTTTAGAATTGTAGTTTTTGTTTTGAAGCCAACCTTCTGCTCAAAGATGGTATTATTATACAGACAATAGAGCTTCTGTGCCAGCTCCTCTTTATTTTTCTTGAAATACTTCACATAGTGGGAAGATGGATTTGAGAGATCTTGCAAGAAACAGCCAGGCACCGAGCACACCCTGAGCCTGCAAGAAAAGCCATTAAGCAGTTTACTGAAGTACTGAGATATCACATTGAAAAATAATGGCCACTTTATAGCCAATAAAGATCTCTGGCATGCTGCCACTGGCATAAACCTCTCCTGACTCTTTTCACTAGCTTGCCCTCACAAGGCCAGTGGGGTGCACAGGCTTAACTGTCTTCTTCCCCCGTCAGGAGCATGAAGGTGCAGAGCTGTTGCAGTAGTTCTGCAGTTAGTTCATTAATTCACAAAACTAGATTATGAGGACTCCTAAGTAGGAGAAGAGGGTAGCTCAGATCTTTGTGACACAGCAAGCCACAATTATACCAAAACTTGATCAATATATGAACAGCCTTGATCACCCACAATAAAGGTATATTTTCAGAAATATAGCCAAAGATGTTCTGGGAATCCTCAGGAATTCATTCAGAGGAAGTAGATATTCCACTAGGATCACTAACTCCAATACTGCAGCACTCTGACAAAGCATCAGCTTTGATGACATCATTTAAATGTTTTGTATTTGTATACACAATTACAAAATGACTAAAGAAAATGTCACATGGCTAAAAGGCAGAATAAAGGCAGCTATTAGAAATGAAAAAGACATTCTTCTGAAAAGCTTAAGCTGCATCCACTTATAGAAAAAGAAACATGAACTTCGCAAGTTATAACAATACAGGTCAAAAATATCAAGACAAGCTTGTTAAAAGGCATGAATTACTAATAGAATCAGTTTTGATATATTTTCAGAGGCAGGCATCTGGATAGACAGAATCTGTAGGGCCAGCGCACGTTAGAAGTATGCTGTGCCAAGACAAGGAATAGCAAGAAAGCTAACATTTACAAAGAAGATTTGACATTTGTCAGATTTATTTGTCATCAATTCCTCTAAGTGGAGATTAGCTTACATTCTCCCTGGTATACCCGAGACTGAAAGCTTTGTTTTCCAGCTACTTAACCATTAACAACTGCTGAATTGGTAGCAGAAGTTTCTAGGTACCAGAAAAATCAAAACGTCATCCTAGCCAAAATGCTTAGCATCTCTTTGTCCATCTATAATGGTCCTAGAACATAGTAAAGATGGAGAAACACTTACCTTTTCTCTGTCTTTGCTGATTGTGAGCAACTGACCAATTCATTTCTATGAATTCTTGCAGAAGCCATTATCCTGGAAGGTGTTTCTTGAAGTGAAATGGAGTTTGGCCTTGGTGTCTTGACGCCCTCCCCTTTCAAGGGCTGGGCATCTTCCCAGGGTGGCTTGATGTTTTCTAGTTCAACAGAAAGAGTCACAGGATTACACACTGTCAAACAATCGGGAGCACAGATGTCAGCAACCAGGTAACAGACAACAGTGAAAAAAGCCAAATATTCCACCTCAGCATACACACTCTTACTGTGCATACTTGAATGCAAAGGCTTTTACAACTGATGGAAAGGTAATTTGCCGTTATATACTACAAAAATTACCATTCAATGAAGGAGTGGCAGACTCCAAACTTTCAAACATCAGCTAGGAGGAAGTGAAGGGAAAAGCATTTGTGACCTCATTCAGGCATTTCACCAGTTCAAAATACATCACCAGCACATTGAGAGCAGTAATGCAGAGAGACACCATTTGAACAAAAAAAAAATCGTTCTAACCTTCTGTCATGTACCGTAAGTCACGTTGTTTGTTTCACAGGCAAATTCTGATCAGATAGCTGCCTATTTCCACAGTCCACATCTGGACAGATTGCTAAAATGACTGACCCTCACACCAGAAATCAAGGACCGCTTCAAGGTTTGCAGTTTCAGTAGATGTTCTCTCTGCTGGCTTTTCTATAACTGTTTCCCTATTTGGGCCACTTGTCTCCTTTCACTATTCAACCATATACAGAGAAGCCAACGCAGCTGCCAGCTCACTTCTAGAATAATATGTTTTCTAGACCACATTGGAATATTTCAATTAAACAAAAAAATTTGCTCTTTCCCGGGCATATTTCTATGTTGTCAGCCATCCTCTTCCATAGGTCTCCTTGCCCTGAACTAGTCCTTGTTAGTGAGGAACGCACTCTTCTAGAAAGAGATTTGTTCTCACCTGCTCTTACTCAGCAATAGCCCTTTTCCCCTTGCAACTAACTTCAGTTAGTCAAAGGAGAGAAGCTACTAATTTAGGAAATTCTCATTATAGACTGTATTTTAAATAAAGTCAATTATAAATCCAAATACTAAATTAACAGCATCTAAACTGCTCAAAATTTCAGTCTTACCAAAATGACAGCTTCACATTAACTGCTATCATACATAAAAAAGTTACTTAACATCGTTCAAAACCACCAGTTAGATTTGTTTTCAGAACAATTTTAAAAACTAAAAATTCCTACAATTATAGGAATTATAAAAACAAGCAATAGTGAAAAACTTAAATCTTGATACCACAAGACTAGTAAAATCACTTTTCAGGATGCTCAGAGGAATAATTTCTGATTGCATCAAATTCAATTGCAAGATGCTGGGTTGCACTTCTAAAGCATATGCCACACAAACGAAAAGTATTAGGCAATTAGCACTACCATTGCTGTCAACAGATAGCTTGCAAGTTAGCTAAGAACAATTGCTTACCCATTGTGCTTGGCTGGTAGACAGTTTTACTTGTGCTTAAGATTGGTTTTCGGGGTATACTTCGTTTCCTTATCCGTTCTATTAATGATTTAAATTCATCATCTGAGCTATCTGATTCTACCTCTGTACTTTGTCGTAGTGCCACAGTTGGCACTTTATCTTCTGTACTCTTTTCACAGCTTCCTTCCTTCCTTCTAACAAGCAAATCTGGACTGCCTCTGGAAATTGACTCTTTCAGATTTTGTGGAGGTGGGAGTTTTATGCACCCCTGACTCTCTTTCGAGTCTTTCACTCCCCCTTTTTGGTAGTCATGCCATGAACTTTCTACAAAGACAGAATCTTCAGTGCCACTTGAAGCCTCTGGATACTGCAATTCTTGGCAGCAAGTGTTTTTCTTTCCAGAAGTCATCAACTTCTTAGAGGTCTGAAGATCCTTCTGTGCTGCAATTCAAAAGAAACAGCTTAAAGTTTTGGTAATTTTATTTAGGAGACCTGCCTCTGTCTTAACACAAAAAAATCCCTTGAAAGATAGGAAAACACAAAGAACAGAAAGATATCTTTGCTTTTTCTTTATTACACCCTGCTTATTTACCATCATACTAAATGGAAAGTCACTGAAATATGTATTAAAAAAAAAAAGTAGCTTAAACCCCAGGTATGTATACATCAGTCATCAGGCCTAACAATCCTGAGTAGGTAGCTAGTGCTGGCATAATCTTCATTCCCAGTAACAAAAGCTACATGCATGTAAGAGTAAGGCTGAACATTTCATATTGAAGTTTTATAAAACCACCAAGTGAAGGGTGACTTAAAAAACGCTCAGCCTTAGCGGATTGGACCATAGCCTACAGCACAGAGTGCACACTTGCCAACAAACAAGGCTTCTGACATCTCAGATTTGACCTATCAAGATCAAGGCATCATGTCAGATCTATTGGTGACATTTTTTTAAATGATGCTTCTGGTCCACTTTGCTTCCCCCATTTCCCCTCCAGAAACCATTCCATTAGCTTTTCACAGCCTGCAGCTGGCATACATGTTTCAGGGTTGACGTTCACACCAGCTGCAAAAGATCCTGCCCTTCTTGATCAGGGGTCAGAGCTTCTCCAGGTTTACATGAGATCCCTGTTATCATCCCTCATCTACTAGAATTCTATCACCTGATCGCTGGCCTAGTGGCTGTCAAGAATTCCAGAGCCCTGTTCACTCTCTTCTAGGAAAGTCCAGTTTGCTTGTTATCAATGAGAAGCACACTAGACAGCTGTAGTCAGGCTCTGAATATTAGTAAACCAAGGCACTTTCCACCCCTTGGGGGAAAACAGGGATCCTGCTCAGACAAGCACCGACACACCTCAAGTCATGGTTTGCCAGAGAGTCTTGTAGCCAGTGTTAACAGGATTACACATGGGACCTTGGCTAAAGAAGCTCCAAATTAAAGACTATCTGTGGCTCTGCAACACCCATAGGCAAGACTGATGCCTGACTGTCAACATCTATATCAAGTTAAAGGTATCTAGCTTAATAAGTTACCTTCTTTCTTTACTCAAGTGTCTTTTGGCCACAGAATGAGCTGGTACAGCCATAGGAATGCTGTTTTGTGTATCCCAAGTCCTCTCTCCACAGTGATCATCCCCTATTTGCAGCTCAGTCTAATCAACCATGAGTTGCTACTCTTTTCACAGACCCAAATACTAGCATAGTCCACAGTATCTGCAGACCTACAGCAATGCTTCAAAATGTACACTTGTCAGAACAGTATGACCATGCTTCCCTCTGTTACCCCCAGAGGAAACAGAAAAGCCTCTCCTCTTACCCTCAAGGAAGAGACAAAGCGATCTTATGTTTAACAAGTTCTCTCAGAAATTTATTAGCTCAGTAATGAATGCTGTCTTTCCACCCATTAAAATTCCTGCTTCATATTTGCTGTTGGACAGTTACTTACCATTCTTTGTTGTGCTCTTTCTCACTTTAAAGTCCAAGAAGAAATCATCCAAGTCATCGATTAAGTCCTTCAAACTGTAAAACAAGAAAATAATGTGAAAAAAGGTAGGCATAAGCAGGAAAACAGAAGAGTAAGTTTGCCTTACTAAAAAAGCAAACCCAAAAAATCCACACAATATAACATTATCAGTTGCTCACAGCAAATGTTACCAGCTACGTCCATTAATAGGACTGGCAATAGAGCACATACACCTCCAAACATCCCATTTTACATTTGACCTGAACATAAAGATTGAACATACAACAGTTCTGTCTGTACTCACTCCTATACACATATCTGCCTATGAATCACTAGAACTTTTGACCATTTTTCTGTATTCTGAATAGTAGATGTGATACAGAAAACATATATAAACATTGAAAAATCAGCACCCACCTTGCATCTGTCTTTTTAGAAACAGATTTGGGAGTTTTCATTCTAGCTACAACTGAAATAATAAAACATTAATTAAGAACAAAGTTCTGTTTCTTTTGTTATGCATTTTTTAAGAGAAAAGTTTGTAACTAGTAAAAATTCAGTCTAAAGTCTTACCAAAAAAAACCCCACCCCAAACAACAAACATAAGAATCCTTTACATATAATTCCAGCTCTCAATTCCTCAAAGCTGACAGGAGCTGTCTAGCATTTCCTTCATTATTCAATCCTTGCCTAGCACAAAGCCAAATAAGAAGTGCTGTCACATGTCTTGCAGTATCCAGTATAGCCTCCTCACATATCTAGATCATTGGGGGTGGAATTGAATGGGTTTATCAATATTTTATCCAAGCATTTCAATGACTGCAGGCAGTAGTTTTCCTACTGCAAAGAGGTATCCATACACTTATTCCACTAAGTGACTCCAAAAAAATGTTCAAAATGGTAACAATAACACCCCACTGCAGAACAGCAATTCAACACTACTTCTCAGAAACAAATGTGTTTTAATCACTCCAGGAATATTGTGGTGACTGCTAAACATGAAAACACGGTTCAGGCAGTGGTACTGCACATGCTTGAAGAACATAATGGGCCAAAATAGCAGTTAAGGAGTGTTTGTTCTCACAATCTGAAGCTGCATGCATGACTTCAATGGGATTATAAACTTTTGCACTATGCCATAAGCCCAAAACCAGAAGACAGGTTTGCTTGATAAAGTTTTTATGGCTGATTGATAGATTCTGGTACCAGGAAGAACAGCAGAGCTACACCCAAATGCTACCCTGAAAGCACACTAAAGTTAAAAAGCATAGGATGGGACTGAATGTTGTCCTCTCTGAAGAAGAACAGAAGGGGGGAAAAAAAGAATTCAAGATCTTGAAGCTCAAAAAGTATTTGGAGCAGTAAGTTATTTTCAGTTTTAGCACCCAGTAGTCTTCACCACTACCTTCATTACAAAAGAAGTAAACACAGCATCTGCTGCCTTCCAAGCCACCACATCAAGGTGGCTCATTGAAGCACAAATGGCCAGCAGCCAGAAGCTTTCCTAGATGATCATAACCACAGTGTTCCTAGACCATGAAGCAGCACCAAACTAATAAGGCTGACAGCCAGTCACAGGAAACCAAAAGCTTACAGAAAAATAAGACTTCCTACTTAATAAATCAATTCTCTTTAGTTTCTTGTCTCTTAGCACATATTTTCATTTAACTCTTTCCTACAATTGTCACTATAGTGATAGTATGGCAATAGAATAGCTTTGTAAATACTCTGCTCCAAGCCCCAACTAGTTACTCTCAGTTACCTTCCATGCCAGAGCTGACACGACTTTGGCCTCAACAGCCTCCTGGATGGAGGAGGCAAAAGAAGAGTAGAAAAGAAGAGCAGACTATCAAATATTTAAGTTTAAAAAATTACAGGAAAGTGAACAGTGACCTAATGAATGGACAGCATTGAAACATCTATCAGATTTAAAAGCCCAGAGGTAGGTAGTGCAGGAACTATACACTGCACATTTTAATTCAATGGGACAAAAGTACTAAGGCTTAACAATGCTTAAGATCATTCACATAGCACTGAGCTGGAGCACAGCATGAACTCTAAAGTAATGAGAAATCTGCTTTAAAAGCAGCTGAACTAACACGAGAGTGATATGCAAAAGGCAAAATAAGCAGATATAACTTGTTGCCTTACCATTTCTACCATCTCTGTTCAAAAGTTGAATATGCAGAGAGGAACATATTGCAAGATTTACAAACCTTTAAATTACTTACCAGTCTGAAACCCACTTGAGATGTGGTAGAGCCATGATTAGTCCATCTCAGGAACAAGCTAAATAGAACTCTTGCAACAGGAAAAAACCCAGCATGTACCCAACTACCCTAGCACAAAATAATACTCATAATGGCTATTACAAAAAAGAAAAATATGAATACCAGGTTTTGTATGAACAGGCTAAACATAAAGATAAGAAGTTATGCACAGCAGAAGCCACCACGTAAAATTTAGTATTCAATTCCATCTTACCAAGACCTTGAGCCACTATGAAAAGCCAAAAACATCCCTCCAGCTGGTTAAGACTCATGCAGCAAAAGCTGTGACACGTAAGAGGGAATTCTGAGTAGTTTAGACATGTGTTTGGAACAGTAACTGCTTAGAGAAAATGTTTATTCAAAGATGCTCCGTAGACTAAGAAGGAAGCAAGTGAGTGACAGGGAGCAGACAAAACTGAGGCAAGAAGAAAAAAAATTATGCAAGGCAAAAAGCATCCAAGGTTGAGACACGAGATTCAAGAACGCTCACTATGGCATATAGCTACCAACACTGCACTGCAAGGAGAAAACGTACATTGCAGCAGGAGCAACGAGAGAAAATCAGCGTAAAAACTGCTTCACTATAACCAGATAGAAATGCATCCTTTTCAGAAAACAAACTAACATGTGCGATTACTCACACATTTCAAATTCATCATCACTGCTGGAAGAGAAGTACAGGGCATGGCTGCAAAAAATGAAATGCAGAATAGTATCAAAAACATTAGGTCAACAGCAAGTAGATCTGCTGGTCTGAAATACCAAATATATACCGAGACCCAAATATATTCTGAAAAAACACTGAACATCTCAAATAGGTTAAACTGCTTTAAATTATTTAAAATAGAAATATTAGAACTTACATAGTTCTTACAAATTTCAATATACACGTTCAACATTCAAGTAGTAATCAATTGCTGTCAAAATCTGAAAGATTGAACTGTTTGGAGACACAGGCTTAGGACACTGCATTGGTTTAAGTTCAAATTAGGTATCAGAAGTCGGAAGGGATAGAAAGCTTGTTTCTCATCTTACACGATACACGACCACATAAAGAACGCAATGTCATATTAAGTCTGAAACCTCAAAACATGCAACAATGAGAAACAAGCTGCTTTTGCATAAAGTCCACTTTAATATGGTTGGCACAAGTATTTAGCAAACTGCAGTAGCTTTCATAAAGCTATTTTAAGACGCAGAATGGATGCATTACCACTTGGACTGCAATTCTCATGCAAATGTAGAGGCAAGCCATAATACTCTTAACAAATAATTTGTTTCATTTTCTGACAAAACCCAAGCGTTAACAACTTGAAAAATACACCATGCAATTGCCTAAAAATACGAAGACAGCTTCTTTTAATTACATTAAAGTTACCCAAACCTCAAAGACTGTAATTCTGAAACATGCTAATACCTATCAATTATCATAAAACAATTGAGGGCGTAATCTAAAATTACGTTTAGATATGATCAATAAAAATAACGAAGGACGCGAGGACGGGGCTGCTGCCCC
>NW_008825532.1:2304544-2314746 GCF_000699105.1 Pygoscelis adeliae
GAACAGCGGATTCGGCCACCGGCACACACAGAGAGAGACGGTAAACGGGTTGTTAACCCGCCTCGTGATACCAGACAGCTGTTGCCAACAGGACAGGGCGCGAGAGTAACTACAGCCAGGCTTTCTCCCCAGGGCATGCCGGCAGCAACAGCACCCCACCGAGAAAAGGGGTGCTCATCAGGCAGGGTTCACCCAGCACCAGCAGGGACCGGGCAACCTCGGCACACCGAGCAGCAGCACCTGGCAGAAACTGGAGTCTCAAGCTAAGCACAACCAGGAGACAAACTCACCTGCTACGCATCGGCAACACCCCTAGCACTATTAGCAAGGTTGACACTCATTTCAAATTGCAGTCTCTGACCCGCCACAGATATTTAGGAGTTGGGGAATGCTATTGTTGCTTATTCAAAACAAAAATATTAATTTACACATAGACCATGACCTTCAAGGTACTACAGAGTGTGACCTGAGATGACGGCACCGTGAAGGCCAGAAGAAACAAGCTGCTGTGACGCCCCAAAATACTTCCGAATTAAGCATGCACACACACCAGAGCTTTAATGTTTGGGTGGGTTTAGTCTTAACCTAGTGGAAACAGAAACATCTGTGTACAAGATCTACACTTACCTGGGATTATTTCTGCTGAAATAAATAGCATTATTTAAAACAAAATTACAGAAAGGAAGATGAAGGCCAGCAGTTCAGAGTACTTTTCTGACAGCAGCATAAGAAAGGAAGCAGAAAACGTGAAACGCTGGTCAAATCAAACTGGCAAACCAAAGCTTTATTTTTTGTTTAAAGTCTTTGCTACAGTACCTAGGACTGCACGTCTATACATAATTAACAATCATTCCTGAAAGATCTGTATTTGGCACCAGTTTGTGTTTACCTCAAACACTTGTGGGGAGGATTAATTTCAAATCAAATTTGGTTTTTCAAAAGAATAGGAGCTGCCATCATGAAGCCAATTAGCTGAGTTATTGGAGAAGCTTAAAAACAAAACCAAAAAACCCAAAGTCCTTATCTAAACCAACACGTTACAGAGAGCTCCAAAACAGAGATCAAACATTAAAAGGCTGATATAGGCTCAAGTGGTTTATAAAACCTATAAAAAAAGACTACACCAGCAAATATGCCCTTTCAGTCCGCACAGTTTAGAAATTAATGCAGGGAGCAACACTCGCTAGCTGGAAATCTTGTCGTGGGAGAACCACACATATACCAACAGGAGTACCCAAAATCAAATGTTAAAATGCTCCCATTCCCAATCCACATAAAAGGAGAGATTCATAGGAAGATTAAATCAATCCATGAAATCATAATTGGTTGGGCAGTTCAAACTTCCCCCAGCAACCACTACATCACTCATACACACAGGCTCAACATGTACACGGCTCAATCCCATTCAAATTCCTCATGGAATAAAAGGATCCCAGGCTCTATTGAGTCTTTCCCTATCATGCAAGAAATAAGTCTGGCTGTGCTTTAATCACCATCATGTATTACTTCAGCCACAGAGTACCAGGCAGATTAAGTAGAAATGCACAGTTTTTAGCTCATCATCTCTGCAGAAGTGTTTGAGAGGCTCAGTTCCTGGAGAGTTCTGGGTGGGCGCACAGTCTCTCTTCATGCAGACTCACTGTCCTCTACTGGCTTAATCATGTGGTCCGGTTTGTTGCCAGCAGCATAGTGATCCCACATCTGAAGATAAAGCCGCTCCAGGTCCATTGTGTACTGTTTCGTGTTGAACAAAGGACTGGATATTCTCTGCTTCCAGACTTTGCCACGTATTTTTTTCAGGCTACAAAAAGAGTTAAAGCAGTCACAAGAGGTTCCAAACACTGCATAATACTGTTTACTTTTGAAATCTACTATTTTCAGCTAACCCAGAACTGCCAGTACAACTGATTCAAAAATATCTGCTCCCCCACTTCCACCAAATTCATATTGCTGCTTCATCCCCTCATCATTTCTGATACAGACCAGCATGACCACTTCAACTCAGAAGAGCTGTGACATTAACGCATTAACTTGTCACATTATCTGTACTGTGACAACTTTACAGCACAATTTTAACTTGCAGCAAGTGACAAACTGCTTAACCTTCAACTTAAAAGAACAAAAGGTGAACTATATCACACTTTTTACCAGGTAAGAGCCTGCACATGAGCAATTTCTTCATAACAGGTAGCATTGTTACTCAATTCAGAGCGCTGTTAAGTTTACTGTAAAAGCAGAAGCTGAGTTAACTGCAAGACAAGAAACCTCTAGATGAGGATTGCCTAGCTATTTTAAGTATTAAAATATCTGCAAGATTAAACCTACTGATAAGTCTCAGCACTGTGCCCAAATACAGCACTTAAAATTCTTGATGTTACCATATTACACAGTACAAGTTTGCTTACTATTCCAGATCAGTTCCCAGTTTCACAGCAATATCCTCATATTCCTGTCTACTTTTTGCAATGAGCTCAAGACAACCCAGGCAAGTAAGCTGGGAGGCAGCAACTCGTGATGCAAGAGTCTCGCCTGTAAAAAAGAAAAACACAAAAAAAACCCTGGTAACAGGAGTAAGCTTATCAAGTAACATATTGCGGAGTATGAGTTACTTTCCTTCTGCCTCTACAAGAGGCAACAAAGTTTGTTGGGCTTGCTGTTTGTTATTAAAAAATTAATAATATTCAAACCCATCTGTTCTATGCAGGTTCCCCACTGCGTTACCTGGCATAGTGACCATGGGAGTCCCAGCCCAGAGTACATCCATCCCAGTTGTGTGCCCATTGCAAAGCGGAGTGTCTAGACAAACATCAGCCAATTGCCCTCTCCTCACATGTTCTTCTTTGGGGGCAACAGGAGAAAAGATGATTCGGTTTTGGGAAAGACCCAAGTTTTGTGCGTATTGCTGAATATTGGGTTCTCCTACAGCTGGGAAACGTAACAGCCACAGCACACTGTTCGGAACTCTTTTTAGGATCTGTAACAAAAATAAAGAAGCAAATACAGAAAGTTCAGTCAGAAGCGTTTCCTTTTCTGAACAAGAAATTACCACATACCAAAATGAAGCAAAAGGCATAATCATTCAATACTTTAATATTCTGAGGTATAGAGCAGGAAAAAAAAATAGATCACCATTCGAGTGGAATAATTAGGATTGCATTTCTAATCCCACTGAAAGAGACAGCAACTCTGAGCAATAGTTCATAGAGCAGTACTTGGAGAGTAAGTCTTGAAATTTATGATCTCATTTATTTATAGGCCCATGCTATGGAATATAAAAAAATTACCCCTCAAGTAACTCTCAGCAATACACTATAAACCGGACCTTGATACAGACGCTCAGTGCTCAGATCTATCAATCTACCAACTGCCAAAGCCAGTTATGACTTAATTGTGCAGACTAGGGAAGACCAAAAACTTATTTCACAATGGAGTACCAGCATACTTAAACTGTCCAAGACATAATTTTTCACTGGCTAGAAGCACAGATGTGATTAGAATTTTTTAGACTGATTTCAATTCTATTAACAGTAAGTCCTGCAACATGAGCATTGTAAGGATTCAAATGGCTCACGGTCAGTATTTTCCACAGAACAGTTACAGTTTTAACTTGCAGGAAGCTTCTGCTAACTCGAACAGAACAGCTGTGTTCCAAAAGTCTGACCTTAGATTTCATATTCGATACAGATACTCACATTAGCCCACATCTGTAAAGTAGAAGGATCGATCTTATACAGCTGATTAAAGTTACAGTATACAACAGCATCCTCTGGTAAGCCATACTGAGAACGGGTAGTGACAATTATAGTTCGTGGAACTTCTTCACCAGTTGCTGCTTTGTTGTTAATCTAAAGAAAAAAAAAAGCTATTGGAACACTGAAACTGCAGGAAACGACTATGCCCTGTGGAACTGTCCTGAGACACAGACATTTGTTAGTATCGTAAGTTACTGTAAGCATATCTTTGGTTTTATTATACAAAAACAAAATTGCCTACTTACCCATAACAAGAATTTAACTGGTAGGCGTACAATTTGTGGATACCACAATGTTGCAACCACCAAGGCACAAAACACTGGGCATTTTCATGCCCTTGCTATATCTCCCTGAAATTCCAAGTAACTGGAATAATTGGAAAGAAGAATCATATAAAGAGGCATTACACATGGACTCCTCCCCTCCTGAAGGTCACTTCATTTCCTTGAGACCAAAAATGAAATTAAGACGTCAAGGAAGAATAAAAAAAAGTATTTAGAAAGCAAAGGGGGTTTTTGGGGTTTGTTTTGTTTTGCTTTGGTTTTGTGGTGGGTTTTTTTGTTGGTTGGTTTGTTGGGGTTTTTTTTTTTTAAGATAGAAGACAATAGGCACAGAACAGATAGTCAAGACAGAAGATGAAGACTAATGCGTAACTGATAGACTGTAAGGAACTAGCTGACAAAGAAATAATGGGAGATGCTGAAAATTAGACTAGAAGAGTTATTAATGGACTTTCAAAAAAGAATGGATCTTACAGCCTTCACAAAGAATAAGAATATGCTAATAAAAAACAGCAGAGGATGCAGTTGGGATAATCAGAATACCATGCAAGAGTCTTGACGATTTGTAAAATGGAAGTATCATTTTTAATTTTTTAATTTTTTTTTTAAATGATAGGCAATGGTGGGATCAAAGGCAGATAAAAACATCAGTACAGATAGGACAAGACAGGTACCTGGAGCCGCCTTCTTTTTTTATATATACGCGCTTATATATTTTACATACATATCTATTTAAAATTTAGCTCAGTGGCAGTGCAGCCAGCCAAAATAAGCATACTGTTGACAAACTTGACATGAATGACAATGACTCACTGTCACTGACTCCATTAGAAGATGCACAAGATAATTTAGGTTCAACAGAACTTGGTAAAAGTGCTACTTATCCAGGTCACTGAGGAGACCTCAAAAACACAATGCACAGTTCTCATCGACCTATGCCCAAAAGTAGCTGATATAAAGTTAGAACAAGCACAAAGAAGGGTTATATTAGTGTGATCAAAAGACAGAAATCCTGTTTTAGAAGTGCACCGACAGAGCTTAGATTGTTTTATCTTGGTGATGGAGTGCTAAGACAAGAATGCTCTATTATTCTCAGGGGACAACAATTTCAGAAAAAAATGCTAATAAGCTTACTGACCAAACTAAGACATAACCTACTACCAACTTAAAGGAAGTCTCAGCTGTGAACAAAAGAACTCATAAAAAGAAACCAGGGCATGAGATTATGGATAGAGTAGTGATAATAAAAGGTCTCATAAAATGACATAACAGAATCGGTATCGTAAAAGATACTTCTTGATATAAACACTCTATCTTTAGGGGGAGAGATCGTCTTCCAGTACATCTGTGGCTTATAACACATTTGCGAGTTTCCTTCAGTATGAGAACTAAGCAAATCAACATGACAGAAGACAGACATTTGCTTGGAGGTTTTTCTTCCTTGTTATGTTAAAGCATACATAACATAAAACCCAAGACAACAGCATCTTGAAGTGCCTCACCTGAGTAGTTGCTAATCCATTACTGATGTTGAATCCGTTAATAGTTATCTGAATTTGCCCACGATTAATCATCTCAATCACAGCTTCTGCAATTGTGTTCATAGGAATGACTGGCATACTAAGGGCAGCATTGCCATCTGCGTTGTCACAACTGTCAGGACACTTCATCTAAGATAAATCACATAAGCATCAGAGAAAGCACTAGCTTCAGTCCCTAAGACTGAACACACAAAGGAGTAGCTCTCACCTTAACAATCTTGACATCGGGGAGGCTGTCAAGGAAAGCCTTCAAGTCAATACCATTCAAAACAATTCTGTTATCATAAATATGACCATTGGACTTGAAATCAATAACTGCTTTTTTCTGTGGAAAAAAAAAAGTTTTAAAAAGTTACAAGATCCCTTACCAAGTACTATACTAAGTGCCATTTTATAAAGACAGCTATGGAAAACACCTACTTTTCTTGCCCTATCTTCCTACGTACCTTCAGATGGGGGAACATGTTGGCATGGTCTCCAATAAAGAAAGTGTTTGGCATGTAAGCTAATTTCTCTGAATACTGCTCAGCCACCTCAACTGGGGAAGTTTCTTTATCTGTGATGATATAATCCATGAACAACGCCCCACTGGTTCCAGGATACCCTAACCACATTGCCTAAAAAACAAGAAAGCAAGGCTCCAGTCCCAGGTGCATTGCAAAAATAAAGGAAGTTAAAAATCAGCGCATTTTAAGTCACATTTTCCACCTACAGATTCAAGTTCCTTCTTGTGCTTTATCAACTGAAGAGCAACCACTAACCCCAAACTTTCACTACCGAGACAGTGAACAGTTCAAGGATGTTCTAAAAATTGATCCCTTGAACAAAAGGCCAAAGCATCCAACTACGTGCAGCTATAGCCAGAATACTGGCTATATCACCATCAGTGATTACAGCTTCTCTTAGCTGAGACAACTTCTGTAGCCTAGAGTGACTCTGATGCAGGCTTCTCCCATTCTCTTTCGATAGGCATTTTAGAAAATCCTTAGTCAAAAAATAACTCTGACATTGATTCTGACTTATTCTAACTAGAATTTCACTAAGCCTAAAGAGATTAAAACACAACAACTCATTTCCACAACTGCTTCAAATACCCTTTCTTTGTTCTCGCTAATGCAAGAAAGCCAGTCGTGTACAGGAAGTATAGTAGAATTAAGGAGTTCCCTTTCAGGACATAGTCAACTGCCCATAAAGCACATAAAAACCCCAAACTACTCTGTTTCAACAGAATGATCCTATTTGCCTCACATATGCTAAGCCCTAAAAAGTCTCTCTTGTTTACTGATCAACATGAGCCTTCAACGTTTTTTCCACTCTACCAGAAGAAAAAGAGAAACTCTTCATACTCACAAGTGGGTTTTTTTGAGATACAGAGCCCTCTAACTTAGTTACCTGAATAGGTGCTGGTCTCAGGGCAAATAATTCATTTCGGGCTCCTTTGGTATAACCATTCATATTAATGAGAATGTGTATCCCATCCTGATGGATACGGTCTGCTGCTTTTCCATTACATGGTATCTGAATAATAAATAAATGTTATTTTTGTTTTCAGTCTTTCAGTAATAAACGTGGTTAGTCATCAGTGTACCAATGGATAAATGTCAACTGCATAATTTTATTTAAGTGAGACTCAAATCTTGCTACTCCTGGTTTTACAGAGGTAGAAGTCCTCAACGCAATCAAAAAAAAAAATGCTGTTAAAGCCAAGAAAAAACTAAGTTTTTGAGACAGTTGAAGCAGTTGCTGACAGAAATTTTAGATTGCCTCTGCACATTCAAATCAGGAGTGATACCTAGCATTGCCAAGCTTAGCAAGTCATGCAGAAAAATATCACAAATGGATGACAGAAAAAACTTCAAGCAACACTGAAACTGCTTCAGTTCTTCATTAAATCAAAAACAAAGAGTGGAACTTCACACAAGGTATTACCAATGACTTTGAAGAACAGCAAAGCCTCGGAAATTACAACGTGTCTCTTCCTGTCTAATACTGAAAGGTACACAATTTTCAACGGTTTTAAATTCCTCCAAGAATTAATTATATAATTACCCATTACCTACAAGCAGACAAAAGAAAATATTTGATAGATGTCTCTAGTTCAGCAGCAGTAAAACAAAAACCAAAGGCTAGAAACTGAGGCTACGCAAACCACAACAGCCCCACCACCACCACTCCTGTAAGGCTAATTAATGATCAAAGCTCATGTAGCGTAAGTGGTAGATTCCCAAA
The DNA here is from genome assembly GCF_000699105.1 of Pygoscelis adeliae. Classification (NCBI taxonomy): domain Eukaryota; kingdom Metazoa; phylum Chordata; class Aves; order Sphenisciformes; family Spheniscidae; genus Pygoscelis; species Pygoscelis adeliae. The sequence goes on from NW_008825532.1 coordinate 2,312,348, forward strand.
CTAAAGTAATACAAAGAAATTACTTCAAACTGAAGATCAAGAGTAAGCCAACTAACTATTCTGCAGCTACTGCTAATGCTGACTCACTCTGCAATTAATATGCACCATAAAAGAACTTCATTTTTGTAAAAAGGGAAAGCTACTTCACATTTTGTAGCAGGGTAAACGCATGCACATAGGCAGTTATCTCACTGAGTGGACAACAATCTGAGTTCCCATCTTAGTTTAACTTTCAGTAAGTTACACTGCTAATGCAATAGATCACAGCAAACTGTTTCTACCTGTTTGACACTCCTGTACAAATCTCTTAAAGAGATGCACTGTAACCCAAAATTATGAGTTTGATGACTCAAGAATTTTAAATAAGAAAACTCAGTATATCACTCTGGGCAAAGGAAAGAACTTTTCCTAGATATCTGTTAAGTGCAACAGCAGATACAAAGTTGCTGCCCCGTTTTACTATGACCCAGGGCTTTCAACATCCACAGCTGCAAAAGCAGGGGGCGGGAAGACAGATGGCTTTCCACAAACATAACTGAAGCTCATTATTCTAAAAGAATGTTTTAAGAAGATCAACTTCGCAAAATTCATCTCAAAGAACAATTTTGCTGACATCAATTTATCATCTTTACTTACGTGAGCAGGTTCTGAACAACATGATGAATTTAAAAACTATATGCAAGTTTTATCTATCACCTAATCTAGGACTGTCCAGGTGCCAATCCAGTTCCATTATTAATGTACACTGATTATCTCATGTTGCTTTAAGGTTTTGCCAGTTATCTTGAGATAGTATAACGACTCCTTGACTTCTGTGTATACCGAAATCCCCATCAGTTTTCACATGGAACTTATTAAAAAAAGACAAAACCACCTGTAAATGTTACCAAAACAGCCTTTTGATAGAGGGGCAAAATCCCCCCATTAATGATTAAGCCTCTGTCCTGCTTCGCTGAGTAAAGAAAGCTTAAATATGTGTGCAGTTGTGGCATCTTGACTTATCCATGACATTTAGATATGACTATTATCTTAAGACCTAATGGAACAGTTATTCAATATTGCTACTATTACTTTTTAATAATCACACAGAGGTCATGCGATAACCACTGCATCCCAGGCATAACACCAATACATCTACAAACTCCAAAATTCTCAAGACTAACATCAGTCTAATTCAAGAAATGATTGCAGCTAAAAAAATCTCAAACTACAGGCTGATCTCTTCATTTAGGTTTAGCAAACCTAATCTCACCTGAGATAAGTCAATGAAATGATTTGCTTCAGCCATCACTTTTACACGGAAGTTTGTACCATCATCAGGACTCAGGGCATAACAGAATACCTAGAATATAAGGCACCAAAAATTGAGTATCTGCAACAACTCGCCAAACAAAATAACTTTGCTATAAAACATATGGTATTGCAATTTTAAATTACATTAGCAAAATTACACCTAGTTTCATACAAACTATATTATATTTATTTGTGTGGCATTTACCAGTTGAGAAAGAAGTCCAATTAAAAAAAAAAAGGGGTGGGGGGTGTCACTGGGCATTTGACACATTTGCACCAGGCCCCAGTTTTACCTAGTTCGGGTGCTAGAGTATGGCACTGCATCTTGCACAGACAAACATACAGTGTTCTCATCAGTGCAAGGTAAAGTAATTTAACAAATGGATTTGCATAAGCATTAAATTCTCTAAGAATGCCTTTTACAAGACATCTTTGAATTTGTAATTAGTAAGAATCATAATTATGACTCAGGTTAAACAGACAAGCTAAGCCTTGAGGAAGCTTTTCAACAGATTCTTTAAACAGTGACTAGTTCTCTCCAATTAAGAAACTGTAAACGTATCTGAGAAACTCAAGGTTGACAGGTTATGTAAAGAGGCATCTTTAGCTAACCTAGCACATAGAGATACTGGGCCTGCTGGCAACAGATATTCAGCTGTCTCACAGGGGGAAAAAGATTCTCGCTGATGAATTGGCGGGGCTCATCGAGAGGGCTTTAAACTAGGTTCAAAGGGGATAAAACCAGGCTTACTAGAGACAAGCCTAGGGGTGGCATGCCAATGCTGGGGGTGAAATCGATAGCCCAGCTCAAGTGCACCTACACCAATGCACGCAGCATGGGCAGCAAACAGGAGGAGCTGGAAGCCATTGTGCAGTGGGATAGATACGACTTAGTCACCATCACAGAAACATGGTGGGGTGACTCTCGTGATTGGAGTGCTGCAATGGATGGCTATAAACTCTTCAGAAGGGACAGGCAAGGAAGGAGAGGTGGTGGGGTGGCCCTGTATGTTAGGGGAGTGTTTCAATTGTCTAGAGCTCAATGACTGTGATGATGATACAGTCGAGTGTTTATGGGTAAGGATGAGGGGGAAGGCCAACGAGGC
>NW_008825532.1:2316884-2334643 GCF_000699105.1 Pygoscelis adeliae
GGTGAGGGGTCTGGAGAACAAGTCTTATGAGGAGCGGCTGAGGGAACTGGGGTTGTTTAGCCTGGAGAAAAGGAGGCTGAGGGGAGACCTCATCGCTCTCTACAACTACCTGAAAGGAGGTTGTAGCGAGGTGGGTGTCCGTCTCTTCTCCCAAGTAACTAGCGATAGGACGAGAGGAAATGGCCTCAAGTTGCGCCAGGGGAGGTTTAGATTGGACGTGAGGAAAAATTTCTTTACTGAAAGAGTGGTTAAACATTGGAACAGGCTGCCCAGGGAAGTGGTTGAGTCCCCGTCCCTGGTAGTATTTAAAAGACGTGTAGATGATGTGCTTAGGGACATGGTTTAGTGGGCATGGTGGTGTTGGGTTGACGGTTGGACTCGATGATCTTAGAGGTCTCTTCCAACCTTAATGATTCTATGATATAGAACAAATAAAACCAGTATGCAGAGAATTTATTATCTTGCAGGACAAAAGCATGGTTTTAGTAAAATAGTAGATAACTTCTATTTAGTATTTAAATTAAGCTCTGTAGAGCTTTATAAATCCAGAACAAGAAAGACTGCCCTTTGTCTTGAGCTGATTCAAGATTAAACAGTATATTCTCCCCATACCCCATTTACTCAGACCACCAATTTAATTGTTTCATGAAAAAAAAAACCTGCTTCATGGTCACACTTCTGATAACAATTCAAGCATGCAGCTTTGCCACAAGGATTTCAGACTACAAAGACTTCATGACCAGGAAAAAGCAAGAAGGTAGGGGGAAAAAAGCCCAAAAACCAAAACAAAACAAGATTAATAAAAAACACTTCTGCAAGAAGGAAAGACTTACAACCCTTTACAAAGATAAGCAAATTCTCATGTCTTGGAAAAGAGGAGCTGAAAACTGAGGGAATTTAAACAGTCACAGGACAAACAAGGTAACTGGGAATAGTTCTATTTACAGCCTCAATCCCTTAACATGACACCCAAATAAATATAGACATGACTGTCTTTAACATTGCTAAATTGTATACACTCCTTCTGGAGTAAGTGTAGTGCATCATTTCCTTTTGAAAAAGCAGTAGCCAGACCAATCTGAAGTTCATACTTGTGATTCAGGTATCCCAGAGAAAAAAATACATGTAAAAAAACCAGCAGCAGAGAGTGAACAAAAAACAGATGTGTATCTGTGTATCAGAAGTAACCAGGCAGTAGTAGCTTCATATCAAAACACACCTACTCAAAGAACAGCAGCTGAGGCTTAAAAAAGTTTTCCATGGGCCACAAATCCTACCTACAGTAATTCTATCGAAGGACAGGTATCTAGTTTGCCTGCCTTCTAAATAACACTTCATATTGGTAAAGGAGGATGACTCAGGCTGGACAGCTCTTCAACCCCCCCCAAAAAAACCCCCGCTAACAAAAAAAAACCCACAAAACACACTAGAAAAAAATCTGCGCTTCCCTAGTTTAACTGCCTGCCATCAAGAAAAAGAAAGTGCCACTTACAGCCATATTTAAAGCTTTAATCATGCCATTTATATTTTTACCTCAAATTTGTCTGGATTATGCATGCCTGGGATAGACTGCATTAGGTGTGAGGTTGGATGGTTTCCAAAATCAGAGCTCACATAGCCAATACGAAGTCGACCTTCACTGGCCTTCAAATCCTTAGGATGCTCATATGGTGGCTTGTGAAGAACATTAATCTGTCAAGAAAACATATTCAACTGCTTATAAACTCAGGAACCAAAACCATATGCTAAACATGAGTTTGTAGAATTAGCCTTATCCAACATTCAAGTAAGCGGTCTGTGGGCATCTGTTGTTTCAAACCTACATTATATGTATTCCATTGGAGCCAAGGCCAGGTTGGTTGGGGCTTTGAGCAACCTGGTCTAGTGGAATGTGTCCCTGCCCATGGCGGGGGGGGGTGTGTGGCGTGGAACTAGACGATCTTTAAGGTCCCTTCCAACCCAAACCATTCTATGATTCTATGATAACATCCACAAACTGTGTTATGAGATGTCACATACCTACATTCAGCCAAATAGACAGACATCACTACTGCAAGTTGACATTTCTGCTTTTCAACCAGTTTATTTTTTTAAGTATTCCACTGCTTATTATTAAATATACTGATACCACACCACTATGACCAGGAAGTTCTCAAACTACAAGCCACTTGTGACCAGAACAGTATTCCTGTGAAGCACCACAGCATGCTTTCTGTTCTTATGCTCACCATCTTCCCCAGACATCAGCTTGTAGCCACTATCACTGACGGGATTATCAGGCTATTAAGACAAGCCAGTTTGAAAGCTAAGTGTTATCTTCTTAAGTTTGAGATCTTTACATTAGCTAACCAGACCCTTCCACTGACTGACAGCGTATTTTCAGTTATAATTGGCAACCTGCTAAAGTAGTCTGTCTCAACATTCACAAGCGTCAACAGCTATGACTCTCTGGTTGAAAAGAAAAAGAAGTTGCATCAAATTTTAGTTAAAGAATTTGCCGTCAGCTGCACTCTTGGCAGCTTGAGGTTCTGTGCAGTCTCGTGGAAATGGCACACAGTTAAGTAATTACAGCAAGAGAAGATATGTTTGTGGAAGAATCTATTCTACTGTACACAAAGTACTCCAAAACAGAATCACAACAAATACTCGAGTAATTCCTACCGTGATACATCATCGCCCCTGTAACATTGCTGCCATCACCACTAAAGCGAGTGCATTTGGAAATCCCAGAGCCAATCAAACACAAAGCTCACATGTTCCAGCAAGAATTCACTAGAGGCAAGGTCAGGTTCCAAGCACTACGGATGCTGGAAAGGACCAGATTTTGAGAAATACTATCACACAGCTGCCTGGATCTGTTTTACTGGCAGGAAAGAATAACTCACTCTGCTTTTTCCAAAACGCCCCTTTCATGTACTTTGCAAAACTAGATGAGTAACACTATGTCCTATCTCTCTATAGGTCAGTGACTCAGAAACCTTACAAAGGCTAATACTAACTATGTAAGTATTAGATTTTCAAGTAGGAACAGCAAAACCACAAAGTACTTCAATCACAATTGGCCTGTATAAAACTTCCTACCTTGTCCAAACACAGATTTCCATGTCTCTCAGCAATAGCCTTCCTAAAACTGTGAGAAAGGGGATACAGCATGCTGTGATGTGGGTGGACAGAAGGCAGTCTGTTTTTCTCCAGTTGATCAGCTACAATGCTAACCAGCTTCTTCATTCTTTCATCATAGTCTGTCCAGTCACAGACAATCTAGAAAAAGGAAAAATTAAAAGAATATTAGGACAACAGCTTCCTTTAATCTGTATCAGATATTTCACAAGTTAAGACTAATGCTTCTTCCAAAAATGGAAGCAAGACCTTCACAGTAACTACTTGTTGATGACTGTGTGATCTTAGCTTCTGATTTAAGACTTAAGTCTACTCTTTACATTTAAATTAGTGATTGGTTGAGGTGATCAAGGTGAGCATTTGCTGTAGAGGAATCTTAAGAATTACAATCAAAGCCTTGCCTTCCTCACCTGCAAACAGTGGGCCAAGTTGCAGTAGGCATCTGGGAAATCAGGTTTCAGTTTCAGAGCAGTGCGGTAAGAGGCAATGGCTTCTGGTATATTCCCCGAATCCTGTAAAGACACAGAGATGAGGCAGCAGATAAAAATGTACTCAGGGTAAGTACTCACAGTGCCCCACCATACTCTAAGAGTGAATCATTCGCATGTGCTACCTTGTGAATAGAGGCCAGGTTGCTGTGGGCATCAGCAAAAGCTGGGTTTATCTGAATGGCACGGGTGTAGCACTGTAGAGCGCCTTGAACATCCTGCATCTCCTTCAAAGTATTTCCCATATTAGAATAAGCATCTGCAAACGTGGGGCTGATTCTGAGAAATAAGGATAATATATTGTCATGAACAATAAAAGCTCCTCCTCCAATGAGAAACCATACCCATACCCAGACTTTGTGGTTTGCAAAGCAACTATCTGAATTAAAATACACTACTGTAAGTCACTTTTGTACAAATCTATGGCACTTTCCGGTTATGAAAGGCTGGGACTATTACAGATAGTATCCATTTACCTAATAGCCTCTTTGTAATGCATCAGAGCTTCCTGTAACTTTCCTTGCTGTTGCAGAACACTTGCTAAATTTGAATGCGCAGCAGCAAACTCTGGAAACACCTGGAAGAAAAAGAAGTAGAATCTGTCTCTCAAATGTCTCAAGTACATCATATCAAAAAAATACTTGTGCATTTCTTACTCTTCTTTCTATATGACTCGGGTCTCTGAGCAGATGTTCCTCCCACTTAAGACCGAAGAGGGAGAAAAACTTCTGTCATATTACACATTCCCAACTTTAATTCCCTGCTTCTCCCTCACCACATTCAACTGTACCTCAAGAGCCTTCCGATAAAGACGGACAGCTTCCTCAATATTCCCCTGTTCCCGTTTGATATTTGCTAGATTATTGAGAGAATCTGCATGAGTAGGACAAAGTCGAAGAGCTGTATTGTAGCATTCTTCTGCTTCTACCACCTTCAAAAAAAGGGATACTGTTAATACGGTAATATTTGTTGTAACAGCACTGTTTATGAGAAGTCATTATACAATCACTTTTAACAGGTTCAAGGTGCAGATTTCCTGAATTCTTCTTCCTTATGACTAACTAAATGAGGGTAACATCCCATCTTAATAAAGTGGGTGACACCTGGTGTCTAATATAAACATTCACTGTACTTTTAAAAATTTTAAAATGGAAAAAAGTACTCCTTACACTGCCTTTCTCCTTCAAGGCGTTGGCCAAGTTACAATAGGCATCAGGGAAGTGGGGTTGTAGTTCAATAGCCCTCCTGTAGGTGTCTATTGCTAGGTCTATTAGTCCTTGCTCGTAATATACACAGGCAAGGTTGCCGTGCACAACTGCATGATTTGGACTCAAACTCAAGGCTCGTAGATAAGCTGCTACAGCTCTGTAACAAGAAAAAGAAGGTAAACAATCATCCAGAGAGCAGCAATTATATTTACCTTGGTCATAAAAACAACCTACATAATAAACATCCCTTGAAGTTTGTTTTTAACACACAAATCTGTCCTATAAGATGTTACTGAAAACACAGAAGAGTACTGCCTGAATTAAAAGCCCAATAAAGGGATGAATTATTATTATTATTCATGTTATTTTAAAGCTATACCCAACTCTGTAACGACCAGCAGACTAGAAGAAATACTTCGTAAAAACAGGAATGTTTTCCTCCCACCTGATGCTGTATAGTGATCAATGTAAGTCTTCTGGAAAAAAAGTAAAGCTTTCGTCTACTTTTTTTAAACACTCTTCATTACTAGGATAAGCATGAGACCTTTGCTCTGTTTTTTTTCCCAGTTTATTATTCAATTGTAACAATATAAACAGTCATATTATTACATGTCTTTATTCTCTCTGCTAACCTAACACATGTATCATGCTTTACTTATACTTCAAACTTCACTTTGTTCACAAGTGAGATCTTTAATTATATGCTCCTATAGCACTATATAAATGACTGATGTATTCAAATCCGATTTCTAGAAAAATCACAACAGTATACATAGTAAGTGAATTCTCAAAAAGGTGATGTAAAGCCTAAAATTATGAGGAAACATGTCCCTGTCTGGCCCATTAATTCGTGGTTAAAACAGAAATCACTGAATGATTTACACTGTGTGCAATGCAACTAGTCAGAATAATTAACGTGTTCCTTGCAAGCTTTTATTAAATTTGGAGCCACAAACCACAGCTACCAGAAATTATAATCCAATTAACAGATGCAATATGGTTCACTGCATATAAACAACACAGCCTGGATCTTCTTCCAGAAACAAAAGTAAGATTCATGTATCAGATTAGAGGTCTCAAAACAAGTTAGTTCAAAAAGACAGCAACAGTACTGCAACGCCATGCAATAACGTGATGCCGACACATAACAAATACAGAATACTCAATCAGATGCTTAGCTGAATTTCAGCTTGTCTTACATAGAAGGAAAATTTTAGGAGACACACACTTGTAGATCATGTCCTGAATCACATAATGAAAACAGAGAACTCGAGGGTTCATGCCTTTCTCAGACATCTTATCTTCACCTGTCCCCAGCCTTAATTTCAAATCTATTTTCATCAATACCTTCAAGAAATTCTCATTTTTAACATTTTATTAAGTACAGGAAAGTAACATAAAAAAATTCCTGTGGAATGTATTCCTTTTTTTTTTTATTTAATTCCAGTAACCTGCTGTGTATGCATTTCAAAGCCATTTGCTTGCTTAGCTTAAAGCAGAAGTCTTTGCTATACTGTCCAAAGAGAGATTTTACATCAGGAACTTAATTTGTATCTTGACACATCTGACAGGCCACTGACAGAGCAACAGTACTTATCTGCTTACCTGTCAAATATCCTTGCCTCCTTCAGGACATTTCCCAGATTGATGTAAGCATCCAAAAAATTTGGGTCAAGTGTTACAGCCTGAAAATATTTTTGAAGTAACAGTTTTGAGCATCAACACAAAAACATTCTCTATGAAACCTAGTTGGGGTTTTTTGTTATTTGTTTAAATTTGACAAACCCAATCTGTAAGCATCTAAGACTTTATCAATAACCTAGTAAGGAAGGAAAACTTAAGTTATATAAATCAATAACAGAGCATCAAAGTTATTTATCTGTAGAAATGACAGCATACACTACCTTCAAATTTATTCATTTGCTTACCTAGTTTGCAACTACTGCAGAATAAAGCGTTAAACATTTATTTCATGTTAGGCTGGTCATACTTAACACTCCTGCCTACCCATGCTATGCTGCCTTTAATTTGTTTTTAGGGGAGAAAACCCTAAAAAAACTGATCCACTTCCTTTATCTACTGCAAAATAAGACAGTATTTTAAAACTTTAGCAGCCCAGGAAAATAGAGACAGTTTCACAAGAGCGAGAAAAGAGCAAATACATCATATATGTAGGCAGGATATTAAGTAGCCATTTAAAAAAAAAAACCCAAACAAAAAAAAAAACCCACAACCCCACACACCCCACATTTTCACTCCCTTCAGAACTAATAAAGTGCAAAAAACTTAAGGACCAATAAAGTTAAAGAAGATGCAGCAATAAGCTACATGTTAGTACTTGACAGGCCACACTCTTGCAGTCTCTCATGGGAACTATTATTTCCAAATTAAAATACTTTAAAATCACTAACTAGACACAGACCAAAAAAAAATCCTGAGCAGTTAAAGTTCTTTTTGTAGATCTTAAGTCATAAATATCAGGAAGAAACTGTCCACCACATCTTAAATCCGGTTTTAGGTCACTTTAGAAACTTAAGAGATGAGTACAAACTGAATGAAGATACTAACTAGAGGGTATCAGACAACTAGTTAATGACACCATTCTAGAGAAGTCTGAAACAACAGTGGTGAAAACTAATCCTGGAGAAGAGGAATTAGTGTGTCACTTAAAATTGTTCTCCTCAGTTACTCAAAAGACAGTAATACCTGAAACAAAATCACAATGAAAAATTATTTTAAACAGAAAGTTGTTTCTCTCTCTCACACACAAAACATGCAAAACATTATTCCCATCAGGCTAGATTTTTAAATAATTTATTCCGGAAAAGGACTGTAAAACAACGTAATGCATTTTCTTATACTTGACGTGTGTGAAGTCCTTAGAGCAATTCTAAACATCCCTCTCTAGTGGCATACAGGCAGTCTGAAACATCAGGAAGTAAAAAAAAACTATTAAGATACGATGTTAACTAACAGGATCATAAGAAGTTCTCCACTGATCAAAATATTGCTATCATCTACAAGCAAACAGCTGCATGTACATTAAAATCTAGCAGTGAAGCTGACCGTCTTAAGATAGTTACCTTTTCAAAGTGATGAATTGCAAGCCAAATTTCTCCTTGGGCATTGAAAACACAGCCAAGATTACTCCAAGCCACTGCAAAGTTTGGTTGAGTCTCAATTGCTTTTAAGTAACAGGCCTTGGAACAGTTAAAGAAGAGAGATACAAGGGAAGGGGAATATTTGTAAAAAGAAAAAAATGAGAAAAAATAATTGTTAGTATGCCTTCTCTAACCAGCCAAAAGTGACCCTGCAGTATAGGCTAGCTTGCGCCAAAACTAATGCGCTGCAAACTGTTGTTGATCCTGCGCCAGCGCAAACCAAAACCCAGGTGCAAGCCCACCATTTTTCAGTTATGCTGATAACAAATTAACATGCCTTTAGACACCAGGTCACCACAGAAATCATCTTAGAAATAATTCAAGTAGTTCAGCGGAAATATCTGCCACCCTTAAGTGCATAAAAAAAAAAAACCTATGTGTAAAAACAACTTTGCTGTGAAATAAAATTATTAAATTGTGAAATATTCTAAAACAGATATAAATTACTTAAAAAAATTAGAAAAACTACTGAAAAAGATGAAGCCATTCTTCAGTTTTAATTGTCCTTGTGAAGTGAGATGACACACCCAATCCGTATCTTGTTTCCCAGTTTCTTCACATACATTCAATCATCTGCAGCTTCAAAACCTCAAATGACAGGATTGCATGAAGGTTTAGGTCCCTGTAATGCAAGCGCAAGAAATCGCTGCGCATCCTAAACAGCACGGCGCCACGCTATCGCTGCGAACTGCTTTGCTATATTGATTGCCCCTAGGTCCAGTGAACGGCCAACCAGAATCATTAATCTACCAGACAGGCCCATACAGAAACTTGCATATTAAATTTGATGTCTGGACTCTAAATGTGTTACAACCCAATTTTATCCAAAAGGCTACAGCCTGGAGCTTGGGCAGTCACCCAATCAGAGATTAATCATCTAGTCAACCGTTCACGAGGGCTTAATCGCACGCAATGCGCGTTACCGCTGCGCAGCCTTTGCGCTACTGCAGGATCACAGCGCATCATCAGAAGAGCAGAACGCTGCAATCCAAACAAAGAAGAAAAAAGGAAAAAAAATGAACAACCAGAAGAGTTAGAAGCTTTTACTATTAACTATCTCCAATTATTTCTTTTAAAAAATTATTTTAATTTACTTTTACTTTATCTCTTTGAAAGAATTTGTGGCTACTAGTATAAAATATTCTTACATTACTTGCTTGTAATTAAATATTTTAAGCTGTTTCTGAAGCCACAAGACAGAAGATTCAGGCATGGAGGCAAATGGTTTTGCTGTGGCAGTTACAAACCCGTTACCATATTTCTCATCATGTGACTTTTCGGTGCGTTCCTTGCTGGAAGAGGAGGAGGAGGTGTGTGTCTGCCCTAGATCCAGGCCTCGAGCTCCCTTCAGCGAGGCACCTTACGCATGGAATAGGAGGTTTCACCCACCTGAAACCTTCTAAATACAATATCAGTGGTGAAAAACCAAAAACAAGAGAGAAAATAAAACAAGATCATTAGTAAGAGTTCAACAAAGCAATTGCATTTTTTTTGGATATGTCTTAACACATGGGAATGAGGACAATCTGTCTGTAACAAGGGAGACATGCAGAAGGGAGTGGGTTAATCAGGGCAATTGCATACAGCAGGGACTTTTTTTTTTTTGGAAGAAAGGCTCTGAAATATCTACAAAGAAATTAAATTTTAGTTCAAACTGTAAGGAATCTGCTGGCTTGATCTTTCAAATGGACTGATAACCAAAGAAACACATTGCAATTTACTCAAGATGTTTTTCCTCGTTTATTAAGTTCTCACAAAACGGAATAACACTTTCAAACTAGGTGTCTCCAGAGCTCTGAAACAAAGAAGTCAGCAACCTAAGGCAGGCGCAGTGTCTTGGCCTATACCAGTCACACTAAAGCTGCAGTGAAGTGCAATTCATGTTAGCTGTCCGCTTGGTGGGCTGAGAACCAAGTGTCTCAAAGACTGTTCAAACTCTAAATGGTACTACAGAATATTTTCAACCTGGATCTGACCAAATCAATTAGGCTGCCCTAGGATGGTACGCACATCCAAGTTGTTAAGAGAAATCAAAAAAATAATGAACTTTGAACCTGCACTCCCATTACCCCATAAAGATCATAACCCTCCCCAAATGGTGCTGCAGCCAAACAGACAGCTACGCTGTTCATACACTCCACTTTTTAGCATGCGCGTGGGGCTCGGAGTGACAGACGTGGAGTCCAGAGTGTTTCCGATTTCTCCACACTCCTCACCCCTACAGCGTGGACGCGTAAGGTGGCTTGTAACAAGACAATTTCTTTGTGCAATCCAAGTTTTAACATGCCAAGAATTTTAAACTCATCTTGGTGTTCGAATTCTCAGTTTAGGAAACACAAGACTGCTAGAAGCCACCTTTCCACTACAGCAAGTTTTCTTTCGATCAGTTCATTTCCCAAACAAACCAGCTCTGTCCTTCTGATTTCTTTATTTTGGGGAAGGGGAGAGGGAAGACATGAAGAAAAGATATTCCGGGGGTTCGCATACTGCAGCTATTGATCATTTAACTAGCCTTTCTTCCACTACCAAGGGAAGGGAAAAGTTAAAAGAATAAAAATCTTTAAAAGCCAATATTACAAGGTAACATTTGGATAAGTTTCTTCTCCACTTACAAGCCACAAAGGACTTTAGAAGAGCAGCATTTTCAATAGCACCTGCATCGTACAGGGATCTCGAGCTAACCACAGGCTCTCTGCTTGGCACCAGCAGGCAAGCCTCAGATTTGAAGGACTGTTACTTATTTCCAGATAAGAGCATGATGGAGCCCCTGCCCAATACTTCAGAACAGTATCATAGTCTAGTTCAGCAGAAAGGCTTGGTAATGTTCCATTTCTTGAATTAAACCAACTTTTAAACATGGACATGCCATATCTTGCCCTGCAACTACTCTGGGGTGTTTCAGTGCCTTCAGTTTTCAGCGGTTTCTCAGACTGTCTGTAGATCAACGCAGATTTGAAGACTTGGTGCAAAGTTCAACTTTTCAAAACACTGACGCTTACATGTATTCTACCCAACACCTACCTTGGCTTCTTCCAAGCGACCCAGGGCTTTGAGCAGGTTCCCCAGGTCACTACGAACACAGTACAAGTCCTGAAAAAAAAAAATCGAAGTCACACTGTCAGCTTCAGGACTTCAGACGCCCTGAAGATCTTCACAGAGAACTTGTAAAGGAAGGCCCCAGTCCTCTACAAGTTATTTTAACTTCTTAATAAATACATCACAAATGCAAATTATTTTTCTTGACCTAACATTACAGCCAACAGATAATCTGATTTTAGCACTGTAAAAATACAACTGTAAAGAAGTAGAAAGAAGATAGTAGTATTTCATACAACTCCTCATTATACAGAAATATAAAAGAAAACAAAAAACAAATGGCCCCCACCCCAAGCAGCTTAAGTTCTTTTGCTATACAAGTATTTGAAGCCCCTCCTCCCCCCTTTTTTTTTTAAAGCATGACTGCAAACCTGTATTCTTAAGTTACACCATTGCCATTATGGCTTTTAAATAGATTATATATAGTGATTTTGCTTCCTGTATCCCCAGAGCAGTTTTTCCTCCCTGTTTTTCCCACTAATCCATCCATTTTCAACTGCCTTGCCATGTGTTGTCGTTCTTTCATTTGTAACCACAGCACGGGCTGCAACTGCATTATCTAGCAGTAAAGACCACAAAGAATGGCGACATTTTTGTTAACGCTAGCAGAAGTTTTTAACCTAAACATAACCCAACTCCTGTAAGAAAACACCATCTTACAGTATATCTAACCAGTACATAAACTCCACTAGTCACACCACTTAGCATAGTAAGTTCACCTAGGCTAAAGAACACAGCGAAACAAGATTCTGAGCTCTTTTTGGACTGGGTTTGCATTTGCTTTTCCAAAGGAAAAAGGATATATGCACATCAGACCGATGCTGCTTTTTAAATATTTTTTGACAAAACGTATGACCAAATAGTAAGCAGATACCTTCACAATGCTGAGTAATACTATACAGATTATTTGAGCACGATGAAAAATAAAGATAGCAGTCTGATACACTGTTTACTAAAAATGTCAATTCAAAACAGTTACAACCAAAAATCCAAACGCCAGATCTATTTTATAGGAGTCACTTATAGACAGGTACTAGTTTCAGCCTATAAAACATAAAAATGATGCTTCTGTAAACCAGTCCACAATAGAAATCTAACCAAGGCAACTCTCATCACCACAAAATTTCTATCTTCGTGATAAAGTAATACCTGATGATTTTTCAAAATCTCACATTCAAGTCTGAGCAGCAATTCCCTCACTGTAATAATACTGCCTTAAAGCACACAAAGCTAAATATGAGGTTATTCACTGAAACTTCTGACTTCAGAAAAAAAAAAACCTGCAATTCCTTGCTTTTCTGTTATCTCAAAAATACAGATAAGTACATACCGGCAGCCTTTACTGTATTGCAATATAAAACCTTTTGTGACAGAAGTCTTTCAAAGATCCTTACGAAATGTATTAAGTAGATCATTAAGTTTATGGTGTAGAGGTTAGAGGGAAGGGTTATCACTTGTTTGTTCTTTGAAACCTGCTATCTGTGTGTCCTGGGATAGTAGTGGGAGTTCGTCTATATAATAAAGTGTTACTTACAGGGTTGTACTGAAGGGCAGACACATATGCCTGTACTGCTCCTTCCATATCACCTGCAGCTACCAGCGCAGCAGCCAAATTAATATATCCATCAATGAAATCTGGTTTGAGGCGTAGTGCATGTCTATAATGTTCAATTGCTTCTTGTAGCTGTCCACGTTCCTTGTACACATTGCCTAGATTCGAGTAGGCTTCAGCCAACAGTGGATTCTGTTTAATAGCCAAAGTGCTGAAGTGAGCAGACCTGGAGAAAATTAGACAAGTTAGCAAAAAAAAGAAAAAAAAAAAACAACAAAACCCCACCCTTGACTTTCAGTGTTTCCTGTTTACCTTGTTACTTAATGAACATTCATGCTTAAGTGAGCCAAACATACAGCCAACAAATCTGGACTTACAAAGCTGCCTTGTATGTTTAGCTTCTAGCTTAAACTATCATCCCCCCGTTCCTGTTTTAGATTCTACTGAAGAAAGACAACTCTCATTTACAATCAGTAGGATTCAAGTCGCCTCACCAAACCTGAACTCAATACACTTGGAGAAAACACAACAGAAATCCTGTGAAGCCTCTTCCAACATTTGTATGCTTTAAGCAATGTTCCACTCGATACTCTTTTGAAGAAGCGGGACACAGCTGACAGATGCAGGTGTGAAATTCTGTTGTATCCTCCCCCATTTTATTTTCCCATATCTAAACTGTTATTACAACTTCATTCAGAAGCCTATATAAAATGAATCTCAGTCAAAAGTTCTTACTTCCTTCACCAGCACATGCAGATTTACAGCTACAACAAGTAAAGTTCAAAATGCTTGAGGCACGGAAAGCAAGATCAGGAACAGGCAAGCAGAAAGAATATAGACAACTTTCAGATGACAAAAATCCTTAACTAATCATGCCATTTCACAGCAAACAATCAGTCTTGCAACTTAAAAAAAAAACCAAAACCACAAACCCCCACACTGCAGGTGGAATAAACAAACAAAAGCCTTTGTTTACACATGTAAATACCTCCAGTATACACAAGTGTGGGTGACAGTCCAATATTAATGTGTAAAATATTAAAATAACATGAGAATAATGGCAAGGTCTGTTGTTTGTTGTAAAGCTAGTGATTCCAATTTGTATTTCTCTTACCCTAACAAAATTCAAAAAGGAAGAACATTATTTTTGAACAGTCCTTACTGCTGACATGAAGTTAGTCAGTATTTGCATTCAGAGATTTTAAAAAAAAAAAAAAATCAACATAAAAATAGAACTTTTGTCAGCAATGCTCAGTACTATTAGAGGTGCAAACTATGAAGAAAGCTTGACAGAACACAAGCCTCCTACCTGTCCAATCTGCGACACTGGAAGTGAATGGACGATAGTAATAAAAGCACACCAGTATTATCAGGCTCTTGTCTCCAAAGCTGCATGCAGTGTCTCTCTGCTGCTTCAAAGTCTCCTGCCTGATACTCACGATGAGCCAACTCCGCTAACCCTTGGAAGGAAAGCATACGTTTCGTTGGTTCTGGAGAATCACCAAAACATTTAAGGGGGGAAAACAAAAAGTTAGATAATGGGAACAAAACAAAAAAAACAAAACAATGTGAAAAAAAGTGTACACAACTGAAGGATGACAACGTTTGAAATTACATAAGACACCACAGCACATGGCAGTTTGAACTCTCAGATCTTCATTCCCCAACCTACTACTATGATATTCTAACACTACCTGTACAAGTCCATGACTTCATCAGCTAATAATACAAAACATATAGACTGTAATGACTGTGAATATTTTTAAGTCAATCATTTTCCATTAACCTGAAATATATTTAAACAGATTCCTGACATGATATTGTACTTTGGTTCATAACAGTAGAAGTGCTGCTAACAGAACAGTGACCCTCCTCACTCTCCCCCAAGACTGTAAATCTTATGCTTTGTAGTATTAAAAACAAGTTCTAAAAACTTAATAGAGAAATGAAGGACAGCAGACAAAGACTTCAAAGGACTTGAACAAAAGAAAGTTTTGCTGTGCCAGTAATGAAAGCCCTTTTCTAAAAAAAAAAAAAAAAGGCAATGTGCAACATTCCTTTAATCCTCTGTACTCCTACATTCTCTATAATGAGTAAAAATTCCTTCACAGGAAAAAAAAAATGGCCTTGGAATACTATCTGATGAGAGACAGACACGCACTTCAATGATTATGCAACTGGCCTACAGAAGGAACCATTAAACATACAGGGTACAGGAAAGGAGTTACTGCTTCTAGAGGCTTAGCTGGAACAGGTTTTAGCATTTAAGAAACAACTGTGGAGAACAAAACACTTAAATAAAACATCACCTGTTTTAGACAAAACAACCTTCAGTGTGAAGAGTAAATACAATTTCTTACAAAACACGGTTCTGTATTAAAATATAGACAAGTGCAGCTTGGAAAAAAACACAACCATCCATTCTAGAAAGAAGTGTTGGCCTTCAAATTCTGCCTTTATACCAGTGACTCTTATTATTAAAAGGTTTGATTACTGCAAGTATCTCTTATTTTTCCTCCTGAAGTCCAGCATTTCCAGTACTCTGCAGTTACTTAATTCCATTCATCAAACACTGCCACCCTGGGCCCACAGAGTTTTAAAATTTTGAATTTAAATGAAACAGATAAATCCTTCCTAATACAAGGAAGCACCTCAATATCTGAGTACACATATTTTTGCAGTTAGGTACTACAAAAATCCTCGAGACTCTTAAAGATAGCAAAATAATCACAAAGAGATCAGGTACAGAGTTACTATCTAGTGTTTATTTTATGAACTTGGGATTGATGTATATTATTTAAATTATTTTCAAAATTGATTTTTTAGCACTAGCAGGTTTTGAAGATAAGTTTGCAAACACTACATGATGTGACTGAAGTTGTTTTTCCAGAAAGATACTTTCTGGAATAAAATACTACTTTCTTTTTCCATATTGCCTCTGTCAGTGCTAAAACCTTTAACTGTTTCACAGGAAGTTGGAACTAGCAAAGCTACTCACTTTCAGATACTTGACAAATTACTAACCGAGTATCTCCATCCAGATTAGATTCCTGTTTTCTAGGAGCCTATAGCTTAATAGTTTTCCAAACCCTGACTAAGGGAAAGTGGACTTCAGTATCTGGTTAAACCTACTGGCAATAAACAGATACAACTGTTATTCAACATGAGAATGACAGCACCATTTATGAAAGTCCAAGGTGCTAACAGTAATAATGACACTGGAGTACCAACACACTCTTCCTCACTCCCTCCTGCCGTTAACAGCCACACAGGTTTAGCCCCTCTGGCAGTCGGTGCATTTTCAAGTTCTGCTGATGGCACAAACATAGGGAAGCCAGATAGAGGAAGAACATGTCCCCTGGACCTAACTGAATAATTTCTTCTTCAAATAAATTTCAATGGTGTTATTAAATTTCAAAGCTAAAGCAAAAAAAACCCCAAAAGTTTATACTTAAATTCTTACGACCACTTGGAAAGAAGCTTCCAACCATTATCTAAATGCTACATTTTGCCTATTTAAGCAAAAAGCGAAACTGAAGTTGCAACTCCCAGGGCAAGAGAGAAGGCAGTGCAGAAATACTGTACTTAACACCTGGGAATAAGAATTGCTAACAAAAGCCACAAAAATAAGTGAAATGCTAAAACTTCCTTTCATTTATCAAGTCTCTTCACAAACCCCCCAGAAGAGATAAAGCAAACCAATCACTCAGCGTAAAATAGCCAGTCATCTACTTCCAAACAAGTATTTTAGCAGTGATCCTTGAGAAGTTCATTGAAAAGTAGGAAGTGGACAGCCATATCACAAAGTTCAAAATGAGCTAAACTTTTAATAGAAAGTTGGCTGGAAGAAAAGTTCTACAACCCAAATAATCCATAACACAGCCATCAGTGGTTGCCCACTGAATCCATTTCTAAAGAAAATAATCGCGGTGAAGAGTCACAGCCAGAAGAATCCCTTATCAAGTCTTGCATACATGAATTTATGTACCTAGGCTAACTTGTACTACTTGCTTTGACTATGACCTTGGAAAAGCCTAGTACGTGCTATGACAACGACCTTTCCTGAGACTTCTACAGAATACAAGCAAAATAAAAACCCACCAGAACTATCACAAATGTACCCAAGGCCATTTTTTTCCCCAGAAATAACATCCTAACCACTTACCATGTGCTCATGGTCAACCTTACATTGAGATAAAATCTAGGCCCAGCCAGGAGCAGTTGCCACCTCCATCTGCGAGGTGGTGGTGGCGAGGAGCACAGGGCTCTCCCCAGGCGTGCACATGGTCTTTTCACCTCCCCAGATCAAGGCTGCAAGAGGATGATGCAGCCTCGCTGACTAGACACACAGCTCTAGCTGAGGAGCAACGAAATACCGTATTGCAGCACTTAGCCTCTCCATCTCCACTTCTGTATCACTACCATTTCCCTTTACATCCCATCTGCCTTGCTATCCCATCTCTTTCTCCACAGATCCTATTTTTTTCCCTACTTTTCCCAGGCTTCGTTTCAGCTTTTCATGCTCTTCCTTCCCTCTGGTTACAGAAACCCCCAGAAATCTGAGGGATAAAGCTGTGTTGTCTTTTCATCCTTTCAGTATACAGAATACTTCTTTTTCTTGCTCTATAGGGAAAGTGAGATTTCTGCTCTTCTCTCCCCCATCCCTCCACTTCTGGATCTGTAAACTAAATGTAGGACAAGATCTTTCTTAACTAGAGTACACTATCTTACGGTCCAGAAAAGCACTGTACTTCTCGGCTACGCCACAGAAGACGACTTGCACCTTAAGTGTAACAAGAGATTCTGGACCAGTCAACGTACATTTTGGGTCAGGTTTTTACCCTCCTTCGTCCTCTACAAAAAGGCAGTCACCCCATAATCGGATAAACATAGCAATAAGAGAGCACCGCACTAAGATTTAATCGCGCCGTACTCCTCCAGGAGCGGCTCGCACGCTGCGGCCGGGCAGCGCTGACAGGAGCCCGCCGAGGGACGAGCCCGGTCCCGTAGGCAAGGGCAGACAAGCACAAAGACAGCGGGGGCCGCGCCGGGAGCCCCCCCCTCGCCAGGGCCGCCGCTTCTGGAAAGTTCCGCCGGGAGCAGGCCCGGCGAGCAGGGAGCGCCGCGCTCGGGG
>NW_008825532.1:2335357-2368782 GCF_000699105.1 Pygoscelis adeliae
AGCCGCAGCGGGGCGCGGAGGATCGGCGGGAAAGCGGCGCGTGTTCAAACCTCCCCCCGTTCTATTTACATGAGCGCAGCCGGTGGCACGGCAGAATTCCATACGGAACCCCAGCCCCAGCTGCACGCGCTTTCCAGGCAACTGAGAATGAGGCCTCTCCTGTGAATAATGAGCTTGCCTGAAGACTCAAATTACCGAATTCTGATTTCTGGGAGTAATTGCAACTTTAAAAAAAAAATAGGGCCGCTGTTTACTGAGGTATTCAAAGTAGTCAGGCAGTTATCAAAACCAGTCTGGGTCCACGCTGTGGTCCCAGAGAAAAACCTTCCCTTCTGAAATGAAAAGTGTTTTATAGTTTTTTTTATCAACAGCAGGTACTTTATTCTGAGCAAGCATTTTTTTCCCCGACAGACATGAATGTATCCAACAGGCCAGTATTTATGAGGAATTATTTTACATCTATAAAGAAGATGAAGTTACAACAACCAAAAACTTCAGCAGGGCACGCTTGTCTAAAGCTTATTTTTCACCATTTACTCAGTCACATAACATGTTTTATAATCGATTAAAATATTATATAAAAAAAAATCTACTTCTTGTTAACACAGTCCACGCTACACTGTTCCTTATACCGAACTGGGACAAGAGAAATTCAGGAGCCAAGAGTAGCCCGGGATGACCATCGTATCAGGAAAGGGGGTTTATTCATCCGAGTCCAGGTCACTGTCTCCTGCAATAGAATGAAAGTCCTCGCTGTCTTCCTCATCCTCGGACAGATGGACCTGACTTAATACGCTTGGCCCGCAGCGCTGCTGTTCTTCCTCTTCCTCCTCTTCTGAGATCTCATACCCTCCAATACTGCTGAAACTAGTATCTCTTGTGTTGGATTTTGGGTCTGGTTCTTCATAGCTGCCATAACTACAAGAAAGAAGATACTCTTACTATACCATCATGTCAAATCAGCTGCTGATACCGACAATTCTGTATTTAACTCCTGTAAAAGGTCCCTGGTTTGAAGTCCTTGTGGAACGCCCGGAACCACTGTGCACTTCAATTCTGTTAATGGCCAGCTTTTTAAAATAAAAAAAACAGTTCTCCTGATAAAACAATCATCTACCAGCTTGCTCATCCCTCTCTGATATACTCAGGGCAGGAAAAAACAGATTGCTCCAACACCTTCCATCTGTCACCTTTACTGCAGACAGCCCAATCTCATCATCTTCTCTAGCATTTTCTGCTGACTATTGTCAAGGTACTGGGCTGGACCAACCATTTGCCTGACCCAGCATAGCTACCTGTATGATAAATTATTACGTAAATATCAATAATACTATAAGGGACTGAATTCCACGAGTGGAAAAAGAAGAGAATCTAATGCTAATACTCTACAGAATGGCCAGACAAGGAAGAGTAGGTCAGTATTCTCTCAAGTGAATGCAAAAAATTAAAGCTGATATTGCTGTACTTGTCATTTTCTAATAATGGAACTCCTTCCAAAATACAGAATATGCATATTCCTATTCTTTTGGATTTCAACTAAGTGGTTTCCTTTCAAGTAAGGAAATGCTTATTCTAACAGGAAAAAAACCAAAAACCATGAAGTTAATCAGCTAAATCATCTTTTAACTTCAAAGACATCTTGTAGTTTCCAAGACAACCTATAAAAACCTGTATTTGTCCTGCCTTCAAAAACCACTATGTACAGGAAACTATCTAACTTACAAGAAAGAGTATTTTTTTTAATTTAACTAACATTTTTATTAGTGAAAATCTAACAGCAAAACCAAATTTCTGTCAATAAGTAAATTGCAATTATGATAATTATGGTTGCAACACTAAAACCAGTGACAAAATAGAAGAAAAAATGTGAGATATTCTTCAGCTTTTTATGATAAACACTTCAGAAATCTCTAAGAGAAGGGATTTTGTTTTGAATAATTATTTTAACAAGATTCTCAGCTCTACTTACCTGATATTACTGTCCTCCATAACATGAGATGTCTCTCCACCATCTCCTTCATAAGACATCATGCTTTCTTCATTGTCCATGCCCATTCGTGTGTTCTCTTGAAGAACATGAGGTTGTTTAGGTCTCACTGCATTGGGCTCCACATCCGAGTCACTGCCACTCTCACTCAGTTGGATAGCTGACATTTGGTCACAAAGCAACAGTTTTGTTCTGTCAGTTACATACCCATTGTCTTTGTTTAAAGGCTACAATGTTGACTGTAAGGAATGTATACAAAGTAGTGCCTCCACAAGGTAGCAAAAAGGGTATCTGGGAGGTGATACCACTTACTGAGTACCCAATTCTGATGTTATTCAAAAGCAATTTCATTACCACCATTACTCAAAAAGGCCTTATTTGCTTGTCTACTCTGAATAATTCCCCCTTCTTCCCCCCTAATAATTTTCAGAAGCCATTGCTAAATACCACTATAAGCTTTTCTGCACAGTAAGTTTTTTAGTAAAACAGCGAAATAATCTGAAGAACCTCCAGACACCTCTTCCAGTTCTTGATAACATTGACCACGCTGTTTCATATAAAAATAAATGTTGTGCTTTTACTAAATTGCCCATTCCTGGCTCTGCACACCAAATCATAGTCCCAGTCTTTTCAGAACCATTTGCAGTTTCACTTAATGAAATACAATCACCAGATCTTGTCTTAACTCTGCTTTCTTTTGTGTCCGTACTTACAGCACTCCTATTCCACTTCGTTTTCAGTTCCATTTATGTTCATCCAGTTTTTTCATCTTGCTTTTTGGTCTCTCTTCCTTTTTGACTACTAGACCACCTGGCCTACATATCCCAATTATGCTCTACACTCTCCACTGCATGTTTTTGTGATGGAAGCATGAGATTAGCTGGGTTTATTAACAACCAGTTCCTATTCAACCTTTTATAAAAAAGGACACCTACATGAGAAAGGATTATCTCCCTCTTCATCACTCCCATCATCATCATCCTCTCCATCCGACATGAGCAAATCTTCATAGAGGACACTGGCCTGGGGCTGCTGGGCTGATCCTTCTTCTTCATCAGCAAGGTCACCATCTGCATCTTCAACTTCCTAGGTCATACAGAACAGGGATAGTGAAAATCAAACAACATATAAACTACTGCTGCCATTTCCAGTATATGCCTATTATTTATCACACTGTTCATTCTGAAGTATTCACTCATTTCATAATGCTAACATTTTAAAACTACATTTAAGAGTCTAGCTATTGCTACAAATACTGCTGTCTTTCAGGGTGGCAGACACAGCAGACAGCCCTTATACTATGGAGACTTCTACAAGTATGCAAGTCAATGCATAGACTGTGGCTGGGATTTCCATAAATATACTCACTGGGGCTGGAGTCTTAGGTTTCCCATCATCATCCTCATCAAACCCTTCAATATCTACGTCAGAGTCTTCCTCGCCCAGCCTACCTCGCCCCTGGCGCATCTGAATGGGAACACAAATAGCAATACCACTGAGGAAGGCACTACTGGATATAAACCAAAGGGTATGACTGACATCTGGACCACAATGATGGTGCAGGAGTACAGGGGGGAAAGACAAAAAGAAAAATATATGTATATCACTCTCAGAGCAAGGATCCTTTCTCTCTTTGTTCCAAGATCAGAAAGCACACGGTCTCCGCACACTTTTATCCTGATGTGCTCATCCTTGAAAAGGGAATCTCCAGCCTTACAGCACCAGAGTTCTTTGTTTACCTAGCTATATCTGGAAAATACCACTAGATCTTAAAAAGTGCTTATTTTCACAAAGTATTTTAAAAGCAGACAACAGTTTCCAACAAATCTTCTCCTGCCCTTCTCTCTCCTGTTCCTCCCTCAATCACCATGAGTCCAAGGTAGAGAGGACATGCAGATTGTGTCCCAAAGACTAAAAATGGAAAAGTCTATAAAAAGCTTGAAGACTTCCAAATCTAGAAGGCATTCTCAAAGCTACAGACAGCCACTATAGACAGAACTATTCACATTCAATCTCTGTTTGTCTGGATTGCTCAGAATAGCTGTCACTAGTCTTTCTGGTACTACCTTCAGTCTCATGGCCCTCCTCACCTTCTTCATCCTCCTGGTAATTTATTTTCATGGTCATATTACTGCATCTCATTCTGCTATTCCCTCGCCTCCAACATTTTTTTTTTGTTTAATACAGAATAAAGACTAAGGAAAATTGTTCTGTGGTTACTGTAACAAGTTCATTTATAACGATTTAATACCTTTAACCTGTCTGCTTTTTTTTTCTTTTACAACTATAAAGTATCTAGTGGCAACCATCTCTTCCTAGGTGTTTGTACAGCTTCTAATCGTCACTGGATGCAACCATAATAATCTAATTATCATCTTCCAAATCTGTAGAATATACTTCACCATTTCCCTATTCAGAATCAACAAGGCATGTTAGCCCTTTATAGCATGAGTCACCAGGTTTCTACTCCCAGAAGTAGTGAAGCAAACAAATATCTGGCCTTAGGCAGATTCTTTTCCAGCTTTTGATTCTCTATTCTTTGTTTTGCAGCATCTCAATTCCCTGTGCTCTTTAAATTTTTCCTTTTCCCTGAGAGCAGTCAAAATGAAGGAAATTGCATAACTTCTGAAATGGATTCCCTTCTCTGCTTGGGAAACCTGCTGGTCTTTGTCACCTGTTTCCTACATAGTAATTGCCTCCTTTCACTAATTTGCTTATACAACCCAACTCTCCAACCACATGAAAAAATGGAGGATTCTGACCTGAGTTCCTCGCTTCTCTGGGGTAGTGATGGGAGTGTCCATAGCAGACAAATTGCTCTCATCTTGATAGACTGAAGCATCATGTGACATACTGAGGGAAGTGTTGGTATCATACAAATCAGGTGGCTAAAGTATATGTGGAGACAGGAGACATAACATTCTCAGGCACTGAACTGAGACTAGAACAGTATCTTGAGAGGCAAGACTGGGATTTCAGGACTAAATGCAATATGCATTTGTGTTTATATTATTAAACACTGTTTAATCAAAATAAGCTATTTATTCTTAAAGAACAAACATGGTAAAATACAATAGCTCACAACCTCAGGTTTGAAGTTTGCCAAATAGCAGATTTTGAAATAGAAGTCAGTACTTCTATGCAATGCAATCCTACAGAGGCCAAAATTGTAAATGGACTCCAAAAGGATTAGATAGATTTATAGAGAATAGGCCTCTCTGTAGCTCATAAATACAATGGGTCCAGATGCAACACCAGTTTAAGGTGCCTGAACAGCCAATTGCCAGAAGCAGAGAGGCTTCACTGTAAGAAGGATCACTGTATGTTTGCATCCACTCACTTCTGGTCCCTGCCAGAGACAGAATACTTGATTACATCAACCTTTGGTTTGACTCAGCATGGCCCTTTTAATTTCCATTCCTACAATGGAAATGGTGTTGCAACCACAAATGCTGCTATCAGAACTGGAAAACATCTATCACATATGAAATAGCAAAGCTTCAACTTTCAATCAATTCTATGTAAATCACTGGCTCAAGAGTCCCTAAAGCTGACAAAAGCAAGAAAAAACAGGGGGTCGGATAAAAGCCAATCTGTAGTTTGCATGTCACCTGACCTCTGAAGAGTTAATGAGGAACTACAGATTAGGATTTTGATAAAATGCCCTTATAATACACAGTTTATATATCATGACAATCCTGAAAGTATTAAGAGCAGCAGCAGCAATACCATTTAAATTAGGCAAAACAGGCTTCCTAAGAATTTAAACAGACATGTAAACCACAGACAGCTCTCTACTTGCTGCATTTGCTTTTTATATTCTGGAGTCCAACTCCTGAAGATACATATGGGGAGATAAATATTAGTCATCACAACTGCATTTGAAATAAAGGGAACTAAAGCCAAGCAACCATCACCAGACCTGCCATCTGTGACAAGTTTGGGAGTGTGGGAAGCGCAAGTGTACCTCCAGCCAAGAAGCAGAGGGAAAGGGTGGCTTTCAGATGACAAGTTCAAGGGAGAAGCTCAGGAAGCTCCCTCCTTTAGCAAGAACTGAGAAGGAGCAGATAACTAATAGGCAGTTCACTGCTCAGGCCTCTTCTCCTCTCTCTTGATCACCAACTTGGAAAAAATCAGAACAGGTAATACTGCTTTTGGGAAGGAAACCATCAGATAGAGAGAAGAATGACATTTTTGTCCCTCATTCTCTGAGGTATTGGGATCATCCTTGATTCCATCTAATCTTCCTTGAAATGTGTCAATAGATAGTTTCAACAACTAATCTCCAAAGTCTCCCTTGTAGCCTGACACTTCCCATTGCCAGGAAGGTCTTTTTCCATGATATGTTTCAGTATTCCCACCCCGTTGAATTCAATCATCATTCTAGCAAGTTCTTTCTAGCTTCCTAAAATGCTACATTTTGGGGCTTTTTTTTTTTGTGGGGAGAGATGGATGGAGGGTGTTAAATACTGCCCCAAAATTGTTTGTAGCCTGCTATCCTGGCTCCAGCCATATAATCTTTGTGTACTTATTGCTTAAACAAATTTTAAACTCATTTTTCTCTTAAAAATAATCTTTATAAGTTCTTAAATTGTTCCTGAACTTCAAGCCCCTCTTTTCTGCTCTGACTTTACTAAAATTAAATGCAACTTTCCAGATGTAATCACACCAGACTTGCATAGAACAGAAAAATTATTGGTCTACAATTGGAATGAACAACTGCAAAGAAAGCTTTGCTCTGTCTTCCTATACTGGGTATACAACATTTGAATTTTGATCATTCAGTTGTTAGCAGAGAGATCTTTCCCAAGGCCTATGAACTTCAACAGTTTTTCCAAATAAACAAAAGGCACATCTCAGACACTAGGATGACATTCCCTGAACCATTACCTAATTTATCCGGCAAATTCCAAAGGTAATTTAATTTTTCAGGAATGAACTTGTCATTCCCACTGAAAGTTTTTTTACTGATGTTTTTAAAAACAACCAAACACCCCGAGGCAAGAAGAAGCATTAGGAAAAAAAAAAGCCTAAATAGCTTATAAAACTTTGCCAAATTGTAAACACTGAAAAAGCTGTCTGTCATACAATCTCCAGTATAAATTATGCTTCCAACTTGGTCTATAATACATACAAAATAACTGATACACACAATTGTCTTCTATAAAATAATAATGAAGAGTAAAAAAATGTTATTTCCATTAGAACCAAAATAAAGAAATGTAAAGAATCCCACCAAAGAATGCAGAGGAGTCGTACTTCGCTGACCGTATTAGGCAGTTTCTTTGCTCATAGCAATAAGCCTCATCAACAGTATCCCCACCAAACAGCTCTCTGGCTTCTCAGCACTACAGTATTGATGTTTTTCCCTCATGTTCTCCTTACCTTTTCACTGCTTGCCTTTTGAGGGTTTCTAACTGCTACACTTGCAAAGTCTTTGAAGTTCCAACCAATATTCAGTTGTACCTGACTGTACACAGCTCATCTTGAGACCAGTTTTGCAAGTTGCTTGGGAAATTACCTTCTTTGTCTTAGGTATCTCACTCTCTGAAGCATCATAACAGCTTCTCATATTTATCCTTAAAAAATAGCTGTTAGCACACCATCCAACAAGATACTCTACTAAAAGACAAACTGCAGACAGATGGAGAACAGTAAACAAAGAGGCACCTCCAGATCAAACATCCAGGAGATTGAAACTAGAAGAAAGGAAGTGAAAACTTTGCTTGGTCACTTGCCTGTGGAGTGTAGGGACCAGGGGTCATAGGATCAAGACTTTCCAGATCTGCCTCCTCAAGTGCTGCTTCCTTAGCAGTAGAGATGTCTCTCTCAAGTTGAGTCAGATGCTCATCATACTAAGAACGAAGAAGCTTGCTAAGGTTGCAGAACAGAAAACTCAAACATACGAAAATATTACAGTAGAGTCATCCACATACCTCAGCTAAAGTTTGATAACAGATGTTTACAATCTCCTGGGCTGTTTTTGTGTACTGACTGTCTGGCCCTGTAGTAAGAAACAAATCTCTTTATGCATTCTGACATTTGCTCAGTTCCAGCTACTGAGACAGAAAGGCTGGTTTTGGTTACACAGCTCTCATGACACAGGTCCCTAAATCCCAACACATTCTGATCTAAGGAGAAATATAAAGCAGGTTTCACATTCAGATAACAAAGCACAACCAGTTTGTTCCAGCATTAAAAATATGATTTAGGAGACAGGAAGGTTGTATCCTGTCAATCTCAAGGAAATTCCCAGAAACAAGTCACTGAAGCAGAGATGTGTACTGAACAAGTAGAAAATCCTCCCCAAATGTAACTGCCCCATTCTGCACAAGATGGTAAATAAAGCACTATGTGACAGCGAAAACATCACTGTTCAAGCGTCTCTTTTCTCAGCAAGAAAAGAAAGCAACAATCAAGCTGAGGATTCACAGCTTCAGGCTTTGACAGCACTACGGAACAGGTGCCCAGATGTATTCGTTTAAGTACAGAAGGCAGCTGAAGCCTTATTATCACCACCTACCATTGTACTTAATGCTGTTGGCCAGGATGAGGTTAACATCATGCAGGAAAGTCTCTCTGTTCTGGTATTTGTGTTTGGAGATATTCTGGAAAAGATTGTCACCCAGTAAGTAATCAAATCTAAACATCTCTCAAGTGGCTGCTCAGTTCAAGCTACACACCTTGCGGATAGTCTCCAGATCCATTGGATTAGCAATCACCTTGTAATAATCAGGAACAAACTTTTTGTTAACTGGATGATGAAATGGCCAAGACTGAAGGAAAGAAAACAGACAAGTTTAGAAAGCTTCTGTGTAGAATTTTTTACAGTTTGAGCTACAAATTTCATAAAGCAAGTCTCCAGAACTGATTAACACTGAAAATGTATGAGAAGTATTTATCACAAGGCATCCAATCATTTAGCTTCAGGAGGGAAACAGAAAAAAGATCTACCAGTTGGATTTTTAACTAAGCCTGTTAATACCTGTTTGACAGTAGGAACATGTAATACAAAATAATAATCATACAAAGGACTTTTCTATTTAATATCACTGTTTCCTCCACAACATAACTGCAGTGTCCAGCAAGAACACTCATTGCTTGTACAATAAACAAAGAATATAAACCTAGGTCTGATCTCACAACGGGGGCTATATATACCAATTTAACAGTTCATCATGATGTGACAGCATAGAAAAACTCTCAAATCTGTTTTAAACATCAGAAATGAGAACTTGGTGACAAGAGAGAATGGAACCAACAAAGTTTTAAAGAGGACAGGCATTAAGCCCTCTCTCATGCAGTCTAACCACTACAGACTCTTGTTCCTTCCTCCACCCAGACTCAATACACGTTATAGGTGAGTGACACTGAAGTCCTCATCTGTGCAGTTTTATTTAGTAAGCTTAAGCGTTGGGTTTTTTTTTTTAATACTAACAAACTAGTACAACACTGGGTAAACCTGATCAATTAGATATCAGCCTGTGTTTCATTTGCACCTGAAAACTGTACCTTTGCAGAGTGCTTCAAGACCTACCAAAGCAAGTGCTATAAGCAGCAGGAGAAGAGTATGTTTTATAACGACCACGTTTAATGAAAATCAGTGACTTCACACTAATGGGAGGTTCATACAAGCACTATCCGGGAGTGAAAGCAGCAGCAAAAAAAAACTGGAACTCAGCCTTCACTTCTGGACCTTTGCTGCAGTGAAGGGGGTGAGTACAGGTGTGTCTACCAGTCAGAAAATCACAGGCCAACTCCCTGACAGAGAACTCAACCACAATGTAAATATACAGCCACAGGACTATAATCAGCACATTTTGCACATCACACACACACACTCTACTCAAGCTACATACATCTGGAACTGCCATCATCTTTTGAGTGACAATGTTGTCCAAAATGAAGGAAAAGGCCACTTGATCATCATCATCCAGGAGGGGATTAATGGCTTTTTCTAATCGAGCCAGTTTATCTTCCTTCTGCAATAAAAGTACACATCAGTGGCTGACCCTAGATTAATAACTGTTAAGATCAGGATACTCTGTCCCAGATACTCCCATTGACCCTTTTATGAAGACACTTGTAAATAAGGGGGGGATAATAGCCTAGATATAAGCCTACATAGAAGATAAAGTAACTAGAGTAACAAACGAGCATCTTTTTTCTGAGAAAGACTCTAATGTGAACTGTTTAAAGTTGTAAAAATTCAAATACACCCCAGGATGGGGGGAGGAGTTCCCTTATTCTTCTACTCTCCTTAAAGCCCTGTGTTTTGCCTACTCACATCCTATATCCTCAAACTCCTCAACCACCCCTCACCATCCCTCCCTCTCCACTCTGACCACAACTCATTCACAAGACTTGCCTCTTTCAGCTTTTCATCACACAGGTCCAGCATGGACTGAGATATCTGTGTCAGTGAGTGCTTTGGCCCTGCAAACACACAGCAAGTACAGTGAGATACTCCAGCCTGATTAAAAAGGCCAATTATGTCACAATATGAATTAATCTTTGCTCCTAAAGCATCACTGATTATATTTCTAGCACAGTTGGGAGTATATCCTCAAGTATATTCTCAATACGTACAATTACTGAAGTTTAGTACGGATTTTATATGAGAGAAGGTTATTTGTAGCAAATATTCACACTTCTGGTATATATTCTGTTACAGTTTGGAAACCCTATGGGAAAGCAACTGTGGCTGTAGAAGACTGGCCTCTAAGCCCTCCACCTTTGCCAAACTTTCAGAGTGTAAGTCATGAAATTTCTGTTTCCTTCACTAAATCCAGTCAGTGAAGCAGAACTGCTAAGGAAGGCAAGATGGACATTTATGGAATATTCAGGAAACCACAGCTTTAAATAATTTCATGATTCCTCAGACATGGAAACAAGTATTTGCAACAAAACTATGAAAAAAATTCTCATTTATTAGGACAAAACAGGGACTTAGCCGTCAAAATAATAAAGGAAGCAGTAAAGGCCCAAAACCAGTGCTGTCAGTGTCACCCTGAATGCTGCACAGCCCAGAGAGACTCAATGCAGCTGGGAGGATTTTTTATCTGTCGAATGAATACTTTTTGGACAAAGACCTTTCTATCAGCAGTCAGAATACAGCTGACCTATAGTTGCTCAATGAATCAGCACTTTTGCCCAGCAGATGCATGCTCTACTGCAGAATCTACGCTTTTTGTTTTTTTAAACTAGCTTTCCGACCTTTGCAAATGGGGAAAATTTTATTGCAACTAAGAACCAAAATATGCAAAATCACTACAGTAAACTCTACTCAAAGCTGCACGCTCCAAGGCAATGGCTTCAAAAGGTGTGAACTATTCCTATTTGTATTGCAAGATTCATTCACTAAAGCATAATATTGAGAAAATAAGTTCGCAAGTATCTCCCCACCGATCCATGTCTGAGAGCAAAATGGAAGGACGCTCATAATGTAGTCTACTGAAAACAATGTTTTGCTTAGCTTCACCCTATATGAAGGGGATATGCAGGACTTTGCTTCAGTGCAGTTTGACTTAATACATGCACCAGTGTCTTCAGTCATTGATAGGTCCATAACTGAACTTCAGTTACTACACCACAGTCATCATTTAGTTATTGTTAAATGCTAGGGTCCACTTCTTTCTTATTTATGAATTAGCTCATTAACATTAATATAGTCTTTCAGGTATATCTGGAAAAACATGTTTATTGTTGCCATCTGATAGGTGAATTTTTTCTGCTTTTCTGTTGCTTTCGTTATTTCTGAAAGTAAAAGATCTACACCTCATACATGTGTAACATATTAGCAGAAACACAGTTTCCCTGCGTTGTTAATAGCCTACCATTGTATGTCGCACTGTTCTTAACAATTAGTTCCAGATGTTCTCTGAACTCTTCTCGGGATGGGTACTGCCGCTTACGAACATTTTCACGCAGGGTCTGTAAATCCATGGGCCGAGTAATAATCTTATAATAATCTTTGACAACTTTTGGATTTACAGGTGTATGAAAGGGGTATGTCTGAGGATGAAAAGAATAAAATGAATGCTTATCAACACAGTACTAGCACAGCTAATCTCCAGTTTAACATCCACAGTTGAATAGGCACTAATGTATAAAACCTTTACACAATCAGTGTAAGTGTAATCCCTTAGCTGCACCAGGGAAAATATGATAAGCGCAGCCCCATAGTGGCTATCACTTTCTTCTACAAAATGTTCTTTAATACCATTATGAGAAGAAAAATCTCACAAAGAATTCTCAGATGGTATTTTTGGTTATGCAGCACGCAAGTCAAGAAACTGAACTTTAATTTCTCATTTCAACTCAAATTTTCCATTTAATCTTTTGATTTTGCAAGTTTCTGGTAAAATCTGGTCGGAAACAGTGAAGTACACAATTTTCTTCAGTGCCACATACATTAAAAAAGTATTCCACGTTGCTACATCGAGTGTTATGCATCTTTTTCTGGTTTTGTTGAATGGAAAAAAAAAAAAATCACATCCCAGGTTTTTAATATGTATCCACGCAGAACTATTCAACATTATTTTCTGATATGGATGTTTTAATCTCAAAAAGATTCTGAGCTGAGGTAACTTATGAAATAATGCACACCAACTGTGTGCAGAGCAGGGGGAAATGGGGTGGCACACCATTCACCTGAGAAAAGCCTAGCCTAATTTTGGTGTCTACAACACATAACCTACTTCAACCATATTGCTTAAGACACAGGTTTTTGGTCTCATAGCTTAAACTTACATTAGGAAGATCCCTTATGTCATTGATGATGCCCTCCAAGATGGATGACAGTGTCACCATGGGATCTGTTCGCCGTCGGTGGATAGATTTATGAGGACGCTAAAGAAATCAGAGGCAGAAAAATTAAGGCAGTTCCAAGATGCAAAATATTTACCCACAGAAATCCTAGGCAATTTAATTTATTCATTTACTGGGTAGGTATCTGTGTTGCATGCAGAGGATGCACAGGAGTAGTAAAGAAACTGGCCAGTTGGTACAAACAGAAACAGAGATGCTGCAATCAGCTCAGTAACACTTTCACTCACATTCAGGTAATCACAGTGAACGGTTGTCCCTACTCGCCGCTTCTTCTTTGGAGGAAGCTGCTGTTTAGGAAATTTCAGGACCAGTGACTTCCTGCGAACCTCATCTGCACTAGGTAAAAACAAAAAAGCATAATACTTCCTCCAGCCCTCTTGCAAATCAAGACCATTTGTCCCCCAGTATTGGCTCTAGGCCCATCTGCCATAATACCAAATACACAATTGAAATACTGTAGTAATAGCCTATGTAAAGCCCTGTCACTTTATTGCTGTGATTAATATACATGAGTATTCTGCACTAAGCTCTAAATTGTTTTTTCTTACTACCCATCGGTATCTCTGCTTCTTCCCTTACCTCTCAATCAGTTGTTTTCCCAGGACAATTTTTGTTCCTTCTACTTTGATGAGTTCTTCATTATCATTGTGAATGACTGTTTTTTCCAGCTCTTCCTCCTGCTCCTCTGTCATTGCAACAGGATTAGAAGGTGGGGCATTTGTTTGGTAGTAAAGAGGGCAGAACTTATTAGTCCTCATATGGCCAATTGCACCACATGCTCCACATTTTAGCTACAAAATGTAAGAAAGATTACAGATCAGAATTCATACATAAGCTCCTGGTTTAGAGGCAAAGTATCATTAAAATCCCCTAGTCAGACCTTTAGCACATCACTAGAACAGAAAACTTCTCCAATACCCAAGACCCATTAGCATGCTTTACGTATGGATATGCTTACTTTCAAGTCTGGACGCTCTTTCATCTTCTTGGGCTTCTTTTCTGGAGGACCCTTGAGTTTCTCTTTTTCTTGGTTCCGTTTTAACCGACGTAATTGTTCCTGGATCCTGCGCCGCTCCTTCCGCATTTCCTCACGGTGCTGTTCATCAAATAGAGCAAATTTTCGTCTGGCAAAAAAACAAAACAAACAAAACAAAACACACAAGTTTTTCATCTGAGTTGATGATTTACCAGGTGTTCTTCTGCCAGGTCAATCACTGCACAAAATTTGTAATACCCTCCAAAGGGACAGCCATTAAATCTCTCTCTCTCTACACAATTACAGTGCCGGGCTTCTGCACTCAATTCTACATTTCTTCATACTGCCAATAGAATGAAATAGTCTACAGGCAAAGTTAAAAAGAAAAAAAAAAGAAAAAAATCACATAGGTCATACATGAACTCTTCATCCTTGGTAGTCCGTATTCGGCAGTAGGCATCAATAACAGCAGGCTTCCGAACTGTCTCACACCTCACATATTCTTTCCCATCCTCATCTCTAAACGTGCGATAGATTTTGAGGCGGCGGCCAGTGGCAGAGGAATTAAGGCTGGTTACAGAGGCAGTGTCATCATCTTTGTGAGAGTTTGCTGAGGCTCCTGAAGCTGATGCTACAAGAGAGTGTTTTATTTACTTTTAATTTCTTTCACACTGTAGAAGCATCATTGTTTAAATACAGCAGATATTTTTGGCTTAAAAACTTCTAAGACACAAATTCAGGAAAGCCTAAGCAATAAAAGTCTTTCCCTTGGTTGTTCACGTTCTCTTATCATGACATATATCAATCTGAAACAAAGGTAAGCTACTGAATTATCCACATGGATTATAAAGCCAGAAGGAACAGCTACAGTCAACAAGGACCCGCAGGTGCCTAAGTGCAACCTGTAAGGCAACTGCAACATGGCCCTGCAGATTGCTTATAGTTACAGTGGTGTAGATCATAGGTATGGAGATCTGGCAGAAACTGAAGGTCAACAATTATCCAGTTCTCCAACTAGTGTTACAACCAGTGAGCTAGCCTCGTCTCATGTGACCACAGAATCTTTCCAGCACCATCCATAATCTTGGTTAAGAGATTTTGTTCAAAATAACATTGGATATCTTTTCATAAGGCAACAATCATCAACAAATCTTCCACATATCCCTTACTAAATTATTCCAGTCATTATTTAATTAGTGATTTACTCCCAGCCTGGGTTTCCAACAGCGACAATAATGTTGACACAGATGCAGCAGAGCTCAACTTTGCTCATACACATGAGCACCATCATACAGACAGAAGTTCATTCACAGGTCAAACACTTTTACCTGCCAGTTAGGGATGTGTCAAGTTCTGTTGGAGAACAGAGAATGTATTAAAATTAATACGTCTCCAGGAGATCCAAATCTGGCAGCTGCCCAATTACCTCCCAAACACACTGCTACAGCGCACAGTATAACAGACACTGCTATCAGCCTACATATTGTGCCTATCTGTTCAACATACATAGCTGTGTTTACACACAAGATCCAATTAAGAGTACCATAAGCTGGTTGCAGGAACTATTTGTGAACACATCTTGAGAAAACTACTCAAAAACACTCCACACCCCCACCCCAAAAAAAAGGAAAACTTAAGCAGCAAGCAGCAGTGAATATCTAAAGAAATACCAGAGTAGTTTTATAGTTCAAAATAAGCAAAGCTATGGGGCAAAGAAAACACTTTAAATGCATTTTCAGCCACTAACTGCTCAGGAGAAGGAAGAAGCCCCAGATAAGCATGTCTATACATTCTCCCTGTACGGAATCCACACTCTTCTCTGAGAGGCCAGATGAGCACACTTTGCAGCCTGACACAAAGTTCTGCATCCCTTCCCAGGCACATTCTGGTGGCTGCAGTTACTTACACAGCCCCTTTTTGTCTCTCCTGTCCTTTTTGCCCCTCTCTTTGTCATTGCCACTGTCTTCTCCCAGAAGCATCCTTTGTAATTCCTTTCGTTCCTGCTCTTCTCTTTCCCGAGAGAGCTGAGAACTAGTTTTCTTGTTCTGTAACATATTCTCAATATTCTTTCCCATCTCTTCAAAGTCACTGTCTTCAGCTGAGCTGCTATCTGTGTCTGTTGACAGGATCTCAGTGGATTCCAGAACCCTGAAACAAGAGGCACCTTGAAAGTCCGTTAGTCCCCCCCCAAAAAAAACCCCAGCCTGTTACCTTCCCAGAAATACAAAGGTAGAAACAACGCAAAGGTTTGAAAATTAATGTTGCAAATCACTACAAGAATAGGCATAATATTCCCTTCTCAGTCCTCCTGTAATCCCCATGTCCAAAAGATCAATTGTTCCAAGCCAATCTTCTCCAACAAGTTGATCTCTTCACCATCAACAGTACTATATTCCCTCCCCACTCTCAGGTCTTGGGCCAGAACAAGGAATAATGCATGAATTCTTCCGACAGTTCTGAATAGGACATAGAATTAGTAGCTGCTACCCAAGAAAGAGATGGCAAACTGCTGTTAACAAAAAACAAAAAACCAAAACAAAACAAAAAAGAAAGGAAACAGGGTGGTGAACTACTGACCTGTGGAACAGTGGAACATGTCGTGCCATTATACGTGGCAGACTATGCACCTCATTCTACCTTTCCAAAAGGTCTATGACAGCAAGACACTAAGGCTAACCCATAAGTTTCTGTTAACAGCCAAAGCCCTCTTTCTCAGTGCTGTATTTTGTGGGCCCAACCAGTTGAATCAACATCTATACCACTACATATCAGTGAGCCCCAGGCATACATAGTTCTGGACCTTTAAGGTGGGGACAGGGTGGCGTTCAAGGCTGTAAACATCAGATAAGAACTTACTTATTTTGTAAATCAAAGATGCGCTGACACTCTTCTTTGTATCTCTCCTGATGTTCTGCTACAGAAAACCGAGACCCACGTGCAAATTTGCTC
Source organism: Pygoscelis adeliae (assembly GCF_000699105.1). Lineage (NCBI taxonomy): Eukaryota > Metazoa > Chordata > Aves > Sphenisciformes > Spheniscidae > Pygoscelis > Pygoscelis adeliae. Next base: position 2,352,100 of record NW_008825532.1, read on the forward strand.
ATAGGACCTTCCCCTGAACGAGCCTGCTCTGTAGACATCGTACGTACCACATCAATCACTTCCCACCGGGACAGCTTCTTTATCTGGAAAGAGGAAGACAGACTAGAAATGGCTTTAGAGACATACAACTGAGGTAGCTGACTGCGGATTTCAACTCCTTTCCACACGAGATCAGAGTAGAAACGTATACATCCCTTCCACCATCAGCTGCTGAATCCATTAGTGAAGAGAACTCTGTAACCTGCTCCAGGTTCATGCTCACCTCCTCTTCGGGCACTCCAAATTTACGCAGAAGCTGTTTGGCATTTTTGAGAGAAAGTCGGCGCAGATCAGCATCTGTCCCAGTCACTGTCTTTTTCACTGGCTGAGGTTCTTTATCATCCTGTTCAGAGGAAGATGCAGCCTATTAATGTCATCACATAATAGTCTTTCCTAGGCTCATCTTCTGATATTTTCTCTTCCTGATGCCCCATATTTACTCCATTTCTCCATGACTTTCCAGTTATTGCTCCTTGTCCAACCCAACCTTGGGAACTATACCTTCTGCTGAGTTGGTTTGTTTGGAATCTTCACATAAGAAAATCCTTCACCGCAACCGGTAGGATCTGCTACACCAGTCACTTCTAGGAGGCACTTGCCCTTCATAGCAGCAATGAAGGCTCGTGTGGTGTTCCATGGAGCTGTGCGCACCTGCCAGCAAGAAAAAAAACATGCCCTCACAATCCTGCTACCATCAAGGAGAATTCCAAGCTTTTTATTTTGGCTTCTTCCAATCATACTGAGAACTTTTCAATTGACATAATGAGAGTGAATTCCACTTCTTGATACTTCAGCTGCCCTGATAAAACCTCTATGAAGAACCAAAGTGCTAGATAACTCACAAAAGGCTTTTAAGGCAAAAAGCCTAGTCCTGAAAGGACCTGGCAAGAAGGATCCCCAAACACAGGTATAAGCTTGGCAGCAGAGTTCCCAGGAAAGTCGCAGGAACATTTTATCTACTGAATCCTACTTTAAATATGTCTTTATATTTAAAGACCTCGTTTCTCTCCTGCCATGCAGATTTATATATTGGCATGCATGCTCATGCATCACTCTGACAGTACCTCATCATCTATCTTCATTTGGAAATCCTCTTCATTCTCCTCTTCTGGCGCAAAGAAGGATTTCTCCCCATAACCTGCATCCTGCAGAGAAATATTAGGAAAAAATGAGAACCTAAAGTCTTAAAAAGGGTACTGGAGAGAGAACTAGAAGCATATTATGAATCTCCTGTGGAGACTCATTGTGCTGAACAAGCAGACTTCCACAGACAGCTGTTTTCAAGATTCACTGTGACCCACAGTATCACAGATGTCAAACTGCCCAGTACTTTGACAAACTCCATAACTAAATACTGCACTCGATTTCAAAAAAATAACCAGTCTCACTCACAGCCACATACTGGTTACTTTCTGCTGTAGAGCTCCACATAGAAACATAAGCCTTTTCTCATACCTTCCCTTTGCTACCTTAGAGCATAGCTAACTCAATATCCAAATAATAGGTAGTAAGAATATAATGTCTCTCTCTTGAAGAACTTAACTCCCTTTTTACACAGCAGTAAACGTAGCAAGTTGCCCAGTAGTCAGGGGCCTAATTTGCCTACTTTATAGCAAAATTAGCTTTAGGCAGAAGGTGCTACCTAGCCTCACCCTTCACAGAACTACTTGTCAGTAACTTGCCTTACAGCCTACAAGGAGCGTTTACCTTCAGTCGCTGCTCAGCTGCAATCATGCTGTAATAAGCACAGCACTGTTCTGGAGATACCATTGCTCTGATCTCTTCCTCTGTTGGCAATCTGAAATCTGGCTTTAAAACCCACCAGTTTGAGTCCATCCCTGAAAAACGCACAGATCAAACACTGAGTAGTTTCCCACAAATGCTGGATGCCATCATAATCCTAACTGTATTTCAAGATTTGGTACCCTGCTGCAATGCTGGCAAAAGGAGCAAGTATGACAAATCTGTGACACTTAGACCACTAAAAGTGATAAGTTTTTTTGTTCTGCATTTGTCTAAATCAACACCCCCTAACTCAGCACCTGTTATATCAGCAAACTCTCATACATTCATGCTCATTCAATGTATAAACTACATTCCAAAAGCATTTAATCCACCTTTCACTTCCTCACCTCAAACTACTTTTCCCCATGGCTAGCCTAAAAAGCTTTGTATTACCACGTTTATCATTCTGCATATACAAAAATCAGAACTCAGGCTCTCAGAGCACTATTAGACTCAGGAAGATGGGAAAAGCTTCTACTGGCATGTATTTGCTTTCAAAACACAACACAGCCATACACAGAGGGAAGGGAACATGTATGTGTTGGTGTCATACATTGTTACTTTACGAGTAAATCATTGCCCAAAGGGTTATAAAAGAAGTGTCCAAACTGTAGTCATTTCTGACAATCAAGCACACTTGTGCCAAAAGAAAGTGCACATTTATAAAAATTGGAACAAAAAGACTATCAGATTACATTTCAGTTCTTCAAATAGATGTTTTCAAACATGGTTTATCAGGAGGAGATGTTGCCTCCTCCTGCTCTGTTTGGAACTCCAAGAGCAGCAAAGAATGGCTGACCACCACATAAAATCTTTAAATACCTGTGCGTTTAAAATCAGCACAAAGCTTTAGCCGCTTTCGGATACTACTCTCTGAGTGCGAGGGAAAGGCCTTCTTGATATCCTCCATGCGAATTCTCCGAGGACGGTCTCTGCTTTTCCAAAAGAGGCGATAAATAAAAACCTACAAAACAAGACTCATTTGTGATGTCCAAAGAAAGAATACAACAAACCTGCAAAGACAGTATAGACAATGCTGTTTCTAGTGACTACTTCAGACTTCCTACTTAAAACCCATTGTTTCTTCTAAATTTACTTAGTAAAGTTTTCCAAGCCACATGTCTGCTTCAGGTTCAGCTATTTTTGAGAATGAGATGTGGAAAAAACTTTTGTCTTGAAATTTTGTATTATCACATTAGAAATGTTCCTGCTTTGGTACAGCAACTCAAACTCTGGGAACGGCAGGGATTTTCCTGCTCTGCAAATACCTCTTGAGTTATAATTTTGAATTAAACTGACAGTAAATTACTAGAAATTTTCTCCAAAACCTAAATTTGGGGATATTTATTTGAATGGTCACTGACAGTCCCAAAGCTTAACTGCCTCAAGATCTAGAAGACCTATGAAGCAACTCTAATTGTGTGCTATGTCATAGGACTGCAGTAAGATCCCTTAATTGCCTCTTAGTAAAACCCATGTAACTGTCATTTTATACAGCATAACCACTTCAAAGTTCATTCTAATTTCATCAGTTTCCTACACTTTATATAATCTTATAACCTTTTACTTTGGTTAATAAAAAGCCTCTATCATATACTTATCAGATAGGATGCAAATAAACAGAAGCAGCATGCTATAAATCGTTGGTTAAATGACAACCAAAATGGTCTGTATGGTTAACATCACAACAAAAAACCAAAACAAAACCAAAAAAAAGGGAGCCATAGCAGGGCAATGAGCTTCTCAAATCAAGGCTGTCCACATGAGGCCCATGCCTATGCCATGGGCTTTCTCCAAAGACCCCTCAGATCCCCAAACTGTCTCTTATCATACCTGCAGAAAATCTCTGATATGGGTGTTAGCTCGTTTAGAGTTGGGACCAGGTACTTCATAAAGTGGGCACTCCTGACCAACTACAAAAATATCCACTAATTCTCGAACATAATAGCCTTGTCGTGTCCGGATAATCAGGAAATCCGTTTCAGGCATCTTATGTAAATAGATAGGGGCCCGGAAAAGGTTGTTTTCAAATGCCTAATAAGAGAAACAAATCAAAGCTTGAAAGTCAGGTTTTGATCAAATTTTCTGTAACTCAATCTACAAAAAAGATCTTTAAAAACCCCAGTCATTCCAACGGTGCACCATCATTTATATCACAATATATGTAGATGTTCAGTCAGAACATTCCTTGCTTATACAGAGAATAACCAAGGATAAAGCACAAAAGCATAAGAAAACCTAGAACAAATGCAGAAAGAGTTTGAAGGGCTCTTTGGACTGACCTTTAAGGAGGTACTTTAAAAAGGGACAGAAAGAACACAGATGCAGAATAACACTATAACCACGGAAACCAGCCCAGGACACACGCACAGTCTGGGAATGGGAGAAGGCAACAGAAGCAAGGACTGAAGACTTTGCTCAGGAAAGGAGGTTGTAAGAACCTAACCAGAAAAGCAGAGAGCAGCAGACTTCAGCATTTAAAGGTAAGAAAGTTTAAACTAGCACCAAGGAGGCACTAGACTGAGTGGAACTGTAAAGACCACCCTCCTCTATAAAGGGTTTTCTCCACCTATAGGGCTTCCACAAGCCTTACCCACTGCTACTCTCCCACACTACCCTCATCCACATTGCAAAGCTTTCCCTGAGATGGCCCTGTCCTCACTTCAAGCTTTCCAGAAGTCCTGTTTTATCCCTGATGAAGTCCTCCTAGGCTTTAACAATTAGCATTGTCAGTTCTGTGATGAATCTCTAATATCAACCTTCACCGTACTTTTTTATCGTGGTACAGCATGGACAGAATTATCGCTGCAGCAAGAGCAGCTACCATTAACTGGAATCAATTTATTTTTACATTTATCATGGATTTTGTAACCAGGTGGTCCTTACAACAGTCTTAACTCCACTCCCCATCTGAACTGTATGTATTTCAACAACAGAGAAAGGCTCATAAAAGCAGAAGTCTAGACACCTGACTAGTAACTGGCATCCAGCAGACAACTAGCAGTGCAATTCTCAGAAAGTACACATAAGGTTTTGCTCACACATCGTGGACCATGATAAATCCATGTTTTCTATCCCCTCCAACACTGAGCTCCCCAACATTCAAGCAGCTTTGGCCTTCCACTCAGTCCTCTCCAACAGTATTTCTAATGCCATTACAAAGCAAAGCAGCAAAAATTCACTTCCTGCAATTGCTATCATTCCTACAAAAATTTTAAAAAATATACAACAGAGATACTTTTTTTAAAAAAGCCAAGAACTGAATCATTATGAGTAAACAGAGAATTAAACTGGAAATGAAACTGAATCTGTTTTTTTGGAAGTTGAGCATTATTTGTGATTCAATAAACAGGGCATGAAACATTCTGCCTATTACTCCACGTTCAACTTTTCTGTCACCTTATGCTTGCTTTTCTCACCTGCAGTAACTGGCCTGGATGCAGAGAACCCAAGAACGGAGAAGTGTGACAATAAACAGTCTCTCCATATTTACAGTCTGGAGCTCCTGGATCTTTGCCAGGCTTCTGCAACATGCAATGAAGGTGCAGTCAGTACTCAGTGAGAAGCAGAAGAAAATCACTATCCAACAGCAAAACCTGCATACTCACCCTTTTGTAGTAATTTTTAATCTTTGTTGCCATGCCAACCTGCATCATTAAAGGGGCATTTTCCTCACTGTATTCAGCAAGGATGAGATCTCCATCCTTGCCAGTTAGGTCCTGTGGTGTGCGCATGAAGAACATTTCACCCCCGCCAGAAGCCTGACGCTCCTGCTCTCGCATCTGTGCCAGTGGAAAGACAGTGTTAGGAAAACAGCACATCAAACAGATCTGCTGTGCAAATGGAGCCACAGCAGACATCAGATACAGAGAAAAATAACTGTACCTTGGCTTTCTTTTTTATGTGCTTCAGCAGAGGTTGCACAGCATGGGGCCCTGGTTGGGACAAGGCACCAAAAGAGTATTTCTTCAGGGGAGGCCGATGAAATTGTCGGAGCTTCATAGGACCCATATGGGTGGGAAAGAATGGCTGGCGAAGTTCCACTGCTGGGATAGAGTGCTAACACAAGAACAAAATATGTGTTATGAATGACATGTATCATCTCAAAACCAAGATCATCCTCCTATCCTGCTAACCCTTATATAACAGAACCTAGTAATATTTTTAGGTCTGCCAGCAGCAATACTAGTGCATTGAAATTCACTTGTTATCATACATGTTGCCTTTTGACAGAAAGTGCTTAGGTCCATATATAGATCTTTCTGTACAGAAACAACTTTAATTTTACTATTTCAAATGGTACCTAATAAGAGGATTTTTTTATTAACTAGGAGCATGCAAAGCCATTATCCCTATCAGTGGGAGAGAAGTGCATTTGGAATTACATGCATTTTTCCCATTACAGAAGAGGCTGGAATCAGATGAGGTTTTAGAAGACGTCACTGAATACCACAATGAAGGAGGAAAAAAAACCACCTCTTCACCTAGGGCTACTGAGCAGTAGTTCAAATTCATCATTATCTAAGTTATTTTTATAATATCCAGATTAAAACTCACACTAGTAACAGAAACACAGCCTCACGTCTTGACTATCTGCACCACTTTCCCCCCTCCCACTACTGCTTCAGAAAAAGTACTACAGAGAGACATGAAACAAAAGCATGGCAAGTATGATACAGGAAGTTCTAGCACCTAAACCTCAGTTTGAAGGGGCAATCAAGAAGAGTTAGTTCAAACTCCTTTCTAATCATTTTAATTAAATATTTAAAAAAAATCTCTCATGAACACTTAACTGACCTGCTGTAATCTAAATTCTGGTTTTCTACAAATCCTAAATCATACTCTCAGCTAGAAACCTCCTACCAAGACACTCTTATCTATCTCTCACTCTGTGACTACCAACACCACTGTGACTACCTGAATGATGTTGCCTCCAAAGGTTCCTCGAAGTCCCTGCTGTTTGGGGTAGTAAAACTCATCATTGGAGAGGTTCCAGGGATCCTTCACCTCTGGCTGAGACATGTTCTAATTCAATTTTAAACAGAGAGAGAGGTGTCAAAAAAAAAAAAAAAAAAAAAATCACTCCTTCCACATCATTCCCAACCTGCAAGGTGCTAAAGCTTATGCTGACCTGCTGTGGTTCTTCCTTGATGACACCTGTTTTTCCCAACAGGATTCGACTCTTCTTTAGAGAAGATTCTTTCTTGTTCTCCTTGGATGGTGAGTTCAAAGTCATTTCTTCCTTTTCATCAGGAATTTCTAAAAACACAAGCAATCACACTGTAGGGCACTTGTCCTAGTGTTCCCTTTTCAGCACCGCAACCTCCTACTGAGCTGCAGCTTGGTCCAGACATTTTAGCCTTTTTGTTCAGTTTCTGGGGTGACTGTCCACCTTCTATACTCCTCCTTTTCCTCCATACAGGTTAATATGAAACAAGCACAACAAACGCAGAAAAGCTCCATGCTTAAATCTCTACCTTACCTTCTTCAGCAGTAAGTAGATTTGAGTGGGAGGAAGATGATTGTGGGGATTACTTGGGGTATCCACTGCTCAACACAAAATTTACTAATAATCTAATCAATGAAAGTACAAGAAATAGCATCTGTTCTGTCAAAGCTATTCTAAAGAGTTGAGAGTCAAGGCAAAAGGAGTGCCAATACTGTTTCTCAACTACATGTATTAATAATCCTTTTCTTCCCTACATATATACAACATGAAAGTGAGTCTGAATCCAACAATAATATGGACCTGAACCCAAAAGGGATTCCTGAAAAATTCCAGGAAAGTAGTATGAATTTTAGAAGTTAGCAACTTGTGAAGCATGGATTCTCCAAGTAAGATTTTCACACGACAAGCAGGGCCTAGTGACATGGGCTTGGTAAACGCTGTATCAACTTCATGCACAGATCTCATGTCACTCTATATAAAATAAGAATGGGTTCACCTTTGTCACTATTTACACAAACATCTGCAATTTTGTGGTGTATTTCAGACTTAGAAAGAAAATACTGCAAGTCTGTTTGTCTTTACTTTAATCAAGCTCAAATTAAGAATGATTTTCAAGGTTGCTGGCTAACACCAAAACATTCCAATCAATACATATGGAAATTCTTAGAACTAACTTACTTTCCCGAGGAAGGAAATGCAATCCAGGACATATGCAAGTGTAGCAAGATATGCCTATCCTTAAATTACATAAGGCTGCTTGAAGATTACCAACACACACATCTAAGAGAAAGTGGTGACTTTAGTGGTGCAAATAAGACAAAAATCTCTCCAGCTCGTAGCAATATAAGCAGGGAGTACATTCAAATCAAACTCCAGGAATACTGAGTAAGTTTGTAGCAGCAACAAAAATGCTGACAGGTATTATGCAAAGTCATTGCTCCCATGTGCCATTACCATAGCCTGAAAGAGGCTTAAGGAATCTGCCTCTTCAGGCTTTGAATACAAGCCAAGCTGAGAATGGCATGGGCTAGTTTGTGGTTTACTTCTCTACCTTCTCTCTTCAAACCAACATGCAAGTAAAATTAAGACAGTTGCTTCTAAAACACACCAAGAGTCAGATTAATTATGCTAAATTTAAGTTTCAGGGCATTAATTTTTACTCTCCTGTTACTGCTTTTAACTTGGGAGCTTAAAGTTAAAACACACCATTAGAGTTATTAGCATTGCCTTTTTCTGCTTAGGCCTTTGATTACTTGCAAATTATCTTCAAAAGCCAGAACAAAGAAAGGCCGTAAGTATTGCCCCAGCCCATTTATTTCCATTACAGTGTGACTATAAATCCTTGCTTCCATTTCCACTTATCTTTTCCCATTTGAGTCAAATTTCTGGATGCCGTAAACATACCCAGAATTATGTTCTCATCATTTGGATCAAGTGTTAAGACAGGGGGATCCAAGTAGCTTTCCATTGCCTGATCATCCCAGATGATATTGTCTTCCCAACGGCCATATACTAACTCTTCATTATCAATGGGGAAAATAGAGTACCACGGCTTGTCTTCATCCAGGGAAACTGCAACAATCATAAGGTAGAATCCTTAAGAGTTTTATACACTACCTTGGCAGAAAACCATTTCAGAGCTCATCCCCACATCTTATTTCCTCAACCTTCCCCATCTTTCAGGGCTTTCTGAGGCAGGACCTCTAAAAGGCAAAAGAAAACTCATCTTGGAAGCAAAGCAGAAGCAGAGCCCCAAGTCTCAGCTTTAGCAATGAGATTTTGCTCCACCGAAACACAGAGAACCTCCAAGAATGAAATAGGGCCTCTACCAGGTTTTAGAGCAAACAAGTATCCCTTTTATCTACACCTGGTTGCCAAAAAAGGACCCTGCTATTACACAGAACACAAGTCTATACAGAAACATGTCATATGCACCTATTCGTAGGCCAAAGATTGACATCCTCATTACCTTGCTGTTCAGGGACCTGCTTTTCTTTGCCCTTTGCTATACCCAGGACTCCTGCTACATTTGGTTTCTGTGCTAGTGGAATTGGTGGATTGAGCAAAGAGCCACTGCGGTTCAAACCTAGAGAAAAGGAAAACAAAAGTAAGGTTAGCTTGAGTGGGAGGGTTAGGGGGCATTGCATTGCTTTAAATCAGAACTTAGGGGCTGCATGGAGAGTGATTTCCAGCCTGAAGCAGGATGGGCCTACTGCTCATATCACAGAGTGTCATGTGACATTAGTACGGGTATGACTTACAAAAACATGTTCACCCACAGCTTACTGCTGGAGTCTGCAGCCTCTTCAAAGTTATGTTTGCCTTGCTTTGCATATGCTGTGTGGCAATGTGTAAGGTGCATTTCTGTATGGTCCCTATAAAAGTGAGAGCCCTTGAACAGACAGTTGCCATTGACAGAACATTTGATCTGGCCTCCAGCAGCTTCCTGTCTTATGTCAAACTGTCAGAAAAAAGGATGGCCAAGCAGACCTCAAGAAATCATTCTGTGGAAGCAGCTTCTCCCAGGGCAGACCAACTCACCTGTGCTCACATGTCACTTATGTCACTTAAGTGAATGCTTCCAGAAGGCATAAGACTTAACACATGTGAACAGACCAACCATGTTTAACATGTTACTGTAACTTGTGATGGGACTCAAACACAGTGAGCCCAGGCCTGGATAGCTCAGGCACAACTGTGCTGAAATGAAAATTGTTATAAAAAGCTATCCCCAATTCACCTATCCAACTCCTCAGAGTGTCTTGTACTCTTAGCTGAACAGTAAAGGATTGACACTAGTACCCAATGAAGATGTAACATTTCTGTTAGTCTTTCCTTGTAGAAGCAGGATAAGATATAACAAACAGATGATAAACATTCATTCTACACAAGCAATTTAAATTTAAAATGCATCTGTGTCTAAGAGAAGTCTGACGCTTGTTAAGAATTGTTACTTCCTATCTAGAAATAACAGAATATCATTATTAGTTCAGGAGAAACTTCAGAAGACTTTTACACAATTCTTCCAATTAAAAAAACATATCAAGAAAATTCCGTTGGCCTATAAACAGCAGACATCCTAAGTGTAGCATTGCTTGATACTAATGTAGATGGATCTAGCATCTGGTATTCCACATGGAGAGAAGAAAGCCAGAGTTGATATTTTCTTTAAAAGAAGGGACCTACTCTGTTTTTGGGAAGAAAGTAAGAGTCTCAGAATTCTGAGCGGAGCTGTGATTTTGCCACAAAACATCCCCCGACAGGAAGAATTATGTTCTGTATTTGACACGAAAGCATGCAATGAGTCAGCTCAACTACAGGAAGTACAATTCATATCAGACCATTGATTACCTTGTTGGGCATTGTATGCAGTGGCATTTCTAGTCATGCTGGATGGCAGCCAGCCTGCCAAACTTGCCCGCTGTGTCTTAGTCCCTTTGTGCTTGACATCTTCTCCATTCCAGATAACATCATCCTCCCATTGGAGCTGTGTCACCATAAGGAAGTGCTCATCAGCTAGCAGATCATCCTTCTCATCCATCAACCCTGCATCCTGGAAGGAAAGAATAGTTGCTTGAAGACCTGCATTGACTTTATACTTTCAAACTAAAGGAGGAAAATTAAAAGTCTCATTTTGCATGGTGCACAACCATCCACCGGCCCATCACCAAGCTCTCATTGTGCAGCAACCCCCCAGTGCCACACACATCTCCACACCTTCCCCCACAGTTCCCCTCTCACCCCCTCATCTGTGTGTCCTTTAACCTTCTGCTCCTTCTTCTCTTTCAGCTTGAAACCATAATCAAATCCACTGCCATCTTCAGGGATCCCCAGCATATCATACCAGAGCTGTGCTGGGCCATAGCGCCACTCTGCCACTTTTGGCTTTGTATCTGTCACTTTGTCTATATCACCAGTTGACTGAGAAAATTTCGATTCCACAGGTGCCATCATGGTAATCTGAAGCACAGCAAAGGAGGGAATGGTTACACTGATGGTCTATCTAAGTGTCGGTAAGAGGTTTCTTCCATCCAAGTTTTCCAGCTTATTCTCGGAGGAGAGAAGTATTTCTAAGAAGTGCTTTTCCATACTTACTAGCTGCCTTAAGAATGTTCTGCAATTAGACTTCCAAGAACACAGACATTTCTTCTTCATACAAAGAGGAGAAGCTCTCCTATTGATCCTGTACCATGGAGAAGGCTGCATCCATAAGAAGCAATCACCTGAAGTCACTGACTAGTATCGGGAGAAGAGCTTCTGCACAGCTGGAATACAAGCCAACCCTGTCCTCCAGTTTTGTTTTGGAGGAAAAGCTCTTTATTCTAAAAGTCACTGTCCAATCCACTACTACCCCCAGTGCTAGCTGGCAACCCTCTCTAAGTCTCAGATATCCCACCTCATCATCTGAAAGGCACTGCTCAGGAGGGGGAGGAGCAGCAAACTCATATTCCCAAGGAGATTTTCCTTCGATTCCACTCTCAACTACAACTTCACCCTCCTGTATCTGCACTTCTTGTGCCAATTCCCGATGTTTCTTCTTGCGTTTCCTTCGGGCACTACGCCAAACTGATGGAACGTTCTTTCCAGGGCCAAAGAGACGCAGGAAACGCAGCACCTAGAATAGGAAAAAACAAGAGGGTCAGAGGAAAAAAAAACACTTTGGAATGCTTGTCTGTCTGTCCCTCACCTGAAAAGCAGTAACAAAACAGCACTCTGAAATTCAGAAGCTTGGCCTGTACTACAGTCCCAACCCCTGATGCAATCAACAATCTCTTGGTCATACTTGGAAAAAAGTTTCTGATCCATCTGTTTGATGGATCCTTCCTTTTCAAAAGGATTTATTCTCAATTTCAGGCACAAAGAAACTCAACAGAGGGAAGAAAGATTGCCTTTACATATTGGGCATGTAGCAAGACACCACCTGGAAATAATTATTTTCAATTTGAACAATCCACAACCTTCAGAAAGACACATGGAGATTGAAGAAGAGTTGACAAAATTATTAGCAAAAGAGACAAAGCTAGAAGACAGTTATATAAAGCAGAGATTTCTTAAGCAATCAGATAAAAAGAAATACCATGGTCCAGAAATAATACATTCATTTTTATTTCCACCATAACGTAGTTCCCCTATATGCATACTGCATACCTCCAAAACCTGCACTAATGACAAACTTTCTCTTCTGTTTCTTCTACGATTATGATTGCTGTTTTTTAAGCACTGATAATTGTCTCTTCAGAGCACTCTTGTAAAGAGGGAAAGCATTATTCCCAAATTAACTGACAGATTTAGGAAACAGGAATTAGAACCAAAGATTTGTAAAGAGACATCCTATTAATATTCCCTGTTAATCTGTTACGCTGATCTCCAAAGGAAATAACGTTTATATGACTACTCTGTCCATCTCCACCCACATCCATGGGTTCTTCCCAAAACTCCCCCAGATTACTTCTGAACCCGTTGGCCAGTTTCAGTGACCGTTCACTAAGGGCAAAGGTCTCAGACATAGTTAAGCTGCTAACAGTTTAATGAAACACAAAGTCTGCTTCTCCACATGCTATTTCATCAAGAAAAACAGTGCTACATTAACATGCACATTCCCAGACATCAACCAATCCTCATAGCCAAATCTACAGGATTTCAGGCTTTGCCAGCTCTAGTGCTCAGGAATTAATTATGAGAAGTGCTCAGAGCAATCAGAGCTTGCACTGATTTCTGCACCCACTGGGCACATTCAACACTGAACCAGTCCCTGACATTACATGTTGAGCACCAAATAAACGAACACACCAACTGATACAAAATACAGTAACACAGGAAACACCAGATTTGCAAAAGCCAAGAGAGCATCCAGAAGGCTAACTTCTATGCTACAGACTCACCTAGATTCCTAATAGAGAGAGGTTAGCTAAATCATTAAAACATGACATTTAATTATGCAAATTGCCCAGCTCCTTACACAAAGCCTGTGATGAAGGCACACATAAAACGAAGTTATCCTGGCTCACAACCATCTGTTTGGCAACTATAAGCTCATCTTTATTCTCCTTCCCCTCCCACATTTCCTCTCCTCTTGACAGCTTTAAAACTTTCAAAATAATTACTGAAATACATCGACTACATTTGCTATTTGGGAGCATTTAGGAAAGTATTGTAATGAATTCGCTTTGTGCAAAAAACAATCATTCTTTCAGCCAACTTGTTAATGAGCTGATTTCTGATCCATGCTCAGAGCAGTTTTGAGGGAGGATTAAGTAAAGGATACAGATCACAAATTGTTTCAGGAAGAGCACACCAAGTTCAGGACAGCATGAAAGGAGGAGCAAATATTTGCCAGAAAAGCCAGAAAGCAGACAGATTAGCATTATGTTTTTTAATCATCCGGCAAAAGTATTCTCTACTACCTCAGAAAACCAATTTTCACAAATCAACAGGCATGTGCTATGGTCCTACAGAAGAGCAAAACATTATTTCACAACCTGATTTATATGATGCTTTTTAAGAGGCTCCTGCAAATGGCAGGAAAAGCATTACATGTTAAGCAGTCTGGAAACAGCATCACACAGAAACTAAAGAAAGTATTGAGGTAAGCAAGAACATCTATGCGATTGCTTACTACATACCCTTAATACCATACAATTTATATTTAGAGAGCTTACATGATACAGTTTCTGTCGCTTCCACATATCTCTTACAATACCTTGCCTGGTCGAAATTCCGGGAAGAGCTCTGTAACACTTGGCAACTGTTTGGTAGCATCTCGCTGCATGATTCCTGCAAGAGGAAGTGTGAGTTTGCCTTCCTTGGATTCTGCCTGCCTGGCTTCTTGAGGTCCCATCTCTGACTCAGAATCAGAGCTGCTGCTGAAATCCACCTTGTCGGAGGCAGCAGAGGAAGGAGCAATGATGGAGGGCAAAATGATACCGTCTCCATCTTCAGATACTACAATAGAACAAGCACCTTATAAACAAAGAGGTTTCCTCCCTGTCCCCTAGTACAACCCCATAATGCCACATCTACTGTTTATACCAAGTTATGCAAAAATTAAGCCTCTGCGGGTGTTATGAGTACCATTCTGGTTTAACCTTTCATTTTATCCTAAGCGTTCCAGGTGAATTTCCCAGCCACAACTGAGAGGATGAGATAAAAAAGCAGTTTCATTGTCAATATCAGTATTTTAACAATCACTGGAAATACAATATTTCACCCTACATTTCAGACAATCCTATAACGTTGCAGATCAGGACAAAGACCCACCTTTAGATGCAGTCTGGAGACGGAATTTTGACGATGCGTGGTGCTTGCCGCAGAACAAACTGCTACACAGCAGTGTTTGCTTCCTTCAAACATTCATATTGCCAGAGAGAAGAAGAAAGTCCTCACTCACCAGTGGCAGCTGCATCCTTTTCATCTTCTTTCTTTCCAGGTACTGGAGGTGGTGGTGGCGGCGGCATCAACTTGGAATCAATATCTTCACAGTCAGCATCGTAATCATCCTCATCTTCATCTAACCAGTCAGGAGACAAGACTGCATATTAAGCTGACAATAAAAAGGAACCAGGCACCCTTCCCATTTATACTACCTCATACCTGTCCCAGCCTGATGAGAAGACCATGTCTTCTCATTAGTAAGGAGACCGTTCTCATTTTGTAACTAGATGCAAAACTCTTACAAGTCCGGCTTCCTGCACAAACTCATTTGCAAGACTGAAATTTAAGAAAGAGTGGGAAGGAGGGAAAAAGGCAAACTGACAGAAAGATGACTGAAGCACTTAAAATATATATATATAATATATGCTGCTATCACCTCCCCTTATTCATGCTTTGCAGAGCAAATAAAGCTGCTAAAGAAGTAAGAAAAATGTGGTTAAAAAGCCCAAATCACCTTTACATCCCACTAACCACAACATGTCAACAGAAAGGTTAAGTGTAAGGCAGCTTTAAGGAATATGCAAAGATGTAGCATTTGCACTAGCAGCTACTGAAAGAGGAAAGCTGCATGTTTTTGAAAACCTGTTCTAGGCCAGACAGAGATCCCTGGGACCAACAAAAGAACCAAAGTGCCTTCTGCAGAAAGTCATTTCAGAAAAAGAATTCAAGGGTAAAAGAGGAGAGAGATATTAAGATTGAAGTGAGTCTCTAAGGGATCAGGACCTTATCTCTATCTTTGAGTATCTCCGAGAAGCACCTGGCCTCCTGCATACTGCTCTTCCTAAGAACACAGGTTAAAGAAATATGAGCAGGTATTGGGTATTCTCTGCAGGGGATCCCAGAGCAAAAGGAGGATCCTGGTTTCTCTTCTGAGCATAGTTTAACTCTAATGAGGAACTAATTCCTTAAAAAAGGACAATATCAAGCAGCGGCTTCATCCAGTGAACACAGTTTCACAAAGGCTTATATTGGGTTCTTGAAGCAAGGAGTGAAAAGGCACAATGTCACCCATATAAGAGACTGTCAAAGACCCATTGACCCAAAATACCTTCCAGCTAGAGTGTAACACGAATCACATTTACCTGGTCTTCGAACTGGCTGCAGGCTGCCCATTGCCTGCTTATACCTACGGCTCTCATCTTCTGCCACTTCATTAATATCTGAATAATCAACAGCATCTTCTGTGCTCTTAACCCAGCCTAGGAAGAAAAGAAATCTAGTCACACAAAACTTTATCCTAATACGCATTACTAACTTCAGACATCACTATGTAGTTTCCTATGCTTCCTTTTTTTAGAGGAACAAAAACATCTGATTAACATCTCCCATCAGAGTATTTTTGCCCTCATTCCAACCAAAAGCTCCAAGAGCTCTGAATTTCCCCTAAAGATTGGTAATTAACCAACTTTAGCGCAAAGAACACCTTTCACTTACTCAGTGAAACTGTTCAACAAGCTCAGAAATAAAAAAGAGACGTAATAATACTGTGCACTAAATAGACTTGTTTATCATAGGGGAAAACACAGAATAAACTTATTTGCAAGGCAGGAGAGACAAGTAAAAAAAAAAACTTATACAAAATTAAAGCGAACAAGTACAGAAGTAACCAGAAGATAATGTGGGATTCACACTCTGGCAAGAAGGCAAGGCCTTTGCTAGAGGACCTCTGACCAGGTAACATCATGATAGTCCTTGCAGCCCCAGATGACCTGGGTGCGTTTCTTCCTCTCCAATACGAGCTCTGATCCTACAGTCCCTCTGCCATTTAACCGCAGGTACCCCAGTGCCTAACCTTCCTCGTCCAAGTGGGATCCATCGGCCTCCGAGCTGTCCTCCTCGCTGGCTGTGATCTCAGTGATCAGGTTGCCCAGTCCCAGCACACCCAACCCGGCCAGGTGCTTCTTGGATTCCTGGGGAGACCAGAGCCACGTCCCAGCTGGGAGGCTCCGCCGGCTCCCCCAGCCAGGCCGGGCTCAGCC
>NW_008825532.1:2373768-2374676 GCF_000699105.1 Pygoscelis adeliae
CCCCGGGCCGACAAACAGCGCCCCCGCGCGCCCCCGCCCCGCAACGCCCCAAGGAAGCGGAGAGGCGCCGGCGTTCACCGGAAAATCGTTTATTGCATTTAAGAAACGGGGTCTGGCTTTCCACAGGAAAGAACTACGTTTAGAACAGGTGCGTTACAAACAGCAGGGTGAGTTAATACGAGAGCCAGAGAGATGAGGAAAGGTTTATTACAACTTAATTCCACATAATTTAAAAAAAAAAAAAAAACACCTTTAAAACTGTTAGCTGTAATACAAATTCTTTTATAGTATAAAATCAAGTTGCCAGTGTATGTATCAGTACCACACTTAAGAGTCTTGGGCTCCCACTGCTGATGGGCACCCCCCGCAGCCCACCCCGGGGGGTTGGGACCCCCATGCGATCCATCCTCTTCTCGGGGTCAGCCCAAGCAGCACCGAGGTTTCTACAGAGCAAGGTTTAGCACTCAGAGACAAAGCACGGTGAGGCTCTTCTAGTTTAAATTTCATAGAAATAGCTACAGCTGTAAACTGGAGAAGCACTTACACATCTAAGCACACCTCATAACATCCTTTGGACACAGAATTCCTGAACTGCTCAGCTCCCTGTGGATGGCTTCAGCTATATTTAAAAAAAACACTTAAGTATTTCAGAAATAATTCACAAACTGAAAGATTAAAATCAGTCTCTTCATAGAAAGTCTCTTCTGTGAATTAAGACATACACACTGTGTTTCTATTCAGTAACAAACTGAGGAATCTTGAACAGTTCGGGAAACCCGTACAGCTTAACCAGGGTTTTCTGATCTCCCGAAAACAGACAAAATCCAGCCATGGGATTTGTATTTGTTACCTGCCCACAGGAAAAAAAAAAAGTGGGAGGAACGGAATGGATTGTAGACTGAAGCACT